>NC_080171.1:118025246-118362746 GCF_950295315.1 Erinaceus europaeus | reverse complement strand
ACGAGTTGCTGGTCTCTCTCCCGCATCGCTGAGTAAGCAGCAGCCCAGGCTGGCTCTGGTTGAGTTCTCTCCAACCCAGAGAGCACGTGCCTGGGAAGAAGACACCCTCACGCTAGCCTGGCAGCTGAGAAGTCCATTAAACAGGCAAAACGTTCCTTTTGTCTTCTGGTTTGGAACCTCTGTCTCTCTCAGTGGTCCCACTTCTGGGAGTCTTCTGCTGTAAATGGGCCGTTCTAGAGGATGCTTCTCTCAGCACAGTCAACACCAGTACAAGGAAAGTTCACAGCTAGACTCTCATTCTTTTGTGCGGCTGTCACTGAAATGGGTAAACGAGGGTGGTGAACCGTCACGTCTTGCCATTCAGTCAGGATAGACAGATGAAGCTCAGCCTGTGGACACAGAGAGAAGCAGTGCATGTGTGCTGACGTAAGCAGAAAGGAGGGTCTCTGTGACTTTGAACCCCCAGGTCCAAGCTTTTCCTGAATCTCAGGTGCGTCTTCTCTATCCTGATGTTACAAATTACTCCGTAAGCAATTAAATCAACCTCTTCCCATAGCTGCCCTTTTTTTTTCTCTCGTCTAAGATAGTTCTCACTGAGTTGGTTCCTATTTCATGACATGGCACTGTTCCCAGATATGTCTCACTTCAATGTGATCCTGAATATTTAAAAAAAAAGTCATGTTTGGAGGATGTCAATGTTGTGTTCATATTTTGCAAGTTATGTGTTAGAGAAAGGCTGTTCCATAGAAGTGAAATGTGAGGGAGTTGGGCTGTAGCACAGTGGGTTAAGTGCACACAAAGCGCAAGGACCAGCTCAAGGATCCCGGTTTGAGCCCCCGATTCCCCACCTGCAGGGGAGTCACTTCACAGGCGATGAAGCAGGTCTGCAGGTGTCTGTCTTTCTCTCTCCCTCTCTGTCTTCCCCTCCTCTCTCCATTTCTCTCTGTCCTGTCCAACAATGACAATATCAATAACAACAACAATAATAACTACAACAATAAAACAACAAGGGCAGCGAAAGGGAATAAATAAATATTAAAAAATAAAGAAATGAAATGTGAACCACAGTACAGTTATAAATTATCTAATAGCTACACTTGAAACAGTATACTGGGTACATTTTAACCCGATATATTCAAGACATTATCATTTCAACAGATAATAATAAAAATTAATAATAATTTCAAATTCCCTCTTTAATTTTTAGGATTTATTTGTTTTCATTTATTTTTCTATTTTTTAAAATATTTATTTATTCATTCCCTTTTGTTGCCCTTGTTTTATTGTAGTTATTGTTGTTGTTGTCATTGTTGGATAGGACAGAGAAAAATGGAGAGAGGAGGGGAAGACAGAGAGGGGGAGAGAAAGACAGACACCTGCAGACCTGCTTCACCACCTGTGAAGCGACTCCCCTGCAGGTGGGGAGCTGGGGGCTCAAACCAGGATTCTTATGCTGGTCCTTGCGCTTTGTGCCACCTGCGCTTAACTCGCTGCGCTACCCCCCCCGACTCCCTGTTTATATTTATTTATTAATGGGTAGAGACAGAGAGAAATTGAGAAGGGAGGGGGAGATAGAGAGGGGAAGGGAGACAGAGGGACACTTGCAACACTGCTTCACCATTCATGAAGCTCCCCCACCCCCACAGGTGGGGACCAGGGGCTTGAACCTGTGCCCTTGCACACTGTAATGCTTTCCCTTAACCAGGTGTGCCACTGCCTGGCCCCAACTTATTTATTTTTATAAAAGAGAGTGAGTGGCCATAGCCCACAGAGCTCTGACATAGAGTGGTGCTGGGGGTTTACGCCTGGGATCTCAGGTTTTCCACTTATCAGAGTTATTACTTTTAATAACCAGATGTTACTTATGTGACTTTAAAAGGGAAGAGAGGACCTTGGGGTGGTGTAATGAGGAGGGTATTAAACTGGTTCTCTCTTCCTCACTCTCCCCCTTTATGTTATGATAATAAATAATGAAAGTATTGAAAATAAAGGTCTGGTGACAGTGTAACAGTTACACAAACAATGTTCATGCCTGTGACTCTGAGGTCCCAGGTTCCTGACACCATCATCAGCCAGAGCTGAGCAGAGCTCGGGTCTCTCTATTTCTCTTTCCCTCTGTATCTCTCTCTAATAAAATAAGGTAAACAAAATATTGAGAGGAATAACAATAAGAAAAGAAGGAAGAAAGAAAGAAAGAAGGAAAGGAAGGAAGGAAGGAAGGAAGAAAGAAAAGGAGAACACTATTGTGACTTCACCAGGAATAACAGCACCTAGGAAGGTGGAACTGGGGGACCAGGTGGTAGCTCACCTGGTTAAGTGCACATGGACCGGTGCAAGGATCCCGGTTCGAGCCCCCGGCTCCCCACCTGCAGGGGAGTCGCTTCACAGGCGGTGAAGCAGGTCTGCAGGTGTCTGTCTTTCTCTCCCCCTCTCTGTCTTCCCCTCCTCTCTCCATTTCTCTCTGTCCTATCCAACAATGACAACATTAATAACAACAAAAACAAGGGCAACAAAATGGGGGAAATGTCCACTAGGACAATAAATTTGTAGTGCAGGCACCGAGTCCCAGAGATAAACCTGAAGGCAAAAGAAGGAAAGAAAGAAAGGTAAAAAGAAAGAAAGAAAGACAGAAAGAAAGACAGAAAGAGAAAGAAAGAAAGACAGAAAGAGAAAGAAAGAAAGAAAGAAAGAAAGAAAGAAAGAAAGAAAGAAAGAAAGGGAACTGAACCTGAACTAGGGGGCAGTGCTGTGTCTCAAACACAAGGACTAGAAGTGTCAGGCTGACTTGTAAAATTCAAGAAGATACCAGAATGTGAAAAAAGAAACTCACCAAGCAAATAATGGCTACCTACTCAAAGGTGCCACAGTCGACTGCAGAGACCTCCTTCCTGGACTCAGCCTCTCTGACTGCCCTGTGACGTTCCCCCCTTCATTCAGCTACTAGCGTGTCCTGTGGAGTTCGTTTGGCTAGCTGGGGTCGGTTGAAGGCATCTGATTTTATACTGTTTTCTTCTTCCAGTTTCTAAGCACAAGGGCTCTCTGTCTGTTCTTGTCGCCTGGAGCTGCAGCCTCTTTCAATTCCCTTGGGCTAGGAGGAACTAATTGGTTTCACTTCTCTGAGTTGTGCCCCAGAGTCAGGTTCGATGTAAGCCAGACAGGATTCTTGACATTCTCATCGTGTGGTCAGTGAAGTTTCTTTCTTCTTTTTTTTTAATATTTATTTATTCCCTTTTGTTGCCCTTGTTGTTTTATTGTTGTAGTTATTATTGATGTCATCGTTGTTGTTGGATAGGACAGAGAGAAATGGAGAGAGGAGGAGAAGACAAAGAAGGGGAGAGAAAGACAGACACCCGCAGACCTGCTTCACCGCCTGCGAAGCGACTCCCCTGCAGGTGGGGAGCCAGGGGCTCGAACCAGGATCCTTAAGCTGGTCCTTGGGCTTCGCGCCACGTGCGCTTAACCCACTGCGCTACAGCCTGACTCCCGTGAAGTTTCTTTCCACCGACTCCAGAAACCTTTCTGTTATTTGCTGTGTTGCCATCTCTCCACTTCTCTGCCAGCTCCTTCTCTCTAATTTTATCATGGTGCTCAATAGCTGAAAACTTAAATATAATGTCTTTTCTTTTTTTCTTTTTCTTTTCTTAAATATAATGTCTTTTCTTTTTTTTTTTTTCTTTTTTTATCTAAATATAGCGCCTCCAAACTTTTTTTTTTTTGTCTCCACAGTTATTGCTGGGGCTCAGTGCCTGTACCACGAATCCATTGCTCCTGGAGGCTATTTTTTCCCTTTTGTTGCCCTTGTTGCTTGTCATCGTTGTTGTTGTCATTGTTGGATAGGACAGAGAGAAATGGAGAGAGGAGGGGAAGACAGAGAGGGGGAGAGAAAGACAGACACCTACAGACCTGCTTCACCACCACAGGTGGGGAGCCAGGACTTGAACCGGGATCCTTATGCTGGTCCTTGTGTTTTTCTGGCCATGTGCACTCAACCCTCTGTGCCACTGCCCAGCCTCCAGTATCTCCAATTTTTATTTTTATTTTAAAGTCACCGTGGTCCTCTCTTCACAGTCTTGATGTAGCCCTAACCCACGTGTATATCCATGAAGTCTCACACTGTCATCACAGCCATCCAAGTTAGTATTTTTTTCCTAGGGCCGTATTGCTGAGGGAAGGCCAGACTGCAGGTTCCCTGATATCAGTGCCTCCGCCTTGTTGACCTTTTACATCTCAAACTCCTGACCTAGTCTCTGACACAAAGTAGGTAGGTGCCTGGTTAATGTTTAGGGAAAGGGGCAGGACTAGTCTGTTTACATCTGGGAGATAGACTCAGGGCAAAGACTTACTGAGTGCTGCATTAGTCAGAGTTCTCTGGAGAAGCAGAGCCAATTGCATGCAAATACTCAGCCATAGGTGTACAGTGACCATGGATTTCTCTCAAGGAATTGGTTCATGTGATAGTGGGGGCTGGCAGATCTAAAACTGGTGGGATAGGCCAATGGGCAGGTGACCTAGGAAAGAGTTACAGTTCAAGTCTAAAAAATGCTAGCGGGATTTTCTCTTTTCCTGGGAGGTGAGTCTTTCTCAGTTAAGGCCTTTAAGGTCACACACATTATGGTGGTCTGCGTTACTCAGAATCTTCTGATGCCAATCTTAATTTCATTTTAAAATACCTTGACTGGACTCTTGCCTGAGGCTCCAGAGTCCCTGGATACAATTCCTTGCACTCCCATAAGCCAGAGTTGAGCAGTGCTCTGGTAAAAATAAATAAATAAATAAATAAATAAATAATGACATAGTGGGGGTTGTATTGTTAAATGGGAAACTGGGGAATGTTATGCATGTACAAACTATTGTACTTATTGTTGAATGTAAAACATTAATTCCCCAATAAATAAAATAAATAAATAAATAAATACACCTTTATGGAAATTTCTAGAATAATATGTCTGTGCACCATGGCTTACCCAAGTTGACATAAAATGAGCCATCATGGGAGTCGGGCGATAGCGCAGTGGGTTAAGTGCACATGGCACAAAGCACAAGGACCAGCATGAGGATCCTGGTTCAAGCCCCTGGCTCCCCACCTGCAGGGGAGTCACTTCACAGGTGGTGAAGCAGGTCTGCAGGTGTCTATCTTTCTCCAGGCGGTGAAGCAGGTCTGCAGGTGTCTATCTTTCTCTCCCCCTCTCTGTTTTCCCCTCCTCTCTCCATTTCTCTCTGTCCTATCCAACAACAACGGCAACAACAATGACATCAATAACAACAACAATAACTACAACAATAAAACAACAAGGGCAACAAAAGGGAATAAATAAATAAATATAAAAATATTTTAAAAAATCTGTCAGTAGAGGACAGAGAGCTAGCTCATTAGGTAGAGAATGTACCTTGTGATGCTCATGGTCCGGCTTTGAGCCTCAGCACCGCATGGGAGAACCACAGCACTAAGAAAAGCTTTGGTGCCAAGACATATCTTATTTCTCTCTGTAGAACTAAAAGAAGTTGAACTGGGAGTTGCGGAATTGTATATGCATGAGATCCCAGCTACACACACGCACACACAATGAACCCAATTATTATAACTGACATATCACAATCATCCAGAGTCCTCGGTTCACATTAGGGTTTCTTCATTTTACAGTACATTCTGACAGATCAATAATGACATGTATTTATCACTAGGGCATCACACAAAGGTGCTTTCACTGCCCGAATTTCTTCTGGGCTCTGTTTATTCATCCTTCCTACCTGGTCCCCTATTTAGAGAAACCACTAGTCTTGTCCTTTTGTCAATAAATGATATTCCATTATCTAGTGGTTCCACGATTTAGTTACTGGATGTTTCCAAATTATGAATATATCTATCAACACTCATGTGCAGGTTTTTATGTGAAATTAAGTTTTCAGCTGCTTTAGGTAAGCACCGAGGACTGTGATTGCTGTATCATAAGGTGAGAGTGGCTTTGTTTCTGGTAAGAAATCTCAGGAGTCGGGCGGTAGCTCAGCGGGTTAATTGCCCACAGCGCAAAGCTCAAGGACGGGTGTAAGAATCCCGGTTCGAGCCCCCGGGGCCCCACCTGCAGGGGAGTCGCTTCACAGGCAGTGAAGCAGGTCTGCAGGTGTCTGTCTTTCTCTCCCCCTCTCTGTCTTCCCCTCCTCTCTCCATTTCTCTCTGTCCTATCCAACAACAACATCAATAACAACAATAATAATAACCACAACAACGATAAAACAACAAGGGCAAGAAAGGTGAAAAAAAAAAAAGCCGGGATTCGGGCTGTAGTGCAGCGTGTTAAACCCTATGAAGTTCCAGGTTCAGTCCCCTGTACCACCATAAGTCAGAGCTGAGCAGTTTTCCTCTGGTCTTTCTTTCTGTATCTCTCTCTCTCTCTTACTTTCACTCCCTCATTAAAAGAAAATAAAAATATAATTAAAAATAAAGGCAACAGGGAGTCGGGTGGTAGGTAGCACAGTGGGTTAAGCGCAGGTGGCGCAAAGCGCAAGGACCGGCATAAGGATCCCGGTTCGGCCCCCAGCTCCCCACCTGCAGGGGAGTCGCTTCACAGAGGGTAAAGCAGGTCTGCAGGTGTCTGTCTTTTTCTCCCCCCTCTGCCTTCCCCTCCTCTCTCCATTTCTCTCTGTCCTATTAAACAACGATGACATCAATAACAATAACAACTATATAGTAAATAACAAGGGCAACAAAAGGGAATAAATAAATATTTTTTAAAAAAGTTAAAAAAAAAAAGCCTCTAGGAGCAGTGGATTCATGGTGCAGGCGCCGAGTTCCAGCAATAACCCTGGAGACAAAAAAAAAAAAAAAATCCCTATACTCTCTTCCAAGGTGACTTTCATTTTGTCTTCTCAACAACAACGAGTGAGAGTTGTTGTTACACATCCTCAACCACATTTGACGCTGTTTCGGATTTTGGTTATTCTAGGGCGGTAGTGGTAAGACATACAACTCATCAGTCATGAGGCTCTAAGGTCTGCATCTAGATTCCTTTATTTACAGGTGGGCGTTCACTTGTTCCAATACTGTGTGTTCAATAAGCTATCTTTTTCTATATTGTACTATCTATACTCCTATGTCAAAACCAGTTGTTACATTTATGGAGGTCTATGTCTGAACCATCTAATTTGTCCCATTAATCCTTAGTCTATTGCTTCACTAATAACCACACCGTCTTGATGGCTGTGGCATTAGATAGGTACCGTACATCTTGAATTCCTACAATGACAGCCCTTCAAATTTGTTTCACTTAAATGTTGTGATAACAATTCTGGATTTTTAAATCTCTTCATATAAAATTTGTTAATATCCACAAACTTTCTGGAATTATTTTATTGGAATTATGCTGACTCTCTAAGAACCCACATCTTGACATTATTATTAAGCCTTCTTAATCATGAACATGGACTCCACTGATTTTGTTTTTCCTTGATTTTATTCATCATAATTCTGTAGTTTTCTTGATACAGATTTATACTTTGTTAGCATTATATTTAAGTATTTAATTTTGGTAGGTGATAATACCAGTGATGCTGTCTTTCTTTTTTTTTTTTTTTTCTTTCTTTGATAGGACAGAGAAAGTGAGAAGGAATGGGGATAAGGGGGGAGAGAGAGAGGAAGAGAGAGAGAGACCTGCAACATTGCTTCACCATTCATGAGACCTCCCCCTGCCCAAGAAGCAGGAGTTTGGACTTGGGTCTGTAACCTGAGTGCCTGAAATGCATTTTGTCTGTGCAAGTGAGTAGGGCACCACCTGGCCTCAGGAGACTTTTTTTTTTTTTTTTTTAAGATTTTTTTCTCTTTTTTGTTCTTTTTAATTTTAAAAATTTATTATTGGGCAGAGAGAGAGAGAGAAATTGAGAAAGGAGGGGGAAATACAGAGGAAAAGAGACAGAGAGACACCTGTAGCCCTGCTTCACTATTCATGAAGCTTTCCCCCTGCAGGTGGGGACCAGGGGCTTGAACTCAGCTCCTTGCACACTGGAATATGTGCACTTAGCCAGATGTGCCACAGCCTGGCCCCCGAAGATTTCTTCTTCTTCTTTTTTTTTTTTTTTGCCCTTGTTATTGTTGCCATTGTTATTGTTGTTGGATAGGACAGAGAGAAATCGAGGGAGGAGGGGAAGACAGAGAGAGGGAAAGACAGACACCTGCAGACCTGCTTCACCGCCTGTGAAGCGATCCCCCTGCAGGTGGGGAGCCGGGGGCTCGAACTGGGATCCTTGAGCTGGTCCTTGCGCTTTATGCCATGTGCGCTTAACCCGCTGCGCTACCGCCTGGCCCCCAAAGATTTTTTTTCTTTATTTTCTCTTTCCCTCCCTCCCTCCCTCCCTCCCTCCCTCCCTCCCTTCCTTCCTTCCTTCCTTTCTTTTTTGCTTTTTAATTTGATAAGATAGAGAGAAGTTGAGGGGAGGGAAAGTAGAATAGAAGAGACCCTTGCTGCTCAGCCTCACTGCTCACACTGCTCCCCCTGAAGATGGGGAGCAGGAGCCTTAAACCCAGGTCGATGTGTTTGGTATTCACTCACCTGGGTTTGCCACTGTCTGACTCCTGTCTTTTTTCTTTTCTCTTTCTTTCTTTCTCTATTTCTTTCTTTCTTTCTCTTTTTCTTTCTTTCTTCTTTTTTTTCAAAAATTCACTGTTAAAATATTAGAGGGTGATAGTGCTTTAACTTTCTTAAATTTTTTTTATTATCTTTATTTATTTATTGGGTAGAGACAGCCAGAAATCAAGAGGGAAGGGGGCATAGAGAAGAAGAGAGACAGAGAGACAGCTACAGCCCTGCTTCACCATTTGTGAAACTTTCCCCCTGCAGGTGGGGACTGGACTCAAACCTGGGTCTTTGAGCACTGTAACATGTGCGTTCAACCAGGTGCGCCACCACTTGGCCCCATGTTTTAACATTCTATCCTTCAGCTTTGTTATAATTGCTTATTTGTCTTAGGGTTTTTGTTGCTATTGTCACCAGGGCTTTACTGCTCTAGGCCAATCTTTTCAAACAGAAGGAGTCAAAGTGGGGCCAGGCATTGGTGCACCTGGTTAAGTGCACATGCACAAGGACCCAGGTTCAGGCCCCGGGTCCCTACCCGCAGGGAGACAGCCTCACAAATGGTGCAGCACTGCTGTAGGTGTCTCTCTGTCTCCTTCTCTATCCCTCTTCTCTCTCAATCTCTCTT
Organism: Erinaceus europaeus; assembly: GCF_950295315.1. Lineage (NCBI taxonomy): Eukaryota > Metazoa > Chordata > Mammalia > Eulipotyphla > Erinaceidae > Erinaceus > Erinaceus europaeus. The sequence continues at coordinate 118,353,557 of NC_080171.1, read as the reverse complement.
TGTCCTATAAAATTCAATAAATAAGGGTCAAGAGTCAGAAACAACAGAGAGAGAGAGGTGGGAAGACCCCGCTGCTCTGAAGCTTCCCGTAGTGCAGTGGCTCACATCTGTGACAGGGTAGGCCCATGGTCAGAAGGAGCTGTTTTTCTGGCCTGTTGTTACTACCTTCCGGCTTTCTACAGAAACATGCATGTCAGCTGCCACCAACAAAGACAGTTTTATGTCTTCCTTCCCAACCTGTATATTTTATTTCCTTTTGTTTTATTGCATTAGCAAGAACATTCAGCTTGATGTTTAAAGTAGAGGTGAGAGAGAGGATATTCCTTCATTGTATCTGAACAGTCATTCTTGACTGCTAGGATCTTAGCTTCTTTCTTGTTAAAAATACATCAATTCTGAGAGTCAGGCAGTAGCGCAGCAGGTTAAGCGCAGGTGGTGCAAGCATAAAGACTGGCATAAGGATCCCGGTTCGAGCCCCTGGCTCCCCACCTGCAGGGGAGTCGCTTCACAGGCGGTGAAGCAGGTCTGCAGGTGTCTATCTTTCTCTCCCCTTCTCTGTCTTCCCCTCTTCTCTCCATTTCTCTCTGTCCTATCTAACAACAATGACATCAATAACAACAATAATAATAACTACAACAACAATAAAAACCAACAAGGGCAACAAAAGGGAAAATAAATAAATATAAAAAATACATCAATTCTACAGTTAAGGTAATTAAAAGGGTCATGCTTATGTCAATATTCTTCTAAACTGCAGTTTTAAATAATTATATTTCTATTACTTCCTCCACAAAATATTCACTTTTTATTCTTTCCTTTCTTTTTTTTTTTTTAAAGATTTTATTTATTTATTTATTCCCTTTTGTTGCCCTTGTTGTTTTATTGTTGTCGTTGTTGGATAGGACAGAGAGAAATGGAGGGAGGAGGGGAAGACAGGGGGAGAGAAAGACAGACACCTGCAGACCTGCTTCACTGCCTGTGAAGTGACTCCCCTGCAGGTGGGGAGCCCGGGGCTCGAACAGGGATCTTTACGCCGGTCCTTGCGCTTTGCGCCACGTGCGCTTAATCCGCTGCGCTACCGCCCGACTCCCTCTTTCCTTTCTTTATTGGATAGAGACAGAGAGAAATTGAGAGGGAAAGGAGAAATAGAGAGAGCAAAAGAGACAGAGAGACACCTGCAGCCCTGCTTCGCCGCTGTAAAGCTTTCCTCCTGCAGGTGGGGACCAGGGACTTGAACCCGGGTTCTTGTGCACTGTAATGTGTGTGCTAAACCAGGTCTGCCACAACCTGCCCCCTCAAAGTATTCACTTTTATGTGTTCAGATCTATTTGTTTTTTATTTTGTGATTTATGAATGAATGTATTAATTTTCTTCCTCCATCTATGAGAACTTGAACCAAAACACTGTTGTCTGCTTCTCCATAGACTCTCCAGGAAATAATAACTCCTCCCCTGCTAATCTTTCTCCCTTATGCTTGCTTAAGAGAAAGCAGGACAAGAGGTCTGCACTGGTGTCACCAGAAAATAGGCATCATTGCTGCTAAGCCAGTCCAGACCTCTGAGCAACCTGCTGAGCCCATCTTAGAATAACTTCTAGCTCATGACTGGATTGTTACGATCTGAAAAGGACTAAAAGGGGGTGTAAACTCAATTCCCCCAAATTATTGCCCTTTACCCAAAATGATGCAACTTTATTTCTACCTCCTGTTCACTCCTTTCCCTCACCTCCATAAAACCCTCCAAAGAAGGGGCCAGGAGGTTGCGCACCTGGTTAAGTGCACATATTGCTGTGCACAAGGACCCAGGTTCAAGCCCCTGGTCCCCATCTGCAAGGGGAAAGCTTCATGAGTTGGCGCAGGCGCCGCCATGGGAGCTGCTTGACACGGTACCAGCTTCGCAGGAAGTTCAGCACGGCTGGACTCTCCAGGCCAAACTGAAACCATCTCGCCTTTTGCCATGATTAAGCTCTGTGTGGTCTTAATAATATTTACCTATGGCCAGGCTCAGAGCCTGACCAAATGACAAAAAATAATGACAAAACCTGCACTGCACTCTGTAAGATTGATCATAATGGAACAAGCAATAGCAGTAATGCAGAATTTCTCAGGAGGCCCCAATAGGAAGAAATGTTTTCCCCTTTATCTACACCACTTCCTTTAGTGTTTCCCCCTAAAATATAGAGAAAGATTGGTGGTTCCCACAGTGGAGGGGCCACCTTACATAACATAAATAATTAATAGAAAGTTATGGTACCTGCCTAGATACAATGGGCCTTTTAATCTACCACCCACCACTATGCTCCCACCTCCTTATGCAGGAATAGTACACAAGAACCTAGGTCACATAGTAAGCATACACAGAAGATGGATTCTAGCTAGAGAGTTTAACTTGGAACAAAACAAAACAAAACTCCTCGATCAAACAATGGAACAGATTTTGTGAAAAATGGGCTGCTCGATTTGTTTAAGGCCCCTAGAAACATGACAAGCTTGAACTTTCTATAAACCACTGTCTTCTGATGCACAGGGCCAAGAGAATGGCATAAAAGGTAGAATATTAATCTTAATCAATAGGACATTTGCCTAGCACACAGGTTCAGGAAAAACAAAAGACACAGAAACGGTGATGTGATCTCTAGGGCGGAAAGTGCCCCTAGAATGTAAATGTTCCACAAAGCAGGAGGTGTTTCCTACCTGTGCTGTTCTTACTTGGTGATTTTTGTTTCAATAATCAAAGCCTTGGTGATTTTTGTTATAATAATCAATACCTTGGTGGCTTTTGCTTGAATGATCCAAGCCTTATGAGACTATAAAAATAAAGCTCTGCTTAAGTCAGACAGAGATGTCTGCTTGAGCTTGATTCAGTGTCAACTCACTCGTCTCTCTTCATCCTTCCCCGATGCCCCTCCTCCTTCAGGCTAACCCTAATAATCTGCTGGGGCTGGTCCCTGGCAATGAGTGGTGAAGCTGGGCTGCAGGTCTCTCTCTCTCCCTCTTTATCTTCCCTCCTCTCTAAATTTCGTTTTCTCTCTGTCTAATAAATAAATAAAACATTTTAAAAGAAATTAAAAAAACAACAGAAGACTTCAGAAGAAAGGAAAACAAGAGCTCCTCTGGTCTTTGAGCCGTTTCTTTTGGCTATATATTCTTACTCTGGATTTCCCCAGCGCTGGTTGTCCAGCTTGGATGCTGAGTAGGGAAAGAATTTGCAGACTTCAGGTCCGTAATGACTGGATCTTATCATCACACTTCTGAGCAATTCATGACAGCAAAACCAAGAGAGGTTCCTTATCCTGAAATCCAGACAGCCACCTATTGGCAACAAAGGAATTCTTTGTTCAGAGGAAGGTCGACATCACAGAAACACTTACACTCTACTTGCCTCCCCCACCTTCACCCTCCCCTCTTCCAGGAAAAAAAAAAGAAGATGAAGAAAGAAAGAGAGAGAGAAAGAAAGAACCTTGCAATCTCCTTGTCTAGAGTTGGGATGTATTGGTTCTGAAGGAAAAGGTCAATTTGATAGAACATAACATTTGAAATGTGTATTAGTGAAAGACAGATGATAGATAAGAACCACTCAAAAGGGGAAGGGACCCCAACAGGGGCTGGGAAACTCAGCAATCTTTTCTTACTTCCTGTTCCTGTTTAAAGCCTAGTGTGCCTTTCAGTGAGACAAGCACGTATCAGTGAACATGCTTATGGCCCAGATAACTTTTTCTGTGTGAGCTGAGAGCAAGATGTGGGAAAATAGTATGGTAATTTAAATGTTTCTGTCTTGATGTAGATGCACATGCACACGCATACATGCACACACCCACCCGACCTCATTAACTCATTTACCAAATAAAGCAAAAAGCAAAGCCCTTTTCCTTCTCCTCCTCCTCCTCCTCCTCTTCCTCCTCTTCCTGCTCCTCCTCCTCCTCCTTTTTTAGTTTACCAGAGCACTACTCAGCTCTGGTTTATGGTGGCGTGGAGGCATTGAACCTGGCACCTTAAGGCCTCAGGCATAATCATTATGCTATCTACCTCCACCGGTAAAGCCTTTCTATATGAACCTTTTGTAGAATATGAAATGGCCGGCCCAAGAGATTCAGGAACTTCCTTAAATTCACACGACTGAGGCTTTACAATTAATATCAATGTCAAAGTGATTCTTCTTTCTCTTTCTCTTTCTTTTTTAAAATTATCTTTGTTTATTGGATAGAGACAGCCAGAAATTAAGAGGGAAGGGGAACAAGGAGAGGAAGAGAGAGAGAGAGAGAGAGAGAGAGAGACCCATAGCCCAGCTTCACCATTTGCAAAGTTTTCCTCTTACAGGTGGGGACCAGGGCCTCAAACCCAGGTCACTGTGCATTATAACATGGGCACTCAACCAGCTGTGCCACCACCTGGCTCCTCCTTCTTTTCTTTTCTTTTCTTTTCTTTTCTTTTCTTTTCTATCTCTCTCTTTTTAGTTTATTTATTAGTTAATAGAGACAAAGAGAAATTGAGAAGGCAAGGAGAGATAGAGAGACAGAGAGACACCTGCAGCCCTGTTTCACCATTTGTGAAGCTTTCCTCCTGCAGGTGGGGACCAGGGGTTTGAACCTGGGTTCCTGAGTACTGTAGTGTGTGTGCTTAACCAAGTGTAACACCATCTGGCCACATAGTATTTTTATTTTATTTATTAATTATTGGTTAAAGAGAAATTGAGAGGGGGAGGGGGAGATAGAGAGGGAGAGAGACAGAGGCACCTGCAGCCCTGCTTCACCGCTCAGGAAGCTTTTCCCGCATAGATACGGGCCAGGGGCTTGAACCTGGGTTCTTGCACACTGTAGTGTGTGTACTTAACCAGGCATGCCACTGCCTGGCCCCCCTCAAAGCGCTTTTTCTCTCCAACCACATGTGGATTTATCTGTTGTACAGCTAGAAAAAGAACACTCTTTTGTCTACTTATTAAAACATAAAATTGAGCGAATGAATGACTAACCATGAAAATAATGCTTAAATAATAATAACCATGGGGGGTCGGGCGGTGGCGCAGTGGGTTAAGCGCATGTGGCGCAAAGCGCAGGGACCGGCGTAAGGATCCCGGTTCGAGCCCCCGGCTCCCCACCTGTAGGGGAGTCGCTTCACAGGCGGTGAAGCAGGTCTGCAGGTGTCTGTCTTTCTCTCCCCCTTTGTCTACCCCTCCTCTCTCCATTTCTCTCTGTCCTATCCAACAACGAATTGTGTCAACAAGGGCAATAATAATAACCACAACGAAGCTACAACAAGGGCAACAAAAGGGGGGGAAAAATGGCCTCCAGGAGCGGTGGATTCATGGTGCAGGCACTGAGCCCAGCAATAAACCTGGAGGAGGAAAAAATAATAATAATAACCACAAGAAAAAGAAATAGCAAGTGATCCAGTGTAATTGGAGCTTTAAGGCAACTCAGTTAACCTTTAACTTAAGCATTTAAAGGAGAATGACTGTCAGGCTCTTTGTAGTCCAAGGCAATGTGACAGACAGTTCCGTTTGTGTATTTCCTTGTCTCTTACACACATTTCACCTCCAATACTTAACAGCTTATTGTCTCTGCCTCTGTTTGTTCCCCTGCTTTCTTTGCAGGTTCCACACTAGTGGGTGGCCTTTCTCCTTTGGTCTCACACCCGGCATTCAGGCCATATATATATATAGTCTAGTCTAGCCTAGTCCAGTCTAGTCTAGTCTAGTCAGCGGCTACCACTTGCTGAATGCTTTGACCAGGAATGGGCAACCTTTTGGTGTTTCTAACATCATTGATGGACCGTACAGAACCATTGACCTAAACATGAGCACTTGGTGAATTTCGAGTCTTGTCAGCAGTAGCCTTTGCCTTAGACGAGTCAGTTCAAACACGGTCCGCAGGCAGGATATTTCTCACCCTTGCATCAAAAACAGAAGCTTGAGGGGCTGGGTGGTGGTGTACTTGATTGTGCGCACACACAGCACAATGTGTGAACATCTCTCCTGGTGCTATCTATATTCAGCAACCAAGCTAAGTATTAAAATAGTTTTCTGGGAGTCGGGCAGTAGCACAGTGGGTTAAGTGCATGTGGCACCAAACACAAGGACCGGCATAAGGGTCTGGTTTGAGCCCCCGGCTCCCCACCTGCAGGGAAGTCTCTTCACAGGCAGTGAAGCAGGTCTGCAGGTGTGTATCTTTCTCTCCCCCTCTCTGTCTTCCCCTCCTCTCTCCATTTCTCTCTGTCCTATGCAACAACGACAACAACAATAATAGCTACAACAATAAAACCACAAGGGCAACAAAAGGGAATAAATAAATAAATATGTAAAAATAGGTTTCCTTTCAACCTCATCATAACCCATTTTTCTGGGACCTGTGTGTTGGACATCAAGAACTAGCTATTGTCTTTGTGTCCTAGATGGTTACTGAATGTCTTGTCTCAGGTTGCTATTCTCCTTCACAAAGTTAAGAGGTTTGGGGTGTGACCTTTTCACACAGACCAGATGGGGTCTGACTTTTGGCTTATACTTCCGTCCATGAAAGGTGGTGGTTTCAGACTAATTCTTTGACATTTCACAGACCCTCTAACAGAAAGAAGGGAAGTTTCAGTAAATGGAAAATAATGAAAGTCTATTTAACTTCTCCTGCAGACACGAAAGATCCACAGAAAAGACACAGTCATTAAAGACAAGAATCATGTGGTAAGGAGGTAGCTTGAGTGGTAGGTAGAATCCACCCTGGGCATTAGGTACTAGGCAGAGTCCAGGATCCATTACCCAACGTTACATATGTCAGAGTGGTGTTCTTGTCCTTCTCTCCCTCTCATAAAATAAATAAATCTTAAACAAAGTTCACAAATATTTTCTTTCTTTCTTTCTTTCCTTTCTTTCTTTTTTTTTTTTTTTTGTGTGACTGTCTCCCAGGCAGGCCAGACGACTCACCACTGGCCATCTGAGACCAGCTTGCGGTCTGGGAGCTTTAACCAGTTTGAATGACTTCAGTCACTTACAATGCAGACTTAATTTTATGTGAAAATTATGTTCCAAAGAACTCTATTTACTGTGGATTTCTCTATAAGTCTACTGTAGAGGTAAAAACCATTCCTCTTATTTCCTTTTAAGTTATTTGTCTTGTCTAATAATTAAACTGACATAAGGCAGATTACAGGAGAAAAGAAACTAATCTGGGGTCTGGGAGGTGGAACAGTGAATAAAGCACTGGACTCTCAAGCATGAGGTCCCAAGTTCAACCCCTGGCAGCACATGTACCAGAGTGATGTCTGGTTCTCTCTTTCTCTCTGCCTATCTTCTTCATGAATAAATAAATAAAATATTAAAAAAAAAAGAAAAGGAAGAAGGAATTAATTTCATACTTACAGGAGCCCAAAGATATGAGGTTCCCTGATAGACAACTGGGGTTTGCTTGCCATCCTGGGTTAAGGAGAAGAGTTATCTGCTGAAAGATGCAAAGGGCAAATGTCTTATACTTTCTCTGAGGCCAAGTGATCTCTGGTAGTAGCTGTCTTACAGCTAGTTTCCTATTGAAATTCAGTTAAGGGTGTAGGGAAAAAAAAAAAAAAATATATATATATAGCAAAAAAACCTCTCCCTCCCTGAATCTGTTAATCTTTGCTTGCCTTCTTCTCAAAATAGTCGGTCACTTCAAGTGGTGAAGCAGGTCTGCAGGTGTCTGTCTTTCTCTCCCCCTCTTTTTCAAGTGGCATACTTGTGGACGTGTATCTCCCTGACCCCCTCACTGCATGGTATACACACAAATAATGTCTACTATTGTACAGCATTAAATACAGCCAGTAAAGACACCATTGTTTGCATAATCATTCCCCCAATGCTAAGAAATCTCATCTCTTTTGTGCCTTCAGTGTTACAACTGAGGCTACTTCTTCTTCTAGCGTTTGCCCTTCTTCCGTAGCCAGTCAACAGCGTCAGGTTGAGCCTGATGTAAAGTTTCGAGACCTCCTTTGAATCTGGAGAGGTGGCAGTCATTGACTATGTGGGTCATAGTCTGTCTGGAGCCGCAGGGGCAGTTCGGGTCGTCTCTGGCTCCCCAGCGATGGAACATAGCGGCGCACCGGCCATGGCCTGTTGGATAGCGATTGAGGAGGGCCCGATCATAACGTGCTAGGTCAAAGCCGGGTTGACGCTTGCAGGGGTCTGTGATGAGGTGTTTGTTCTTGACCTCAGCTGACTGCCAACTCTGTTTCCAAGAGTCTGGAACAGAGAAGTTCAGTGTAGGCTTAGGGGACCAGATTGGGTGACGAGACGTCAAGCGTTGGACAGGGTGGGCGAAGATATCCGCGTAGATTGGCAGGTCCGGTCGAGCGCAGACGTGGGAAATGAACTTAGATGATGCCGCATCCCGACGAATATCTGGCGGGGCGATGTTGCTAAGAACTGGCAGCCATGGAACCGGGGTGGAACGGATGGTTCCAGAAATGATCCTCATGGAGGAATATAATTTGGAATCGAACAAGTGGACATGGGGGCTACGGAACCATACTGGGGCACAGTATTCTGCAGTGGAATAGCATAATGCCAGAGATGATGATCGTAGTGTGGAAGCGCTCGCGCCCCATGAGGAGCTGGCCAGTCTTGGAATGATGTGATTCCTCGCGCCCACCTTTGCTGCAGTTTTTATGAGTTTTTATGAGGCTACCATCCATCCTCATGAGAAAACAGTCAGTGGGTGAATTTTATCCCAGTGATCAGAGATGACATTTTGTTTGTGGGAATGTCTGTGTGCAGACTGGCGGATTGTACATGTGTTCATACTCTCGGTGCTGCTGTGTAATTGTAGAAATGATTTGCTGGATCAAAAAAAATCATGTCTAATTTTTTTTCCATCATGGCTAATTTTTGATTTAAAAAAATAATGTGATGAATTCTGTTGTCACTGGCATAGTTTCCTTAAACACTTGCTGAATTGCCCTTTTCTCTTTATAAGAAATCACCATCCAGAAGCTTCAGAGATGAAGTTGAAGGATGAGGAGTTTTTGCCACCTAACCACCCCATTGGGCTGTGAATAAAACCTGGGCTATTTGGGGGTATCATACAGATAATGATGGGGGGGGCAGGTTGTAGCGCAGCGAGTTAAGCGCACATGGCCCAAAGCTCAAGGAAAAGCATTAAGGATCCCGGTTCGAGCCCCCGGCTTCCCACCTGCAGGAGTCGGTCACTTCAAGTGGTGAAGCAGGTCTGCAGGTGTCTGTCTTTCTCTCCCCCTCTTTTTCTTCCTCTCTTCTCTCTGTCCTATCCAGCAACAACGACAAAAACAATACAACCAACATAATGGGGGGGAAGAAAAAGGTCTTCAGGAGCAGTGGATTCGTATTGCAGGCACCAAGCTCATGATTCTTTGCTCCCCAGAAAACCAGCTACTTGGAAGCATTAGTAGCCAAAGACGAATGTACAATGGCATTAGGGTCAATTGATGCTTTGGGATCTGGCTTGTTTTTCACTGAAGTTCCTTTCATAGCTGTATGTTCAGTTTTTGCACTGTTTACCGTTATCACTGATACTGTTAGAATTGGTGCTATTACTGCCTTGTCTGGGGGAATCCACCCTAATTCCTTGCATATTTGGTGCTGCTGAAGAATCTGGTGCTGCAGTCTGATATGGCAAGTCTGTATTTAATTGTAAGAGATAGCCCTCAACTTAGGTACTTCGTCCCACTTTACATGAAAAGAGTTGGTAGTAGCTTTGATGAGTTGTACTTGTGATGGTGCTGGAGGTTTCTCAGTATCAAGATACCAAAGATACTTGCAGCAAACTTGACTATTCAGTGCTTTTTTGTAGCCATCTCTTCCACTCCAAAAATACAATCGAGTGCCAATTGCAACAGCACAGTGTCCAGCTCTTGGCCTTGGTCTTGAATTTTTTTTGTCTTCCTGAGAGTCTGATACCAGAGTGATCCACTCTGCTGTATCCAGATTTAAGTAAGAAAATGAACTGGTACACCTCCATTCACAATCATGGGATGAAGTCTCAATATTTTCTCCTTTATGTGGAACCCAGCCACCAAAAATGTACATCTTGTTTCCTATAACACTGGCTGTGTGAAGGCTTCGTGGAAGAGGTACTGTCCCTTTAGTTTCTGGTTTTGACCATGACATAGTTTCTTCATTTCTCCTTAGTACATCCACCACACAGCTGTTATAATCTTGTTTGAAGCACAGATTCTTCTGGAACTAAATTCTAGGTAAACTGAAAGGGGGGGGGGACTCATTTCTAGCACTCAAACATTTTGATACCAGTAGTACAAAGATGACCCTTGCATCATAAGGACAATCATGCTAGTCTGTCTGTCTAAACCCTGACTTCTTGTAAGAGGGATTAGTTGGCAATTGACTTGTGTTGAGAAATGCTCAATGTAAACACAGCATGTGCAAGTTGAGTGGGAGGTTTTACTAAGACGAAACTTGAATAGATCTTCAAAGATTGACGGAATTTTAAATATTATTCAGAGAAGAAACGAGTTTGGGCCAGAAATTACAAATGTTGAAAAGTTTAGATTTTTTTTTTTTTCCCTCCAGGGTTATTGCTGGGCTCGGTGCCTGCACCATGAATCGACCGCTCCTGGAGGCCATTTCCCCCCCTTTTTTGTTGCCCTAGTTGTTGCAGCCTCGCTGTGGTTATTATTGCCATTGTTGACGTTGCTTTGTTGTTGGATAGGACAGAGAGAAATGGAGAGAGGAGGGGAAGACAGAGAGAGAGGGGGAGAGAAAGATAGACACCTACATACCTGCTTCACCGCCTGTGAAGCGACTCCACTGCAGGTGGGGAGCCGGGGGCTCGAACCGGGATCCTTATGCCGGTCCCTGCGCTTTGCGCCACGTGTGCTTAACCCACTGCGCCACCACCCAACCCCCAGAGTTTAGATTTTATCTTGCCATGGTACGATGTCCTGGAAAGCATTAAGTAGCTAAAAAGCAGAAGTCTGAATGAGTACAGTGGTCTATCTGTAATGATATTATTAGAAAAGCTTACATGTTCCATTTTTATTTGACAAAATTTCAACTAAAGTCAAGAAAATTGACTTTTATTCCTCCTTAAATTATACTGAGACATTAACGCAACGAGTGCCACCCCAGCATGCTTCACTTCAGACTGTGTCCAGAGACTTCAGGTGTGGAATGACAACCCTTCAGCTTCATCACTTGGGTGAGACCTTTCCTTTCATAGTATTCTCTAATTCCATTCCAGGTCCACTCCCCAATAAAGTCCCCAAACCTAGATGTAGTCCAGGTCCCCTGAGACAGAGGATAGGTTCACCCGTGCCCATAAACTAGGGGAAAATATATACCTGAAAGCAGAAGTACACAAGAGTCTGCAGTGAGTACCCCCAACACTTCATCTGCACTACTCCAGCCTTTAGGTCCATGATTGTTCAACAATTTGTTTGGCTTTGTATGTTAACTCTCTTTTCAGCCACCAGGTCCCGGATGCCAGCATGATGCCAACCAGACTTCCCTGGACTGACGACCCCACCAATGTGTCCTGGAGCTTCGCTTCCCCAGAGACCCACCTTACTAGGGAAAGAGAGAGGCAGACTGGGAGTATGCATCGACCAGTCAATGCCATGCTCAGCGGGGAAGCAATTACAGAAGCCAGACCTTCCACCTTCTGCATCCCACAATGACCCTGGATCCATACTCCCAGAGAGTTAGAGAATGGGAAGGCTATCAGGGGAGGGGATGGGATATGGAGATCTGGTGGTGGGAACTGTGTGGAGTTGTACCCCTCCTATCCTACGGTTTTGTTAATGTCTCCTTTCCTAATAAAAAAATTATATTGTGACATCTTTATATCTTCAAAATAACTTAGAAGTGTCAGGATGTGCCCTAAATAGTTATAGTGTTTAACAATAATATTCGTAGAGAACATTAGACCACTAAGAATTTGAAACCTGTCCCTCCCAAATATGTTTCCTATCAATCGTTACTCTTCTTTCCCCAGGTGAGAAGCTTATGCATCACTTTGAGTAGGTCATGGGGACCTTATTTTTCTTTCTTTATGGTCACCAGGGCTATTGCTGGAGCTTGGTGACTACATACTCTCCTCACTCCTAGCAGACACCTTCCCCTTTTTCCTTTTAAGGTAGAGGGTGAAAGAGAGGGAGGGAGGGAGAAAGAGAAGGAGAAAGACCACAGCACTATTCCACTACTCATGGGGCCTCCCTTTGCAGGTGATCCCATGTGGTGACACACTTTTTTTTGAAAAGTGTGCGCTTTGCTCAAGAGTCTAGTGTTTGATCTGCTGAGCCACCTCCTGGACCACCGAGTGTGTGCTTTGCTAGGCGAGGCCCCTCTCTGCCTTGAGGACCTGGCTCTTCATTAGTTCCTTTTAAAAAAAAAATTAGGGGAGTCAGGCAGTAGCGCAGCAGGTTAAGCACAGGTGGCACAAAGTGGAAGGACCAGTGTAAGGATCCTGGCAGGAGCCCCCGGCTCCCCACCTGCAGGGGAGTCGCTTCACAGGCGGTGAAGCAGGTCTGCAGGTGTCTATCTTTCTCTCCCCCTCTCTGTCTTCCCCTCCTCTCTCCGTTTCTCTCTGTCCTATCCAACGATGATGACAGCAACAACAATAATGACAACAATAAAAAAAAAACAAGGGCGGGCAACAAAAGGGAATAAATAAATAAATAAAATAAAAAATAAATAAGTTTTTTTTTTTTAAGTTTTTCTATTAGTGATTTAATAATTATTAACAAGACAATGGGTACAATTCCATTCAGTTTCTACCACCAGAGTTTTGTGTTCCCTCTATTGGAAGCTTCTCTATTTTTTTCCCCCCTCTGGGAGTATGGACCAAAATTCTTTATGGGGGTGCAGAAGGTGAGAGGTCTGGCTTTTGTAATTGCTTCTCTGTTGGACATGGGCACTGGGCACATGGGTCCATACCCCTAGCCTGTTTCTATCTTTCCCTTATGGGGTAGGGCTCTGAAGAGGTGAGATTCTAGGACATGTTGGTGAGGTCATCTGCCCAGGGAAGTCAGGATGGAATCATAATAATAAACAGGAACCCAAAGGTAGGAATAAAGCAGATGAAACTAGGGGTCTTCATGTGGGGAGAAGCTAGGAAGTCTATCTTAGGTATGTTCCAAGGGGCCTATAACTTTCATAGTTCTTGCCTGAGCCAAATAGCCAACTTGCAGGTGGACTAAAAGTCTTGTCTGGCAAGATGGTAGCTGAGTTACTTTTTACTCCAGGGTAACCTAGCTGAGGTGGGAGCATAAATCCACGAACGTGATTTGGTTAACAAGCTTGGAATGCCACTTTGTGTAGAAGAGTGCATTACAAAGACACACAGTTGAGGTGATTTTTAAAAAGCTAGTGTCTGAGAAATGAACTCAGGCCTCATGCATGTGTGACAGTGCTAAGTGGACTTCCAGACCCCCTTTTTTAATGTAGAGAGTTAGAGGGAGAAAGGTAAGAGAGATGGAGAGAGAAATATTGGGGGAGAGACACTACAGCACAGCTCCATCATCCAGCGTGGTGCTGCCCATCATGCTCTCACGTGGAACTGGGTCCTGAATGCAGGTATGTACGCATGATAAGGGATTCTATTTCCATGTCCCAAGATAAGGTAATTTTTAGTACGATTCAAGCCGGGGGGAGTCGGGCGGTAGCGCAGTGGGTTAAGTGTAGGTGGCGCAAGCGTAAAGACTGGCATAAGGATCCCGGTTCGAGCCTTGGCTCCCCACCTGCAGGGGAGTCGCTTCACTAGCGGTGAAGCAGGTCTGCAGATGTCTATCTCCCCCCCCCCCGTCTTCCCCCTCCTCTCTCCACTTCTCTCTGTCCTATCCAACAATGATGACAACAATAATAACTACAACAATAAAACAACAAGGGCAACAAAAAGGGAACAAATAAATAAAATTAATATTTTTAAAAAAAGATTCAAGCCGGGGAGAGGGACAAACAGATTGGGGTGTTTCTCAGTGGCTGAGTGGGAAAGTTGGGCTGACAGAAGGTGTGGATAAGGGACTATTTTGGGAGACCCATGAACTTCAGATAGACACCCACACTGGTGGAGAAGAAGACATATTCATATTGCCAGGGACAATCTTGGTAAGGAGCTGTTGGACTAAGCTTTGTCTCTGCAACTATGTGACAATTGTCCTCTGCTCAACAAATCTGAGAACAGTGCAGTATTGTGACCAGGACTGCGTTTATTCTGGGCAGGCCAGATAGATATCAGAGACTGACTGTACTTTGCTTGCTAAACCAAGGACAAACACTGACAAAATAGTTTTCATGTTGATTAGGACCTGTATCTTGTCCATGGAGATATATATTCATATATATATATATATATATATATATAATTTTTTTAAGCAATTCATTCCAGATTTGTGTGAATGGATAACTCTTCAAGTCTGTGTCTGTCAGGCAGAGGAAAGATGCTCTATGACATTTAATTGCCAGTGTCTATTCTGGGACTTGCATTGACTCCACTATCACAGTCTCTCTCTCTCTCTCTTTCTGGAGACCATCACTGAGAAATCCCCTTTGTTTGGGCCTAGTTGGGTGCTAGGGAGCTTTAACAAAGGTTCCATAGTAACAAAGTCAGATGATTAAGGGGAGCAAAAGAATGGAAAAGACACTAACCTGAAGTGGAAAATCAGGAAGGAAGACCTGATAGTTTGAAATAAGCGACGAAGGTGTAAATAATGTCTCCAATCTGAAGCGTCAGTGTAGGTCAGCAGGCAGCTAGGTTCCAGAAGGCTGAAATTTCCATAGCAACGACACGTGAAGCCTGAGCAGATGAGCTATACTGGGCCGTGCAAGAACAAAAGAGGGCAGTTTTCACAAGACCCCTCTGACTGTCTCAAGCCTAGAATGCCTTCTCTGACTTCCTGGTTGAGGAAGGATGCAGACTGGTTGCTAGGAGGTCCACAGTTCTAGTTACAGCCCGGAGGGCTGGATGTCTGTGTAGGGAAACCACAGGGTTTTCTGCACAGAGCAAGGCAGCTTCCTCTCTAAAAATGCTGTTTCCCTTTCCAGTCACGGGCACGCCTGTTTTGGAGGGAGGAGTGCTTCTGGAACCATTTTCTGCTACACATGGAACAATGAAATCGGGGTTGAGAATGAAGGGGCTCGAGAAATAACAGAGGCCCTGCATTAGCGCCTGCTGGAGGTAATAAGCTACAGAGTAACCCTGCCTCTCAGCGCTACCTTCTCTTCCCTCTCAGACCTGGCTTGAATTCCACTGAGAAACTCAGATTGGTGTGATGGTGCACCTGGGTATAGTGCCCAAGGACCCAGGTTCAAGCCCCCTGGTCCCCACCTGCAGGGAGAAAGCTTCACGATTGGTGAAGCAGTGCTGCAGGTCTCTCTCTTTTTTTAGATTAAAACATTTAAAAAAATTTTTATTTATTCCCTTTTGTTGCCCTTGTTGCTTTATTGTTGTAGTAATTGTTGTTATTATTGAATACCATTGTTGTTGGATGGGACAGACAGAAATGGAGAGAGGAGGGGAAGACAGAGGGGGAGAGAAAGTCACCTGCAGACCTGCTTCACCGCTTGTGAAGCGACTCCCCTGTAGGTGGGGAGCCGGGGGCTTGAACAGGGATCCTTACTTGGTCCTTGCGGTTTGTGCCACCTGCGCTTAACCCGCTGCGCTGCTTATCTCTGCCTTCCTCTCAATTTCTGGATGTCTCTATCCAATACATAAACAAAGATAAAAGGGATATATATCCAGAGTGTAATTTAGTGGATGTAGTGGGTGTAGTCGACAGATTTGGAAATGTGCCCATGTCCTGGGCCGATGACATCGCTTTTCAGATGAGAAATGGAATCATTATCAGTGACCCAGAAATTCGTGAGGCCAGATAAAACCCCAGAGCTGCCTTCTTTCTACTTCAGGAGGCATTTCAGCCCTGGAAGGGTTGGCAGGGCCACGAACCAGAAGAGAGAGAGAGAAAGAGAGAGAGACAGAGAGAGAGAGATAGGAGAGGACAGAGAGAGGTGGAGGTGTTGTGTGTGTGTTGGGGTGGGGGGAGAGAGAGAGACAGACAGACAGACAGAGATAGGAGAGGAGAGAGAGAGGTGGGTGTTGTGTGTGTGTTGGGGAGAGAGAGACAGACAGACAGAGAGACAGATATAGGAGAGGAGAGAGAGAGAGAGGTGAGGGTGTTGTGTGTTTGTTGGGGTGGGGGAGAGAGACAGACAGACAGAGACAGAGGAGAGGAGAGAGAGGTGGGGGTGTTGTGTGTGTGTTGGGGTGGGGGAGACAGACAGGCAGAGAGACAGAGAGAGATAGAGGAGAGGAGAGAGAAGTGGGGGTGTTGTGTGTGTGTTGGGGTGGGGGAAACAGACAGACAGAGAGACAGAGAGAGATAGAGGAGAGGAGAGAGAGGTGGGGGTGTTGCGTGTGTGTTGGGGTGGGGGAGACAGACAGACAGAGAGACAGAGAGAGACAGAGGAGAGGAGAGAGAAGTGGTGTGTTGCGTGTGTGTTGGGGTGGGGGAGACAGACAGACAGAGAGACAGAGAGAGACAGAGGAGAGGAGAGAGAAGTGGGGGTGTTGTGTGTATGTTGGGGTGGGGGAGACAGACAGAGAGACAGAGAGGAGAGGAGAGGAGAGAAGTGGGGGTGTTGTGTGTGTGTTGGGGTGGGGGAGAGAGACAGACAGAGAGACAGAGAGAGACAGAGGAGAGGAGAGAGAAGTGGTGTGTTGCGTGTGTGTTGGGGTGGGGGAGACAGACAGACAGACAGAGAGAGAGAGACAGAGGAGAGAGAGGTGGTGTGTTGCGTGTGTGTTGGGGTGGGGGAGAGAGACAGACAGAGAGACAGAGACAGAGAGACAGAGAGACAGAGGAGAGGAGAGAGAGGTGGTGTGTTGCGTGTGTGTTGGGGTGGTGGCCCGGGGGCGGCCGGTCTTGCGCCCCGCACCCTGCAGGCCCAGGGCCGTCGGCCGTTCCCGGGAGGCTGGCGGCGAGGTCCCGGGAGGAGCGGCCGGCGGCCACGTGACGGGCCCGAAATAGCAGCGGCGGCGGGAGGCGGAGACAGAGACGCGGGCTGGGCCCCGGCCCCGGAGGATGCTGAGCCCCTGCGCCGCCCGGCCCCGAGCACATGATGGCGATCCGGGAGCTCAAAGTGTGTCTCCTCGGGGTGAGTCCCAGGACGCCCGCGTCCGTGCAGCCCCCGCCCCCGGGCCCTCCACTGCCTGGCGCGGGAGACCCGCGGCCCGCCGCCCACCCTGTCTCCTTCCCTCCTCGCCCCTCCCCGTCCCGCCCTGCGCCCCTTCGGCTCGCTCTCTGCCCTTGTGCATCTGGGACCCGGGTCCGAGGCTGCTCCCGTGTGTTCTCGGCTGGATCCAGCCTTGGCGTGCAGCGTCCGGGCTGCTGGAGCTGGGGGTCAGGGCCGGGCTGCTGGGGGGCTGCTGGGGGGCTTCTGGGGGATTTGGGGGGGCTAGGGGCTGCTGGGGGCTTCTGGGGGATTTGGGGGACTGTTAGGGGTTGCTGGGGGCTTTTGGGGGACTGCTGGGGGGCTGCTGGGGGATTTGGGGGGACTGCTGGGGGCTTTTGGGGGACTTCTGGGGGGGCTGGAGGGCTGTTGGGGGACTTGGGGGTTGCTGGGGGAATTGAGGGGGGGGCTGCTGGGGTTGCTGGGGGCAGATGGAAAAACTGCACCGGGTCCTGCTGGCCACAGCTGTGGTCGCTCTGGCCTCTAAGGGCTCTCGCCTTCACCTTTGATAATTTCCTTCCTGCGGAAAGTTTAAGTTATTCTTTTGCCAAGTCTTCTTTTGCCTCCCGGAGACAAATGAGTTTTTTTTTCCTTTTCTTTCTCTCTCTCTCTCTCTCTCTCTATTCCTTCCTTCCTTCCTTCCTTTCTTTCTTTCTTTCTTTTTCTTCTTTTCTTCTAAATTTGAGAAAGTCCAAACAAGAGTGAGGACAAAAAAAAAAAAAGTCAGGGTCTGAACCTCTACAAGAGGAATGAAGTCCAAACTGCAGAGCGGTGTGCACAGAAAACTTTCCTGCCTCGCATAAGGGCAGGGCGGGAAAGGGCTCTCGGTCACCACTTCCCCATCCCAAGCCGGGTCTTTCTGAGCCTAAAGTAAGTCAGAAACTAAGCCGAGAACAAACACCCAACCTGTCTGCGTGGGCAGCCCCCCTCCCCACCCCCCCAGCCTCCGTAGGTGTTAGGGTTCTTACATAATGGTTAGGGCTGTAGCCTTTTCGCTTTTCACATTAAATTCCGGAATTACTTTCCCCCCTAGAATTACCTTTTTTATTTTGTCTTTTTTTTTTTTGCGTTGCTTCTTTATTTTTTTATATTTATTTATTTATTCTTTTGTTACCCTTGTCTTATTGTTGTAGTTATTGTTGTTGTTATTGATGTCATTGTTGTTGGATAGGACAGTGAGAAATGGAGAGAGGAGGGAAAGACAGAGGGGGAGAGAAAGACAGACACCTGCAGACCTGCTTCACCTTTGAAGCGACTCCCCTGCAGGTGGGGAGCCGGGGGCTCCAACAGGGATCCTTACGCTGGTCCTTGCACTGCACTAAGGACGGACTCCCTTTTGCACTGCTTTTAAGCCTTGTTTTCAGCAGCTTTTGGCATTGACAAACCTGTACAGCCATTGGCAAACCTGTTCTCTCCAAGAAAGCCATTAAAAATTAATGAATAAATAAAAGAAGGGCAAGCAGAGAAAGGGTAGACCCATTTAACAACATCTTGGTCTCAGGAGACATGCTGACTGATGAACAAGATGTATGTGTGAGAACATTCTGGGTTGGATGGTAGTGGATGGACACTACTCCAGGGGGGTGTCTCCGCTTCACCCAGTTCTTGTGGCCCCTCTGGCAGGAGGTGCCCTTGACAGCCCTCCCATCACTGTAGTTGACCTCAGCTCCTGTTGACACCAGACTGTCTGATTCCCCTGGAATCCTAGGGAAGCCGGCAGCTGGCTTCCCAGTCAGGCACAGACTAACCCAATGTTTCTCCCCCCTCCCTGGTTCTCTGGGGCACCGCTGGAATCTGCATACGATGCTGTTCTTAATCTTCCTCTGCTGACATTTATCAGTATTGCTGGAGTGGGTCTCACTGTCTGTTAGGCTCTCTAACATAATCCAGACGTCAATTCCAGGAATCCCGGATTTTACTTGTGAGGAGTCAGGGAAGGACTTCAAACACTTGGAAGGAATGCTGTGTCCCAAGTAATCAAGGATGACTTGGATGTGTGTTACGGGTGTCAGTGTTGACTACATATAAGTACTCTTCCCATTCCCTTCTCATTACTCAGAAACCACAGGGATTATTATTTTCTGTTTCAATATATATATGTATGTATAGCCTCCAGGGTTATGGCTGGGGCTCGGTGCCGGCACTACAAAGCCACTGCTCCTGGTGGCCATTTTTTCCCATTTTATTGGCTAGGACAGAGAGAAATTGAGAGAGGAAGGGGAGATAGAGAGGGAGAGAGAAAGAGAAACATTTGCAGACCTGCTTCACCACTTATGAAGCTTCCCCCCGGGTCTTTGAGATTAGAACTATGTACACTTAACCAGGTGTGCCACTGTCCCCGGCTCCTTTTCTGTTTCAGTATTTAGGGTTAGTCAACCTAACCTAACCTGGTCAGGTACCAAGAAGCTCACATCAGGAGGCAGTGATCCTAGGTCTCCTCTCCCACTCTCCATCTGAGCAGTTTTAGACTAGTACCTCAGTCTTCTCATCTATAAAATGGGCTTAATAACATCTCCACTTTATAAGGAGGAGGCTCCCACCAGATGATCTAAGATGCACCATCCCATTTCCTGCTAACCTGTGATTCCAGGGTGACAATTAGCAAACTGAGAGATGACAAGCAGGAGGAGATCCCATGATTTGTTTTCCCCTATCTCTGAGACTAAAACAAACTCTTCTAGTGGCTGCTAGGGACAGCGCCTCACCCTTGTTTACTAATTCTTTGCAGCGACTCTGTTGACAGAAGTTTGAGTTTGGAGGGAAAATATTGCCAAATAGAACAAGGAGATATTTCTGGGCAAATGGAGGCTTTGAAGCATCAATCATATTGTACCACATTCAGAGTTATCTTGAGAGTGGCTTACAGTTGTAGTCTTTTTATTATTGGACAAAGACAGAGAGAAATTGAGAGGGGGAGGGGGAGACAGAGAGGGGGAGAGAAAGATAGACACCTGTAGACCTGCTTCACCGCTTGCGAAGCGACTCCCCTGCAGGTGGGGAGCCGGGGGCTCGAACCAGGGATTCTTAATGCCGGTCCTTGTGCTTCATGCCATGTGCACTTAACCTGCTGTGCTACCCACCGGCCCCTTACATTTTAAAAAATTATCTTTTATTTATTGGATAGAGACAGCCAGAAATCGAGAGGGAAGGGGGTGACAGAGAGGGAGAGAGACAGAGAGACACCTGCAGCCCTGCTTCACCACTCACAAAGCTTTCACCCTGCAGGTGGGGATTGGGGGCTTGAACCTACATCCTTGCACATTGTAACGTGCACTCCACCAGGTGCATCACCACCCGGCCCTCTAAACACTTTTCAGCATTTTAATAGGAACCCTGAATGGTTTTGTTCTTTGGATGTGTGTCTCTGTGGCTGCAGCCAACACTTGACTTGTGTTTTTTTCATCTCTGCCACATCTGTCTGATGCCTTCTCGGTCTAAGTCCCCAGCCGCCATACACTCCATTGGGTCACTTTCTGTTGCCCCAAGATGACAGAGAACTTGAAGCTCTTCACACAAGTCCTGCTGTTGGTCTTGAGAGGCAAGGGGCTTGTCCTTTTGTGCCTGATCCTCTGTCCTTTCCGTTTCAGACTCCAGGTGGTTTTGTGCATGGTCAGTGCAGACTGTGATCCCTGCTGATGGCTCTTAGTGATAGTCTTCCACTTCCTCCCTGGGATCAGAAGTGTCCCTCTCAACAGGAGGGTCACGTGCAGCTGGTGGATGTGAAAGTGTCCTAGGTGTCATGTTTTCTCCACAGAGGACATCTGCCTTTCAGAACCTGACACCGGATCATATTTCTTTGGTTCAGAGCAACCAGATGGATTTGATCATAGTTTGTGGAACAAACTCTGTTCATGGAAAAACCAAGGACTCAAGAACATTGGAGTTATTTTGGTTACCTGTTACCGGGGGTCAACTTTCTCATGCTTATCCCTCATGTGGACAGCACAGTAAACCTCTGTGAGCGGCCTTTTCTGGAGAAGCCAGCCTGTCTGTGGAAGTCAGCCATGCAAAGGGTGTGTTTGCCAGGGAAGCACTTTGGGTAGGGGGTCCTTCACTAGATCCTAGGACCCCGAGTCTCATCCTTACCAACCAAGTGCCAATTACCCCACTTTCTAATCTCAACTAGTATTATGAAATATGTAGTTAAAAACCGCATTCTCAAAGACAGCAGAGTATGTTAAAAAACAGAAAGAAAGGAAGGAAAAAAAAATCTAACAAAACAACATTTTGAGGCAGCAGCTGTTCTAACCCCAACGGTGGAAAGCTTCCCAGTATGCATTTTAACACAACACGTGGCAGGAGAAAGGAAGGAGGAGGAAGAGGGGGAGGAGAGGCGTCTGTGTATGTGTGTGTGTGTGTGTGTGTCCACCCACTCAAGAACTGCTTTCTAATGGGATTTCAAGGAGATTTCTATTTGGACCTTGGTTGTTTTGACAACAGTTTAGAGATTTCTGTCACTTCCTCAATAACTGAGTGTCATGGTTAGAAGACAGCTGAGGATGTCCTTGCTTCTGGTGAGGAACTTGTCCACAGACCATTCAGGTTACCTGTGACATTGGGTAGCAGGGACTTTAGACTTGTGCAGGGCTCTGTGATTTTTTTTTTTCGAAACCACTAGGACCCAAGAGCAGACGAGACTTGTGCTCACAGTAAGGCTGGTGAGTCAGAGCCGGACTGGAGGGACTGAGTGACAGTGAGTACCCACGACTCAAAGTGCCCGATGAAATCATGTGAACTTGTTAAGCTAGAAGGAATGTTTGCATAGAACAGAGAGGAAGAGGAATGGATTAGGCTCTCACCATATTTGCTTTCCAGGCCTGAGACACTCTCTCTCTCTCTCTCTCTCTCTGTGTATTTTTTCCCTCTCCCAGAAACTAACATTTCTTTTGGGAGAGAGGCGCAGAGAGGTGCAGAGAGGCAACCAGCATAATTTATTTATCATTTTTTTTTTGCAAATCTCTTTATTTTTATTTATACATGTGAGAAAGAGAAAGAGAAGCTTAGCACTGCTCCAGTAAATATGGTACTGGGACTAAACCCAAGAGCCTCAGACATGCAAGCCCAGTGATCTACCAAGGGAGCTATTTCCCTAGCCACTGCCACTTATTTCTTATCACACCTGACACCTTCATTTTATTACTTATTTATTTGCTTTATAAGTCTTATTAGTGACTTAATATTGATTCACAGAGTCACAAGGTAGCAGGAACATCTCCACACCGTTCCATCTGCAGAGCTTTGTGTCCCCAGCCCTCCCTGAGAAGCTGCAGAAGTTCTCTCACGGGGGTCGGGCGGTGGCGCAGTGGGTTAAGCGCATGTGGCGCAAAGTGCAGGGACCGGCATAAGGATCCCGGTTCGAGCCCCCGGCTCCCCACCTGCAGGGGAGTCGCTTCACAGGCGGTGAAGCAGGTCTGCAGGTGTCTATCTTTCTCTCCTCCTCTCTGTCTTCCCTTCCCCTCCTCTCTCCATTTCTCTCTGTCCTATCCAACAACGAATTGCATCAACAAGGGCAATAATAATAATAACCACAACGAAGCTACAAAAAGGGGGGAAAAATGGCCTCCAGGAGCGGTGGATTCATGGTGCAGGCACCGAGCCCAGCAATAACCCTGGAGGAGGAAAAGAAAAAAAAAAAAAGATGTGGGCTGACTGTTATTCCTACAGCTGTTTGTCTACATTTGCCCCGCCCCTTTCTCTTTTCCCATGGTCTTGTCTTCTCTTCCTTTCTAAGTCATATCCACACTTAATTTTTTTAATTTAATTTAATTTTATTTATTCCCTTTTGTTGCCCTTGCTGTTTTATTGTTGTAGTTATTATTGTTGTTGTTGTTGTTGGATAGGACAGAGAGAAATGGAGAGAGGCGGTGAAGACAGAGAGGAGGAGAGAAAGACAGACACCTGCAGACCTGCTTCACCGCCTGTGAAGCGACTCCCCTCAGATGGGGAGCCGGGGGCTCGAACCGGGATCCTTATGCCGGTCCTTGTGCTTTGCGCCACCTGCGCTTAACCCGCTGCGCTACCGCCCGACTCCCCCACGCTTAATTTTTACTTGACTTTTTTTTTTTGAAAAAAGCTATTTTAAGTAGGAAAACTTGAAACACAACGCCATTGCTACAGTCTAGTGTAAATGTCTTTTTTTTTTCTTTACTGAGGAATTCATGGTTTACAGTCAACAATAAAATACAATAGTTTGTACATGCGTAACATTTCCCCATTTTCCACATCACAATACAACTCCCACTAGGTTCTCCTCTGCCATCATGTTCCAGGACCTGAGCCCTCCCCCGCCCCAGAGTCTTTTACTTTGGTGCAATGCACCAACTCCAGTCCAAGTTCTGCTGTGTGTTTTCTCTTCTGTTCTTACTTCTCAACTTCTGTCCCTGAGTGGGATCATCCCATATTCACCCTTCTCTTTCTGGCGGATCTCACTTAACAAGATTTCTTCAAGCTCCATCCAAGATGGGATGAAGAAGGTGAATTCACCATTTTTAATAGCTGAATAGTTTTTCCATTGTGTATATAGACCAAAACTTACTCAGCCACTCATCTGTTGTTTGACAGCTGGGTTGCTTCCGGGTTTTGGCTATTACAACTTGTGCTGCTGTAAACATAAGTACACACAATCTTTTTTTTTCTCCAGGTTATTTCTGGGGCTCAGTGCCTGTACTACAAATCCACTGCTGGAGGCCAATCTTTCCATTTTGTTGTTCCTCTTTGTGTTCTTATTGCTGTTGTTGTTGTTGTTGTTGGATAGGAGAGAGATAAATCAAGAGAGGAGGGGGAGACAGAGAGGGGAAGAGAAAGACACCTGCAGACCTGCTTCACCGCTTGTGAAGCGACTCCCCTGCAGTTGGGGAGCCGGGGGGCTCGAACTGGGATCCTTATGCCGGTCCTTGCACCTTGCACTCAGTACACTTAACCCGTTGCACCACTGCTCAGCCTCCTACACAAATCTTTTTGATGACACCCACACCTATTAGTTTTTCTGAATGTCCTTTGTCTTCTCTCTGGGTATTGATGGAATTGGAGTTCAGAGCCCTCAGGTCCTCTCCCCCTAACATTTACTCCTCTGGGAGTCTGGACTTAACATTCTTTCTGGGGAGCAGAAGGTGGCAGGTCTGGCTTCTGTGATTGCTTCTCCGCTGGACGTGGGTGTTGGCAGACAGATCCACACCCCAGCCTGTTTCTATCTTTCCCTAGTGGGGCAGGGCTCTGGAGAGGGGAGGTTCCAGGACACATTGGCTACACCTGACTCCTTTATTAAATTGAATCCCTGTGGAAAATATAGATAGAAAATAAATGTAAGGGGGGGCAGGTGATGGCACACCTGATTGAGCACACATATTATAATGCGTAAGGACTTGGGTTCAGGAGCTCCAGTGGCGCAATCGGTTAGCTCGAGGTACTTAGATAGGACTTGGGTTCGAGCCCCCGATTCCCACCTGCAGGGGTAAAGCTTTGCGAGTCGTGAAACAGGGCTGCAGGTGTGTCTCTATTTCCCTCTCCATCTCCCACTTCTTTCTTGATTTCTGGCTGTCTCTTTCCAATAAACAAATAAAGATGCTTCTAAATAAAAATTTATTTATTTATTTTAAAAAGGAGACATTAACAAAACCGTAGGATAAGAGGGGTACAACTCCACACAGTTCTCACCACCAGAACTCTATATCCCACCCCCTCCCCTGATAGCTTCCCTATTCTTTAACCCTCTGGGAGTATGGACCCAAGGTCATCATGGAGTGCAGAAGGTGGAAGGTCTGGCTTCTGTAATTGCTTCCCTGCTGAACATGGGTGTTTACAGGTTGATCCATACTCCCAGCCTGCGTCTGTCTTTCCCTAGTTGGGTGGGGCTCTGGAGAAGCAGAGCTCCAGGACATCTTGGTGGGGTTGTCTGTCCAGGGAAGTCTGGTCGGCATCCTGCTGGCATCTGGAACCTGGTGGCTGAAAAGAGAGTTAACATACAAAGCCAAACAAATTGTTGAACAAATAAATTTTTTTTAAAGAGAGACTAAATATAAGTGGGCTGGGTGGTGGCTCACCTGGCTGAGTGCACAAGTTACAATGTGCAAGGACCCGGGTTCAAGGCCCCGCTCCCCACCTGTGGGGGGTGGGGGATGGGCGGGAAGCTTCACGAGTGATGAAGTAGGTCTGTAGGTGGCTCTCTTCTTGTCCACTCCCCTTCCTTCTTGATTTCTATCCAATAAATAAATAAAGGTAACAAAAATATTATTTAAAAAAAGGGAATAAATCTAGGTGACGTGATGGTCTTTCTTTCTAGCAATGGTAGCATGTAGAGCCCAGGCCAGGCTGATGGCATCACCCGGGGCCTCTTGTTTCTTGTTCGTTCACGGTCAGCATTGTTACATCTCCCTCTGTTTCTGAGCTGAGCGTGTGCAGCAGAATGACTCTCGGGCCTCTGGCCATTCCTCCCTCTCTGTCTCTGCTCTGCAGTCATCAGACACGCGGCATTCCCCTCTGCCTTGGCCAGTGTCGCTATCCTTTGGGTGTATTGTCTTTCTTAGGTCTACTTCAAGACCCATAACTAGAGGCAGATAGAAAACTTCTTTTTTTTTCATTTAGAGCTGCTTAGACATGAAAAGATTTGAACTCATGAGTTAGTAAAGGTCTTCAAATTTTAATTCTGTCCAGTGTTTGTGCTTGCCTCTGTATGCAAATGCAACACTTTCTCTTATATGTAGACAACACACGTGCGCACACACACACACATTTTTCTTTTCTTTTCTTAAATATTACCTTTTGTTACCCTTTTTTATTGTTGTAGTTATTATTGTTGTTATTGATGTCATTGTTGTTGGATAGGACAGAGAGAAATGGAGAGAGGCGGGGAAGACAGAGAGGGGGAGAGAAAGATAGACACCTGCAGACCTGCAAAACGACTCTCATGCCTGAAACTTAAGTCCCAGGTTCAATCCCCTGCACCACCATAAGCCAGAGCTGAGCAGGGCTCTGATAAAAATTTGGGGAAAAAATGGGAGTGAGGAAGTAACCAGAGCATCACCATGGCACTTGTAGTGCCAGAGATCTGATACCGGGACTCAGCACTCACTGACCTGCTCTGCCCCTTCCCTGGTTGCTTGTTACATTAAGGTAAGAAACCACGGGAGGGACAGCTGGCCCTCAGCGGCCACTGAGGACCACTCCTGAGAGGAAGAGCTTTGCCAGGGGCTCTGCGCACCTACATAAGGGTGTGCCCACACCTGCCCGCCTGTGCTCACCAGCACCTGTAGGAGGTTTGCTTGTCTGTCTGCTCCAGGGTTACTGCTGGGACTCTGTGCCTGCACCACGAGTCCACGGCTCCTGGAGGCTGTTTTTAACATTTTATTGCTCTTTTTGTTCTTGTTGTTGCCATGGATGTCGTCGTCATTGTTGGATAGGACAGAGAGAAATGGAGAGAGGAGGGGAAGACAGAGAGGGGGAGAGAAAGATAGACACCTGCAGACCTGCTTCACCGCCTGTGAAGCGACTCCCCTGCAGGTGGGGAGCCAGGGGCTTGAACCGGGATCCTTACGCCGGTCCCTGCGCTTTGCGCCACCTGTGCTTAACCTGCTGTGCTACCTCCCGACCCCCACTTTTTTTTTGGTAGAGACAGAGAAGTCAAGAGGGAAGGGGGAAACCGAGAGGGTGGGAGAGCAAGCAAGTGAAGTGCAGCACTGCTTGACTGATGATGCGGCTCTCGCCCTACAGGTGGGGACTGGGGGCTCGAACCTGGGTCCTTGCACATTGTCATGTGTGCACTCAGCCAGGTGAATCACCGCCTGAGCCTACACTTTGTCTTCCTTACACATTGTTTTAACACGATTTTCAATAATGTGTTTGAAAATGGGTCAAGTATCCATCCACTCCACCACTCACAGAGTGCTTTTGTCTTTTTCTTTTGCAGGAGAAAGCTATTTCAATTTCTCTCTGTCTCTACCCCAAAGAACAGAGTAGAGACAGAATTGAGATAGTTTTCTCCTGCTAGCCTCTGCACACTTGTAAAAATATCTCTTTGCTTCCACTGGTTTCAGACAGTTTTTTGACTTTGTGATCTTTATATTTGAGCAGGATTATATATATATATATATATATATATATATATATATATATATATATATATATATATATATATGTCTCCTGTTAGAAGGTGGTCAGTGCTGTGTGGAAAGTGAATCTGAGAGTTTGCTGAGGCCTGCAGGTGTGAGGAGGTGGGAGCCGGGGAGGAGGTTGGGGTGAGGGGATACTCAGTCTGCAGCAGGACATCTGGCAGAGTGTCCCCTCTCCTCACCCTGGAATGATGGGTTTTCCAGCTTCAGGCCCTTGACGGGGCCACTTGGCTGCTGAGGAGCCAGTGTTCTGTCTCTTGTCGTCTGACTTGTCAGCAGAAATAAGGAAAAGAAAAGTAGGATCGAATGTTAGTCAGAGAATGAAGGTGTTTTTCTCCTAGTGGAATCTCCTGTTTTGATGAGTTCTTTTCTGATGTCTCTCTTTTCATATCCAATACTTTGGACCTATTCTGACTTTTACTTTTTAATTTATTTTTTATTATTTTCCCCCCTTTTTGTTGCCCTTGTTGTTAGTCTTTGTTGTTGGATAGGACAGAGAGAAATAGAGAGAGGAGGAGAAGACAGAGAGGGGGAGAGAAAAATAGACACCTGCAGACCTGCTTCACCGCCTGTGAAGCGACTCCCCTGCAGGTGGGGAGCCGGGGGCTCGAGCCGTTCTTCTGATGTCGGTCTGTGTGCTTTCTGCCATGTGTGCTTAACCCGCTGTGCCACTGCCCCTGTTCTGACTTTTAAAGAATGTATCATTCGTTCGTTCGTTCATTCATTCATTCATTCATTCATTCAGTAGAGACAGACATGGAGAGGGAAGGAGAGATAGAGAGGGAGAGGGAGAGAGAGACCTGCAGTACTGCTTCCCCGTCTGTCTGTGAAGCTTGCCTCCTGCAGCGGGGGACTAGGAACATGAACCCCGGGTCCCTGAGCATTGTAGCAGACAACTGTAGCTTCGCTGGAGGTCATGACGTGACCTCTACTTGTGCAGGATTCCACCCAGAAGGTAGCCCAGGCCGCTTTGTCTCCCCCACCCCCACTCTAGGGGCCACCGACCAGATTCAGTGGGCGCCACAGGGAAGTGAGGAAAGCCCAGGGGGAAATCCGTTCCCCCCTGGTTTCTTTCCTTTGAGAATGATGCTAGAGAGCCGGATTCCCTTTGCAACAACAGTATTGGTTTTTCTAGGAGAAAAAGGCACCTGGGCTCCCAGTATTACTTCCTTTCTGCCTCATGGAATTACTGTTCTAACTAGAATTGGCAAATAAAATGCATAGCCCGGAAAAGGTTTCTCATTCAGGAGGAAGTGGAGAGGGAGTTGGAGTCCTGTTCACGCGCACATGTGCACACACATATCGTATTCATGAAACTTGCCCTCTGCTGGCAGAGAGAAAGAGCTAGGCATTTCTTTGCTTCTTCTCTCTCTCTCTCTCTGTCTCTTTCTCTCCCTGACCTCCCCCCCTTCTTTTTTTTTTTTTCTGGTCAAACTGCAATATTTGTAGTTCATTTCCCCATTTTTAAAATTAATTATTTAATTTTTTTGCCACTAGGGTTGTTGCTGGGGCTCGGTGCCTGCACAACAAATCAAAGGCTCCCAGCTACCATTTTTACTTTTTTTTTTCTTTGCCAGGACAGAGAAATTGAGAGAGTAGGGGAGATAGAGAGGGAGAGGGACACCTGCAGACCTGCTTCACCACTCATGAAGTCCCCCCCCCCCCGCTGCAGGTGGGGAGTGGGGGCTCGAACCCAGGTCCTTACGTGTGGTAATATGTGTGCTTAATCAGGTGCACCACTGCCCAGTCCCCTGTTTTTCCATCCTTCATAGGGGATATGCTCCAAGACTCCCAGTGAATGTCTGAAGCTGTGATAGCACTGATGACTGTCTACACTCTGCTTGTTTGCTTGCTTCCTTTTACATACGTACACACCTAGGATAATGTTCAATCTCTAAATTAAGTACAATAAGAGATGAACAACAGGGAGTCGGGCCGTAGCACAGCGGGTTAACAAAGTGCAAGGATCCTGGTTCGAGCCCCGGCTCCCCACCTGCAGGGGAGTCACTTCACAGGCGGTGAAGCAGGTCTGCAGGTGTCTGTCTGTCTCTCCCCCTCTCTGTCTTCCTCTCCTCTCTCCATTTCTCTCTTTCCTATCCAACAATGACGACATCAATTACAACAACAATAACTACAACAATAAAACAACAAGGGCAACAAAGGGGAATAAATAAATAAATAAATATTTTTAAAAAGAACAACAATTCTTCTTCTAGCGTTTGCCCTTCTTCTGTAGCCAGTCAACAGCGTCAGATTGAGCCTGATGTAAAGTTTCGAGACCTCCTTTGAATCTGGAGAGGTGGCAGTCGTTGACTATGTGGGTCATAGTCTGTCTGGAGCCGCAGGGGCAGTTCGGGTCGTCTCTGGCTCCCCAGCGATGGAACATAGCGGCGCACCGGCCATGGCCTGCTCGATAGCGTTTGAGGAGGGCCCGATCATAACGTGCTAGGTCAAAGCCGGGTGGACGCTTGCAGGGGTCTGTGATGAGGTGTTTGTTCTTGACCTCAGCTGACTGCCAGCTCTGTTTCCAAGAGTCTGGAACAGAGAAGTTCAGTGTAGGCGTAGGGGACCAGATTGGGTGACGAGACGTCAAGCGTTGGACAGGGTGGGCGAAGATATCCGCGTATATTGGCAGGTCCGGTCGAGCGTAGACGTGGGAAATGAACTTAGATGATGCCGCATCCCGACGAATATCTGGCGGGGCGATGTTGCTAAGAACTGGCAGCCATGGAACCGGGGTGGAACGGATGGTTCCAGAAATGATCCTCATGGAGGAATATAATTTGGAATCGACCAAGTGGACATGGGGGCTACGGAACCATACTGAGGCACAGTATTCTGCAGTGGAATAGCATAATGCCAGAGAGGATGATCGTAGTGTGGCAGCGCTCGCGCCCCATGAGGAGCTGGCCAGTCTTGCAATGATGTGATTCCTCGCGCCCACCTTTGCTGCAGTTTTTATGAGATGTTCGTGAAATGACAGGGTGCGATCGAGAGTAACGCCAAGATAGACTGGCTGGGCTTCATGCCGGATTCTCGTATCGCCAAGCTGCCCATTAAGCTCACGCGAGGCCGAGGCATGGTGTAGATGGAAAACAGATGATACCGTTTTTGCAGTGCTAGGGATTAGTCGCCATTTTTTACAGTAATCAGATATCAGAGACATGTCTTTCGTGAGTGTTTCCTCAAGGATGTCGAACTTTGATGCCTGAGTTGCACAGCAGATGTCATCAACAACAATAACTAGTAACAAACTAGACCTTTTGTAAGAATACACTGGTATGGATGGTGGCGCACCTGGCTGAGTGCACATGTTATATACAGTGCTCAAGGTCCCGGGTTTGAGCCCCTAGTCCCCACCTGCAGGGGGAAAGCTTTGTGAGTGGTGAAGCTGTGTTGCAGGTGTCTCTCTGCCTCCCTCCCTCTCCATCTCCCCCTACCTTCTAGATTTCTGGCTGTCTCTAACCAATAAATAAATAAAGATAATTAAAAAAAGACTTTTTTTTAAAAAAGAATACACTGGACAAAACTGTATGAACGTGGTTTCTTACCTTAATGTAACAAGCAACCAGGGAAGGGGCAGAGCAGGTCAGTGAGTGCTGAGTCCCAGTGTCAGATCTCTGGCACTGCAAGTGCCAGGGTGATGCTCTGGTTACTTCCTCACTCCCATTTTTTTTTCCCCAAATTTTTATCAGAGTCCTGCTCAGCTCTGGCTTATGGTGGTGCAGGGGATTGAACCTGGGACTTAAGTCTCGGGCATGAGAGTCATTTTGCATAACCATTATGCTAACTACGCCCCTCCTCACCTCCATTACTGTACTGTATTATTTATTATTGTCATTGTTATTTTAACCAGAGCTCTGTTCAGCTCTGGCTTACGGTGGTACTGGAGATTGGATGTGAAACCTTGGTGCCTCAGGCTCCTATGAAAGTCTTTTGCATAACTACTATGCTATCTCTTAAACTTTTTTTTTTTTACTATCTATATTTGTTAGAGACAGCCAAATATCGAGAGGGAAGGGGTGATAGAGAGGGAGAGAGACAGAGAGGCATCTGCAACACTGCTTCACCACTCGTGAACCTTTCCTCTTGCAGGTGGGGATCAGGGGCTTTAACCTGGGTCTTGCTCATTGTATCATGTGCGCTCAACCAGGTGCATCACCACCAGGCCCCACTACTATGCTATCTCTCTGCTACTGTCCTCTTTCAAGAGGCACTAGTAAAGAATTTATGGGATACATAACTCCATGGAGTACTACTCTGAAATGAAAGAAAGATGTTATTGTGTTCTTCAGAACAAGATGGATGGAACTGGAAGTGATTGTGCTTAGTGAAGTGAGTAAGACAGCGAAGACAACTACTGGGTGGTTTCACTCTGTGGAATGTAGAGAACTGAAACACATGAGCTTGTAAGGTCTCTCAGACTCTTAAGAGAACTATGGTGGTTATCCTTGATGGTCAGGGCACAATTGGTTGGTGTGTGAAACTACACCTCTGTTATCTCATCATCTTGTAAATCACGAATAGCTCTTTTTTTTTAAAATATAAGTTTGAATACTGAAAGAAAAAAGGAGGAGGAGAAGATGGAGAAAGAGGGAGTAGACAAGGAAGAGAAGAAAGAGGAGGAGGAAAGGGGGATGAGGAGAGAGGAGGAGGGGAAAGAGGAGGAGGAGAGGGAGAAGAGGGAAGAGGAAGGGAGGCAGAAGGAGGAGGAGGAGACATTCATTCAATATTTAACTCTCAGGAGACATTGTTTCTGTCTCATATTTTCAGAAGTAAGTGATCTTTCTGCCTTCTGCCACTGTAGACCATAGTTGGTCAAGATCACCTCTGGAGGTGTAAAGCAAGAATTGTCTGAGTCTTACTTTAATCCAAAAGAGAACACAAAAGGATGGGTGTGAAATCTGTGTAGACGAGGATTTCACAAGTGGCTGTTTTTGAGCTGGGAAAAGGCTGAGGAAGCTCTGCTTCATGGTATCTGGTTCATCATACTAAACTCAATAAAAAAAAAATTGAGGAGAAAATCATCCTTTCAAGCATTTTAAGTTTTTATTCAGGAAAAGTAAGAGTACTCTCACAGAGAGACATGCGGGCAAAAACACAGTTACGGCAGTGAATCTGGGCTCTTTCAGACACTTACTTTGTAAGTGTTTTTTGCCCAGCAATGTCTACACCTAGTACAACTTCCTGGTGTTTGCTTTCTTCTCCCTTTTCAGGCAAAGGAACCAAGGCCCGACTTGCTCAGGTGTTTTCCAAATTCTCCTCCCTCTCAGCAATGGGGCAAAAAACAAAGGTTCCTGGTTACAAAAAAGTGTCAGGTCCCAGTGAAACGGGGGTTCACAGCCCCCTCTAGTCCTCACCTTCTCCTAACACTGCGAAGGAGGAATGGAAAGACTGGCACTGTGTTGCGGGCTGCTGTGCTAGGCACATTTAGCAGA
This sequence comes from Erinaceus europaeus, assembly GCF_950295315.1. Lineage (NCBI taxonomy): Eukaryota > Metazoa > Chordata > Mammalia > Eulipotyphla > Erinaceidae > Erinaceus > Erinaceus europaeus. The sequence continues at coordinate 118,320,845 of NC_080171.1, read as the reverse complement.
GTAGGGGACTGAAGTTGCGAATCCAAGCGTGTGCCTGGTCTGGCCAGGTCTGGACGTAATGGGAGAGGTTAGTAACAACACCAGGCCTGGGGATGCCATGTGGTGCTTGACTGCCACATTTCTCAAGTAAGGGATGGGGGAAGTTTGGGATAGGCCGTGAGGGCATGTGGGTGCTTGCCAATGAGCTGGCTGGAAGAATGTGTGATGTCAGCGTGTTGTGCGAGGTGGGAAAAGTTTGGGAGGGATGGGAGTGACTGTCTACATTATATAAATATATATCTAACATTCTGTGAAAAAACTCTTGTTAAAGTGACTCTCACTTGCAAATAACTTCTTTCTCTTTTGCTTCTCAATTTGGCTTATACCGCGAACACACGTAATGACTTGCGTAATTAAATAAAAATCCACAGACATCTACGGCAGGACCCAACACATTTGATTGGCAGAAAGTTATTTGGTTGTTAACTGGAAAGAACCGGTCATAAAATTGGAAAGCAGATTTGGGTCAGATTGCCAAAGGACCTTGAATGTGAACATTGATACGTTCAGGCTGTGACACGCCAAGTTTGTCATTCACGGGACTTACATTTTGAATGTTTTGTTTATTTTGTGGGAGAGCTTGTGTGAGACCGGTGCCAGATGTGGCAGTGCTGAGGTGGAGTCTGAGGGCCTTCTGGGGCTTCAAGTGTTAAAATTCCAGTGTTATAGTGCTTTTTTTGGCACAGTGCTGGGCTGTCCTTTGTGCAGGTCATGGCTTGGGTCCCCTAGTCCATCTAGGGACCTCCCTCCATTCTGAGGTATACCTCCCTAGAGGTAGGTGTTTTGGCTTTCACTTAGTGGCAGAGGGACCTGGCCTAGGTTTTTTTTTTTTTTAATTAATTAATTAATTAATTAATTCTTTTTGTTGCCCTTGTTGTTTTATTGTTGTAGTTATTATTGATGTCATTGTTGTTGGATAGGACAAAGAGATATGGAGAGAGGAGGGGAATACAGAGAGGGGGAGAGAAAGACAGACACCTGCAGACCTGCTTCACTGCCTGTGAAGTGACTCCCCTGCAGGTGGGGAGCCGGGTTCGAACCGAGATCCTTCTGCTGGTTCTTGTGCTTAGCGCCACCTGCGCTTAACCTGGCCTAGGTTTAAGGGGAGTTGCCCCCAGGGCCAGTAAAGTCTTGAGAGGAATATTCTTCACTGTATACTTTCTTTTTTTAAAAAAAAAATTTATTTATTCTCTTTTGTTGCCCTTGTTCTATTGTTGTAGTTATTATTGTTTTCCTTGTTGTTGTTGGATAGGACAGAGAGAAATGGAGAGAGGAGGGGAAGACAGAGAGGGGGAGAGAAAGATAGACACCTGCAGACCTGCTTCACCGCCTGTGAAGCGACTCCCCTGCAGGTGGGGAGCCGGGGGCTCGAACCAGGATCCTTATGCCGGTCCTTGCGCTTTGCGCCACCTGCGCTTAACCCGCTGCGCTACAGCCCGACTCCCTACGGTATACTTTCTTAGGAAGAATTATAAGAGACTCCTTGATAAGGTATATAAAGTATAAACTCTGACCACCAGGGTCATCAAGGAAAAGGAAAAAAGGTCTGTGCACGTGTGTTTCTCTTAAACCCCCCAATCTGTGTCACACTTGGGATAGCTTCTCATTGGTCCACTGAGATCACCTGTCCTTCCTGTGTGGTTACAGCTTCTAGGTGTGGCTACCTTTCTAAAACTCCTCCCACAGTGAGTCTTTCCTAGTGCTCCCTTTAAGTTTATACTTAAACACCTGGTTAAGTTCTCACATAGTGAGCAAAGACACAGGTTCAAGCCCCGGCTTCCTATCGGCAGTGGGAAAGCTTCACGGGTGGTGAAGCAGGGCTGCAGGTGTCTCTCTGTCTCTGTCTCTCTCTCCCTCTTTATCTCCCCTTCCCCTCTCAATTTCTCTCTCTCTCTCCCTCTTTATCTCCCCTTCCCCTCTCAATTTCTGTCTCTATCCAATAATAAATAAGTAAAAATAAAAAAATGCTTTAAAGTGTAAACTGTTTATTGCAAAGATGTAGTTACAAGTCATTTACATTACAAGTCACGTAAAGGAATATCCAAGTACAAAGAGAGCTCTTGGGGACAGACCCACCAGGGTCATCAAGGAAAAGGAAAAAAGGTCTGTGCACGTGTGTTTCTCTTAAACTCCCCAATCTGTGTCACACTTGGGATAGCTTCTCATTGGTCCATTGACATCACCTGTCTTTCCTGTGTGGTTACAGCTTCTAGGTGTGGCTACCTTTCTAAAACTCCTCCCACAGTGAGTCTTTTCTAGTGCTCCCTTTAAGTTCTTCCCCCATTTGTATGGGGAAACATGATAACAGAGAACAAAGTGACCATGTCCTGGCTATCTAAGGCTCCAGGCCTCCTGTCCTTCAGAACTGTCCCTAACAGCATCATTCTTTCATCTACGATGGGATTCTGAACAGTCTGTGGGTATACAGGTTTCCTGTGGGTGTTCATTTCAATGTTCTTCTTTTTTTAAAGTAGTATTCATATTCTGAATTTTCCAGGTGAGCATGCCAGGATAAAATAATATTATAAATTTTTTTTTGAGCCAGATATTGAACCCAGGATCTTGCATGCAAAGCCTGCACTCTGCTACTGAGCTGGTTCTTTAATCTCTGTCCCTTTAATGATTATAAAATTGGTCATTGGGAATAGAACTGAGGCAGAATTAATACAGAAATAGTGTACGGGAGCCATGTGAAAACGCAGTGATTTCTTTTTTGTTTATTTTAATTTTATTAGTGACTTAATATTGATTTACAAGGTATAATTCTGCATGTTCCCACCACCAGAGTTCTGTGTCCCCAGTCCCTCCATTGGAAGCTACAGCAGTTGTCCCAATTCACAGATACGGTTGACTATTATTTCTGTAACTATCTGTCTGTATTTATATATTTGCCCATATTTTCCCATGGTCCCATCTTCTCTTCTTTTCCAAGTTACACCTACAGCTACTACTACATTTTCCAAATTTCCTCCCTTTTCTCCACTTAAACATATGGAACGTTTCATGAATTCGTGTGTCATCCTTGTGCAGGGGCTCTGCTAACCTTCTCTGTATTGTTCAATTTTAGTATATGTGATTTTGTTCACAGACCACATATTGCCTGAGTGCTTCTAGTGTGCTAGGCACTGTCCTAGTAACAGGGCACACAGCAGTTGGTAAAACTAACTCATAATCCCTGACTTCATGGAACCAATGTTCTTTTTTTAAAAAATTAAAAAAAATTTTCCTTTTGTTGCCCTTGTTGTTTTATTGTTGTAGTGATTGTTGTTATTGATGTCATCGTTAGATAGGACAGAGCGAAATGGAGAGAGGAGGGGAAGACAGAGGAGGGGAGAGAAAGACAGACACCTGCAGACCTGCTTCACCGCCTGTGAAGTGACTCCCCTGCAGGTGGGGAGCTGAGGGCTCGAACCTGGATCCCTACCCGGGTCCCTGCGCTTCATGCCATGTGCACTTAACCCGCTGCGCCACCACCCGCTCGGCATGAGAGTCTCTTTACATAAGCATTATGCTGTCTACCCCTGCCCTAAGCAACCAATCCTGATGTAAACTCCCTTTCACCTGCCTCTCCCAAGCTGGCCTCCTGTGTGCAGCTCAAGCCTTCCTCTTCAGAACATACTCTCTTATTTCGACAAAGAAATCTTCCTTCAGCTCCCTGAGAAACAATACAGAGAGAATAAGAGACGAGGCAGGGGTGTGCCTGTTTGAGCATATACATTACCATGTGCAGGGACCCAAGATTCAAGCCCTTGGGCCTTCCCTGCACCTACCCCATGGGGGAAGGCATCATTAGTGGTGAAGCGGTGCTGCATGTGTCTCCTTTATTCTCCCTTTCTATCTCTCCGTTCCGTCTCAAGTTCTCTCTGCCATATAAAAAATACAGAGAAAATAACACTTGAATCCTTCCACATCTAAAATATCTGCCCTACCTTTTCTCTCCAATGAGAGAGGAGGGGAAGACAGAGAGGGGGAGAGAAAGACAGACACCTGCAGACCTGCTTCACCGCCTGTGAAGCGACTCCCCTGCAGGTGGGGAGCCGGGGGCTCGAACCGGGATCCTTACGCTGGTCCCTGCGATTGGTACCACGTGCGCTTAACCCGCTGCGCTACCACCTGACTCCTGGAGCCAATGTTCTTATAGGAGTGATCAACTACATCTAAATGTCTACTTTGGTAGATGGTGATAAGACTGTGGAAATGAAGCAAGCGGATGGGTTCTGGGGCTACTGGCGGGTCCTTTGAATAACAGACACAGTATGCATGAGCTGTGTGGGACTCCCCAGCAGAGGGGACCAGAGACTGGTGTGGGAGGGACATTCCTACTGGGATTGAGAACACGTGAGCAGAACCCTGCTGGAGCAGTACTGTGGCCACTGGGAAGACAGCTGGAGGTCTTACTGACACTGCCCATATTTTTTTAAAAACTTTTATTTTTATATATTTATTACTTATTGGATAGAGACAGAGAGAAATTGAGAGGGCAGAGGGAGGTAGAGAGGGAAAGAGACAGAGACCCCTGCAGCCCTTCTTCACCACCTGTGATGCTCCCCCACTGCAGGTGGGGAGTGGGGGCTCAAACCTGGGTCCTGTGCACTGTAACACGTGCGCTCAACCAGGTGCACCACCTCCTGGTCCCCCGCATCTCCCATATCTTTCAGCATTTCCTGGGGATCCTATGGGGATATCCGAGAAGATTTTTGTGCAGAGCAGTGTTGAGACCTGATCTAGCTTTTCTGAGGATGCCCTAGTGGCCATATGGAGGGCAGACCACAGGAGAAAATGAGGGTGTCAGTGGGAGGCCAAGCCAGACCCAGGAGTAGGGGCCCATTTGGGTTGATTTGGAGGTGGAAGTGACCAGATTTGCAGTTAAGGAGTGTGTGTGTGTGTGTGTGTGTGTGTGTGTGTGTGTGTGTGTGTGTGTTTCAAGGGGATTGAGTTACCCCCTGGCTCCTACTGACAGAGCATCCTAACCTCATAACCCAGCCACAGCCTTGAGCAATTTCATTTCAGCCGAGCAACGCCATCGGTCATATTAGACTAACTTATAAGGGTTTGTGATTGATTTTTTTTTACTTTACTTTGTATTTAATTGCTACATTTACCTTTGTAGTTGTGAAACAGCACAAGCCGTGGGTGTGTGCTTCTAGCATTTGCCCACACTCCTGCAACAGCTGATGTCTACATGGAGGTCCGTGGGTTTGCTTTTTTCTCCTTGGATAAATCTGTAGTAGCTTGAAAGGATAGAGTAACCTGCTCTGACCAGTCAGCTTGTCCCTTGGCCTACTGGAGGCTTCTGTTTCATCATGTGTGGGACTGTGGACAGGACTCTGGGGCAGGCAAGTTGCACCCCCGGGATCCTGGCCCCTGGGCACCAAGTGCTGGTGGAATCCGGAGGTGAGCTGAATGTGACCCAGGGTGCTATGCATGTGGAAAAAGATAGTCTGGCTCTGTTTCTGTGGATTCAAGCAACTGAACCTACAGATAGAAAATAAATAAATAGGGGGAGTCGGGCGGTAGCGCAGTGGGTTAAGCGCAGGTGGCGCTAAGCACAAGGACCAGCGGAAGGATCCCGGTTCGAACCCCCGGCTCCCCACCTGCAGGGGAGTCACTTCACAGGCGGTGAAGCAGGTCTGCAGGTGTCTGTCTTTCTCTCCCCCTCTCTGTCTTCCCTTCCTCTCTCCATTTCTCTCTGTCTTATCCAACAACAATGACATAAATAATAACTACAACAACAAAACAAGGGCAACAAAAGGAATAAATAAATTAATTTAGAAAATAAAAAATAAAAAAAAGAAAATAAATAAATAATAAATAAATAAATGGGGCTGCAGAGACAGCTTAATGGTTCTGCAAAGGACTCTCCTTCCTCCAGCTCTGAGGTCCCAGGTTCTATCCCCAGGACCACCATCAGCCAGAATGGAGCAGGGTTCTTTTTAAATAAATAAAATACATATGGGGGGGAGTGTATAATTGCACTCTGCAGTTCAAACTATGCTGTTCTAGGATTAATTGTATTGTGATGGGAGAAAAAAAGGGCAAATTCCCAATGCCAGGGGCCTAGCCAGGCTATTTGTTTGATAAGATATTATTTATTATTGGATAGAGATAGAAATTGAGAGGGGCGGTGGAGCTAGAGAGGGAGAGAGACAGAGAGATACCTGTAAGTCTACTTCACCACTCATGAAACTTTCCCTCTGCAGGTGGGGACCAGGAGCTTAAACCCAGGACCTTGCACATTGTGTGCACCCAGGACCTTGCAATCAGGTGTGCCACCACCTGATTCCAAGTCTATTGCTTTATTCAGTATGCCACCATCAATAGATTTTTTTTTTTTTTTTGCCTCTAGGGTTATTGCTGGGGCTCGGTGCCTGCACTACAAATTCACTGCTCCCAGAGGCTATTTTTCCCCTTTTGTTGCCCTTGTTGTTTTATCGTTGTTGTGGTTATTATTATTGTTGTTATTTATGTCGTTGCTCTTGGATAGGACAGAGAGAAATGGAGAGAGGAGGGGAAGACAGAGAGGGGGAGAGAAAGACAGACACCTGCAGACTGTGAAGAGACACCCCCACTCCCCCACAGGTGGAGAGCTGGGGGCTCGAACCAGGATCCTTGATCTTTTCCTTGTGCTTTAAGCTATGTGCGCTCAACCTGCTGGGCTACCGTCTGGCCCCTGTAATTGTAATTCTTAGCATAGTTGGAAGGACACACTGATTGTAAAGTTTCTTTGATGTATTGATTAGGATATAGGCTAACTCAAGAGAGCGTACACTTTCATGACGGAAACAAGATAAAAATGATTACTTTCTTTGTTATCAATCCTGGTAGCTGGTGGATTGGTTTGGTGGTTTGCAGAGTCAATATGCTACCTTCTGTCTTTATTGCCAGAGCCTAATCCCATGGCCATTTCTACCAGCAAGGCGACCCAATGCCCATTTAGAACTCTTTGGTTTTCCAGCAAGGTCATTGCCAGGCCATGGAACTTTGAATGATTCCTATGTACGTTGATCTCTTGGAGAGAGTTAGGACAGGGTGGCGGTAGACAGAGCAGGATGGCCCTTTAGGGCATTTGACTGAAACCCATGAGTGGAATCACTGAGCCTCTCCGGGATTTGAATCCCTTATTTGAGAAATGCTGACGACAAACTCTCTCACAGAGTTGCTGCAATAGTTAATTACTGCAAATAGTAGGAGATGTGGATCGTGCCTGTCATATGATAACTTCCCAGTGAAACAGTGTTCTGTTCTAACTCTCTAAGCAGAACCGTAGAAATCACCTACTTCCCTAATGTCTCTAGGGGAGTGAGCCCGCTTGCTCAGAAACTTGACTGACTTCACATTTTGTACCAGAATTTCACCACTATACAGGAAAGGTAATGGTACTTCTCCAAATGCAAATTCTAAAATTCCAATGATGGCCTAATAATGTGAGGCAATGTGCCTTGTCACTGTGTAACTTCACACTGATGTTAGAGTAACGGAGGGAAGCCAGAAAACTGGTTTCCTTGGGAAGTGACAGGCGGCCTGCCTCAAAGAGTCTGTAGGAACAGCTTGTGGACGTGGAGGAGATTTTAAGTTGTGTGTGAGACAGCACTCATTGCAGTTCTGGGTCCTTCTGGCCTGTCACCCTGGGTCCTTGGGTCTTAAACCCTGACCTGGTCTTGGTAAATGTGGGGCCTGAGGGCCGGGTGGTAGCGCAGTGGGTTAAGCGCACATGGTGCAAAGCATAAGGACCCAGTTTGAACCCCGGCCCCCCACCTGCAGGGGGGTCACTTCGCAAGCAGTGAAGCAGGTCTGCAGGTGTCTTTTTGTCTCTCTCTCCCTCTCTGTCTTCCCCATCTCTCTTGATTTCTCTCTGTCCTATTCAGCAACAACAATAGCGATAACAACAACAATAACAATAGCAACAACAATAATAGCAAGGGCAATAAAGTGGGAAAAAAATTGCCACCAGGAGCAGTGGATTTGTACTGCAGGCACTGGGCCCCAGTAATAACCCTGGAGGCAAAAAAAAAAATGTGGGGCCTCAGCAAACAGGTGAAACTTTCAGTCAGGTGTGCCGCCTTGCAGCAGACTGTTGTGTGTTGTCATGTGGGGGAGATGGTCAGGAGCACCCCTGGGCAGTGACGTAAGGTCCTCACGGAGGAGGGAGACTCCAGAATCAGGCGCCAGCACTAAGCGCCAGCACTAAGATGCATCAGTGCCAGAACTGAAGCAGGTGGTGGAGTCCGAATTGATGAGGCTGCTGGGAGTGGTCCTTGGTCCAGCTGGACAGCTTCTAGACCATGCTGGGGATGTCCTGGGACCTGGAACATGCTGACAACGTGGTCTGTCCAGCCCACCTTCCTCTTCCTGCCTTGAGAGGCTGGCCCAGCAGTGATTCACGCTCCTCTGACCCCAGGCCAGAGAGAAACTGCTTTCTTTCTCAGCTAGTTCCTCAGGTGAGTGGCCCGCAGCCCAGCCCACACTCATGCACCCAAAGCAGTTAGTTCTCTGGGGCTCTTCACTGGCTTTGAAGATTCTGTTAGAGGGAGTCAGGTGGTAGCGCAGTGGGTTAACTGCACGTGATGCAAAGCCCAAGGACAGGCTTAAGGATCCTGGTTCAAGCCCTCGGCTCCCCACCTGCAGGGGTGTTGCTTCACAGGTAGTGAAGCAGGTCTGCAGGTGTCTTTCTCTCCCCTCTCTGTCTTCCCCTCATCTCTCCATTTCTCTTTGTCCTATCCAACAACAACATCAACAGCAATAATAACTACAACAACCATAAAAACAACAAGGGCAACAAAAAGGACATAATAATAATAATAAAAAAAAGGTTCTGTTAGAAGGACTGGAGGTCACGGTCCCCAGACCTGGGTTTCCTGCCACAGCTGTGCGCACTGTATTTAATCCATACTTTTGTGGGACCCTAGCTCTGGCTTAGGAAGAGGTCTGAGGGCCAGTCTCTAAACTCAAATCAGGGGACACTCTGTAGATTTGACAAAGCGATCTTTAGTCAAAGGAAGAGGGAAAGATCATGCACAGACAGGTTTTATTCAGTGGAAAGCAGACAGCTAGTGTGAAGACACGACAGAGGTCATTTGAGAATGTGACCCTCCGTGGGTTGGCTGTGTTTTCTTTTCCTATTTATCTTTAGTCTTTGTTCCACATGGAGTGAACTTTTTATTGGTCCATTTAAATGACTTCACTTTTTCCTGATGGACCTCTATTCTCCTGGTCCTTTCTACTTCTCTCTAAGGCCCCTCCTACATCTTTTGATATAATAGTTCTCTCTCTCTCTTTCTCAGATTTTATTTATCTATTAAGGAAAAAGTGGGAGCGAGAAAGGACCAGACATCACTCTGGTACATGTGCCGCTGGGGACTGAACTCAGGACCTCATGCTTGAGAGTCCAATACCCCATCCACTGTGTCCATGGTGTCACCTTCTGGATCACTCGTAATTCTTTCTTTCTTTTTAATTTTAAAATTATTTATTTATTTATTTCCTTTAGTTGCCCTTCTTGTTTTATTGTTGTTGTTGTTGTTATTGATGTTGTCGTTGTTGGTTAGGACAGAGAGAAATGGAGAGAGGGAGGGGAAGACAGAGAGGGGGAGAGAAAGACAGACACCTGCAGACCTGCTTTACCGCCTGTGAAGTGACTCCCCTGCAGGTGGGGAGCCGGGGGCTCGAACCGGGATCCTTAGCCGGTCCCTGCGCTTTGTACCACGTGTGCTTAACCCGCTGCGTTACTGCCCGACTCCCAGTAATTATTTCTTTACAGGAGTTCTTCCTCCCCCCTTACCCCCTCTGTGCCAAAACCACCGAGAGACCATCCTGGTTGATTCAGTAACGGCCTCTGGATGTTCATGTCACCAAAACCAGGTTGCCAGAGCCCCTCAGAGTGCTTGCCTGCCTCATTGCACACTGGCAGCACTTCCTGCTGCTCCAGGTTGGGAAGTGACAGAGACCTCTGGGAGCTCTTTTGGGAATGGTTGCTGTCCTCACATACCCCGGGGTTACCATTTGGGGCTAGGGAGTTTGTATTTGGAAATGCTTGTCTTTCTCTCTCTTTCTCTCTCTCTCTCTCTCTCTCTTTCTTTCCACATTATTTATTATTGGACATAGAGAGAAATTGAGAGGGAAGGGGGAGATAGAGAAGGAGAGACATAGAGAGACGCCTGCAGCTCTGCTTCACCACTTGTGAAGCTTTTCCCCCCCGCAGGTAAGGGGCCAGGGGCTTGAACCCCGGGTCCTTGTGCACTGTAGTGTGTGCGCGTGACCAGGTGTGCTGCAGTAGAGATGTAACTAAAAATAGATGAGAAAGTAGGTTAGAAAAGCAGGTAAGAAGTAGAAAACAAAGAGGCTTGGAATGTATAAAAACAAGTTAGGTCAGACTGCGTCATCTGTGGAGTGAAATATTCCACCCCCTGAACAATGCACCTACTAATTGACAGTGTCATTGTTATTGATGGTGGTGGCTTATAAAACTTCTGTAGTTGTGACTGCAAGAGCTAAATGCTTTGAATTTTGCTTCTCTACTTCCTGACTTGCTTGCTTGCAGTTTAGCCCGAGGTTTGGAGTGCTTTCTCTGGAGTATTCCAGGCTCTGGCCCACTGGTGTAATGCACTTCTCTTTCTGCTCATTTTGGTCTCCACCTCCTTACTGGCTATAACAGTGCCACTGCCTGTTTGTCTGTTTTTCCACATGACTTCTTTGTCTTTTATAAACAGAATAATCCCTCATTTAATGGCCACAGGTCTCCCGAGGCTGTGGGGTGTATGTGTATGTGTGGTGGAGACAGGCAGGGAAAGCGTGTCAGTGGTCTTTCAAAATGGCTTCTAGGCCTGTGGTATTGTGGGGACTCTGGGTGGCTGCCAACCTTCATCATCTAGTGTTGTCCCCAGACCTTCCCCCAAAATCTGTTGATAAGCCGAGTAGAGTTCATTGTTGGCCACCTGGCAAAGTTAAAGCGTTGGCAGCATTTCGGAGTGGGGAGACGAGGTCTGACAATTGAGAATGGCCAGTTTGATTTAAAGGCAGTTTTTCAAAGCCGAAAACTTGGCTAAGATTGGGTCGGATCACGGCATCATGGCTCAGGATTGGTGGTTCAACAGAGAGAGGTTCAAAGAATCCTTGGGTGCAAACTATCTGTTGAAGCTTCCCATTGAAAAGTTGGATTGGCCTTCTGGGAAGTTCCTGTCAGGAACAATTCTCTTGTTTGTTTGGGCAGGAAGAGTAAAGAAATGCTAATTCACCAGAGGAACAGCCAAGTCCTGTTGAAGCAGCGGGGAGAGTGAGAGGAAGGGAGGGAGGGAGAGAGAGAGAGACAGAGAGAGAGAGAGAGAGAGAGAGAGAGAGAGAGAGAGCCTTTATTTTGTCAGTTTACATGCTAAGGATAGTCTCACTGTTTGCTTTATAGTTTATTTTCTTCTAATAAAAGATATGTCTTGTTCATATATGTAGATGGGGTAAATGCCCACTTAAAGCATTCTGAACAAGCTCTGAAATGCTTACTGAGTGTCAATTGAAAGAGTCAGTGAAATCAGGGTCTAGTGAAAGAGGACTTGGTTCATAAAGGAGATATTCAGCGCTAGGCTAAGGAATCTGGTCCCAGGAAGCTAACATCAGATTTCTCTGAGTCTCTGCCTTTAGTTTTTATTACGTATATGAGCTGTGTGCAAAGGAAGTGAAAGAAAAAAAAAAACATAAACGTAAATTTTCCTTAATAAAGAAAAAAAGACAGCTGGTTCATTCCTTTGCAGAGTTCATAAGCAGTTTCACTTCTCACTTTTTTTTTTTTTTTTGCCTCCAGGGTTATTGCTGGGGCTTGGTGACAGCACTACAAATCTACTGCTCCTGGAGGCTATCTTTTTTTCCTTTTTTTTTTTTCTTTAGGATAGGACAGAGAGGAGGGAGAGAAAGATAGACATCTGCAGACCTGCTTCACTGCTTGTAAAGCGACCCCCTACAGGTAGGGATTGTGGGGTTGAGGTAACTCAGCACTAGTGTTGTCAGTGTTCAGACCTCGGCCCTGTGTGTGAAAGGCATGCACCCTACCCAGTGAACTGTATCTCCATTTCTCTAACATCTCCTGTTAACTAAAGAGGTTGGTTTCTAATTGACAAAGGTATCTCAGTGATAGTCATCTCTGTCTGTATTTGGGATGAGTCTGTTGCCCAAACAGAACCCATATAGAGATGAAGATGAGAGGGCTGGGTAATGGCCGCACCTGGTTGAGCGCACACAGTACAGTGCACAAGGACCTGGGTTCAAGCCCCTGCTCCCCACCTGCACAGGGAAAGCTTCATAAGCAATGAGGTAGGGCTGCAAGTGTCTGTCTCTCTCCCTCTCAGTTGCTCTCTGTTTTATCAAATGAAATAAAGCAACAACAACAAAAAAATTAAAAAGATAGATGAAGATGTGATCAGGCTTCTCTCCTGTTTCTTCTCTGCACTTGTAAACATGTAAACATGACAGTGAAAGGCCTGGAATGTGAACTTTGTGCAGGTCTTCATGTTTTGCTATAAGATTCTTCTTCTTATTATTATTATACTTTTTATTTATTGGATAGAGACAGCCAGAAATCGAGAGGGAAGGGGGTGACAGAGAGGGAGAGACAGAGAGACACCTGCAGCCCTGCTTCACCACTCGCAAAGCTTTCCCCCTGCAGGTGGTGATGGGGGGGAGCTCAAACCCAGGTCCTTGCACATTGTAATATGAGCCTTCAACCAGGTGCATCACCACCGCGCCATCGAATTCTTTATAGCAGACAAACCATTACCTTCTTGACGTCAGCTGTTCTGACAGCCCTGACCGAATGGGAGACATTTTCCAGTGGAGCAAAATGTAGGACTAGCCCTCCCTCCTTCTCTCCCTTTCTCCCTTTCACCCTCCCTCCTTCCTTCCTACTGTTGGAGACAAACACTTCTTTTCTTGCTCTACATGAGTAAAACGAAGGCCGGAATCAGTGCTTTAATCATTAAGTCCCTAGGTTTACTTGGAAAAAAACGCAGTGGCAGGGAATGAATTTGGGCCCTTGCACAAGGGCTACACACCCCTGCATAGCCTCCAAGACTTTTGTTTTGTTTTTATTTTTTATTTAGAGAAGAGGGAAGGGAAGGGGGGGAGGGACACCACAGCAACATTCCTTTGTCCATAGAGTTCCCTCATTGTCATTCAGAATCCTCCAGTGTGGGATTTGAACTCAGGACCTCCTTCATGGCAGGGCGGACCCTCTATTCACTGAGCTATTTCTGGGGGCTCCTTAGACCAATTTTTGATGGAAACAGTTTTGCTTGAAATAGTTTGTTTCCCTTGAATTTGGGGACATTGGCTTCGTAGCTCTGTGTAGTAACTTTCCCTGTGAAGGCTTTACTGCAATATGCAGAAGAATGTCTATGCTTGAATGATGTCTCACAATGTGTCTGCTGCCAAAAATAGAGCGTGATAGGTGACTTTTTTTTTTTTTTTTGTCTCCAGGGTTATTGCTGGGGTTCGGTGCCTACACTACGAATCCACTGCTCCCAGGCCATTTTTTTCCCTCTTGTTGCCCTTGTTTACTGTTATTATTTTTGTTGTCATTGCTGTCGTTGGATAGGACAGAGAGAAATGGAGAGAGAAGGGGAAGACAGAGAGGGAGAAAAAGATAGACACCTGGAGACCTGCTTCACTGCCTGTGAAGCGGACCCCCCGCCCCGCAAGTGGGGAGCGGGGGGCTCGAACCAGGATCCTTAACGCCAGTCCTTGCGCTTTGTGCCATGTGTGCTTCACCTGCAGTGCTACTGCCTGACCCCTGGTGATACTTTTTTATTGCACTTTTAAAAAATATTTATTTATTCCCTTTTGTTGCCTTTGTTGTTTTATTGTTGTAGTTATTACTGTTATTGATGTCGTCATTGTTAGATAGGACAGAGAGAAATGGAGAGAGGAGGGGAAGACACAGAGGGGGAGAGAAAAACAGACACCTGCAGACCTGTTTCACCACCTATGAAGTGACTCCCCTGCAGGTGGGGAGCTGGGGGCTCGAGCCGGGGTCCATAAGCCGGTCCCTGAGCTTTGCGCCACCTGCACTTAACCCGCTGCGCTACCGCCCCACTCTCTATTGCACTTTTTGTAGTAAGTTCTGACACCAGAAAGTGTGGGTCGGGGGCAGCTGGTGCTCACTTGGTCATTTGATAAATGTTTTTTATTGCATAATGATTTCCGTAGTGGACGGACTTAGCTGGGAGCCATTGCCTCAACTGTTTACTGTTGTCTTTTTAACTTGTGATGAGAACTGTTACCATCTCCCCTTAGCTAATTTTAAATATTCTACGATAGGCTCCACAATACGTATCGTACCCCAAACTTAGTGTATAAATGATAAACTATGCTTTTGACCCCGTAATTCACTTTGCCTGTTCCTCCACCCCCCACACGCCTACCTGCCTCTGGCCCCACACAGATGCAACCCAGGTGTCCAACAATAGATGAGTGGAATACTACTCAGCTATTAAAAATGGTAAATTCAGGGAGTCCGCCGGTAGTGCAGTGGGTTAAGCACAGGTGGCACTTTGAGCCCCTGCCCCCACCTGCAGGGGAGTCACTTCACAGGCGGTGAAGCAGGTCTGCAGGTGTCTGTCTTTCTCTCCCCCTCTCTGTCTTCCCCTCCTCTCTCCATTTCTCTCTGTCCTATCCAACAACAACGACAATAACTACAACAATAAAACAACAAGGGCAACAAAAGGGAATAGATAAATATTTTAAAAAATGGTGATTTCACCTCCTTCACCCCATCTTGGATGGAGCCTGAAGGAATCATGTTAAGTGAAATAAGTCAGAAGTTGAAAAACAAGATCAGAAGGGAAAACACTAAGCAGAACTTGGATTGGAGTTGGTGTACTGCACCAAAGTAAAAGACTCGGGGGTGGGTGGGGGTGGGGTTAGGTCCTGGAACCTCATGGCAGAGGAGGACCTAGTGGGGGTTGTACTGTTATGTGGAAAACTGGAAAATGTTATGCATGTAGAAACTATTGTATTTTTCTGTCAACTGTAAACCATTAATCCCCCAATAAAGACATTAAAAAAAGAAAAAAAATGCAGATTCACTCACCTAGTCTCTGAGCACCACAATGCTTTTCTAAATAGCCTCTGGGAGATCTGAACTTTACCATTATTTGCAGTTTTCATACATTTTTCTCTCTTCTGTTGTTTCCTGTTTTCATTTTGTTTGAGTGTTCACTAGGATGTTTATTCCAGGCCGTGACCTCTCACGGTTTCCATTTTATTGACATTCTTATGAAAAGAAATAGTAAATGATTACGAAGAATAAAACAGCTATGCTTAAAATTCACAAAAGTGTTTGCAAGAATGGCTACCAGATTTCAATCTATTACACCAAAATAAATAAATAAATAAATAAGAGGGGGGGCTTGTAATTTTTGTAGCTTGTAGTGCATGCAAAAAGAAGTCTTTTATTTTTTATTCTCTCCTTTTGGGGAGTAATGTCCTACTTGTTTTTTTGGGGTGCTGCATGGTGAGAAACACTGAGACCTGATGCCTGTCCTCTTGCCCTGGGTCCCTGGCAGGGACCGAGTGAATGAGTCCAGGAAGTCCATAGCTCTTAGGTTATGAGCTCTGTTGCTTTTTTTTCTCTTCATACCGGATCATTGTGTCTCCCCAGGTCAGCTCCAGATGAAATAGAGGGGAGTCCCAGGGTGCTTTGAAATCGTGGCATGTTATCCGCTTAGATGATATTTTGGATGTGTGTGGGTGAGAACAGTTGTATACTGGGGGTTTGTGTTTTGATTTTTTTGTGGAGAAAGAACCACTTCGTTATCATAGCCAAGCCAGTCAGCCTGCTGCTACTGTCTTTTTTTTTTTTTTTTTTTTTTGAAGGAACGTAAGCAGCTAGCTGGCTTGGATCTAGCACAAGATTAAATGGAATAGAAAACTCTGGTTTTTTTTTTTTTCCTTTGGTCAGCAGAATGGCAGGATGCTGTCGCTGTCTGTGTCCTGGCTGACCCTGTGTTCCTGGCTACCATAGATACATACAGTCTGCCTTTTAGATCCACCAAACAGAAAAGGATCCTGTCTTGTGGCAAAAGTGCAGACTTGGCATGTGCTGGGGCTCTGGGAGCTCATGCTAAAATTCGTGGATTCTTTCCTGGGACAGCCACACAGCACAGGGAACTCAGTGGGCAGGTCGGCTGGTACATTTTCTTGTCCTTCTTTTTTCTCTTTCTTTATTGGGGCATTAATGTTTACTGGCTTATTTTTATCTGTGTCAGATGTTTGGGAAAGTTAATTTCATGTCCACTTGGCTAAAGTTTATGGGTCGCAAACCGGAGTTTGAAATTAGCTGTTAAGACAGAGCCAGGTGGTGGGAGAGGAGAAGTCTGTGCTCTGGGTTCAGAGGAGCTCTGTAATATTTCTTAGCCTCTGGAGTTGTCCAAATCTCTAAGTGAAGAAACACATTTCCTTTAGCTCACCTACACAAATCACCATTTGTAACCTTCTGGCCCGGTTGACTCAAGTCTTCCCGCTTGCCTGAGGGAAGATTGGGGAGGGTGGGTGGGGGGAGTGGGGTCCAGGTAGTGTCTCTCCCCAGATTCAAAACTTGAACTAAAACAAAAAAAGAGTCCCAGTTAAAACCAGCAAGATCATTTCACTCCTGGAACACGGAATCTTCTACCACACAGTGATTTTATTTATTTATTTATTTATTTGTTTGTCTGTCTGTCTGTCTGTCTATCTATCTAAAGCCAGTCAGCTGTAGTTTTGTTTTCTTCTTCTTTTCTTTACTTTTTTTTTTGCCTCCAGGGCACTGCTCCTGGAGGCTATTTTTTTTCCCTAATGTTGCCCTTGATGTTTTATTGATGTGGTTATTATTATTGCTATTGATGCTATTGTTGTTGGATAGGACAGAGAGAAATGGAGAGAGGAAGGGAAGATAGAGGGGGAGAGAAAGATAGACACCTGCAGACCTGCTTCACCGCCTGCGAAGTGACTCCCCTTCAGATAGGGGGCCAGGGGCTCGAACCAGGATTCTTACGCAGGTCCTTGTGCGCTTAACCCACTGCGCTTCTGCCTGGCCCCCTTCCCCTTCCCCTTCCCCTTCCCCTTCCCCTTCCCCTTCCCCTTCCCCTTCCCCTTCCCCTTCCCCTTCCCCTTCCCTTCCTTTCCCTCCCCTCCCCTCCCCTCCCCTCCCCTCCCCTCCCCTCCCCTCCTCTCCTCTCCTCTTTTCTGTTATCATTGGGGCCAGCACTACAAATCCATGGCTCCTGGTGGACATTTTTTTTTTCATTTTATTGGATAGGACAGAGAGAAATTGAGAGGGGACAGGGAGAGAAAGAGATCTACTTCACTGCTTCTGAAGCATCCCTACTGCAGGTGGGGAGATGGAGTGGGGGGAGGCACTGCTCAGTCCCTCACTTGTACTTCTGTAAAGCTAAAGAAGTGTGCTTTCCAGAAGAGAAAACACAAGTAGAACCTGAACTGGAATTGGCATATTGCACCAAAGTAAAAGACTTGGGGGGGGGGGAGAATACAGGTCCAAAAAGGATGACAGAGGGCCTAGTGGGAGTTGTATTGTTATATGGAAAACTGAGAAATGTTATGCATGTACAAACTATTGTATTTGTATTTATGGTCGAATGTAAAACATTAATCCTCCAATAAACAAATTAAAAAAAAAAGAAAAGAAATGTATACTTCCCGGCCCAGGCAGTGGCGCCCCTGGTTAAGCGCACACACTACAGTGCACAGGGACCTGGGATCAAGCCTCTGCTCCCCACCCGCAGGGGGGAAGCTTCATGAGTGGTGAAGCAGGGCTGCAGGTGTCTCTCTCTTTCTCTCTCTCCTCCTCGCTTCTCCATTTCCCCTTGTCTCTATCCAGTTCTCTATATCATTAAAGGGCAATGTGCTTTCTCTGACCAATGGAGGTTCGCACACAGCTTTCTGTAGCTTACATTCGCGGCGCACGCCTAGCAGCAGCACTTGAAGTACGTGCAGAGCTAGTGCTCCTGATGTCTCAGCCAGAGGCGGGTGGACTTGGTGTTGGCAGGTCCGGATGGTGGGCTCTGGCGATGGTTTCCAGGCTCTGCACGTGGGCATTTTAGTCTAGGCAGGAGAAATCTTCGCTCTGATGTGTCCCTCTTCGGTCACGGTGGGAAAGCAGCATCTGATTAAGCTACGATTTGGACGGAGCAAATAATAACTTGTCACAGAAGTCAGTTGGAGCTAGTGCTTGGAAAAAGAAAGAAGCCTGTGTGGTGGTGTGAAGGCAAAGTAGAGGCTGGAATAAAGAAATACAGTGATGGCATGAACTCACTGTGTACTCCCGAATGTCGTGCTGTCGTGGCCATCAAGAGATTCCAATGTGCCTTGAGGGCTCATGAAAATAAAAAGACGTGGGCCGGGCAGTAGCGCAGCGGGTTAAGCGCACATGGTGCCAATCTAAAGGACCGGCATAGGGATCTTGGTTCGAATCCGCGGCTCCCCACCTGAAGGGGGTCGTTTCACAGGCGGTGAAGCAGGTCTGCAGGTGTCTGTCTTTCTCTTCCTCTCTCTGTCTTCCCTTCCTCTCTCCATTTCTCTCTGTCCATCCTACAGCAGCAACAACAATAACAATAACAAGGGCAACAAAATGGGAAAAATGGCCTCCGGGAGCAGTGGATTCGCAGTGCAGGCACTGAGCCCCAGCAATAACCCTGGAGGCAAAAATAAAAATAAGAAGACAAGAGTTTATCTGGATTTCAGGAAGACAGCAAATATCCACTGCCTTTGGGATACTTGACTTGGTTTCTCTCTGCACAGCTGCTTTCTTGTCTTCCTTTCAGGGAGTTAAGAGGTGATTGCCTCTGGCCTCTGCTCCCTGTGTTCTGGCTTCTGGAGGTTTTGTTTGTGCAGGTTTCCCCGACCTCTGTGACGAGTACGTGCACACTTATCCGAGAAGCTCCATGGATATCTTTGTCCCTCTATTTGCTGTTTGCAAACAGCCAAGATCAGGACTCAACCCAAGTGCCCAAGTAACAGACATGCGAGTTAAAGGTTGTGTGGTATAGTGGCCTACTGGTGACACACCTGGTTGAGCACACATGTTACAGTGTTCACATGTTACAGTGTTACTGGTCCCACCTGCAGGGGGAGAGTTTTGTCTCTCTCTCTCTTTTTTTTAAATAAATGTTTTGTTTATTTATTTATTTATTCCCTTTTGTTGCCCTTGTTGTTTTATTGTTGTAGTTACTGATGTCGTCATTGTTGGATAGGACAGAGAGAAATGGAGACAGGAGGGAAAGACAGAGAGGGGGAGAGAAAGACAGACACCTGCAGACCTGCTTTACCGCCTGTGAAGCGACCCCCCTGCAGGTGGGGAGCCGGGGGCTCGAACTGGGGTCCTTACTCCGGTCCTTGTGCTTTGCGCCACCTGCGCTTAACCCACTGCGCCACCGCCCGGGTCCCTCTCTGTCTCTTTCTATCCCACTTCTTGATTTCTGGCTGTCTCTATCCATTAAATAAAGATAATTTAAAAAGATTTTTAGAAAGTTTTATTTGTTTCCTATAGGATAAGGGATTTTATATGAAATAGAAAAGTCAGGGTCCAGGTAGGGGCCAGGAGCCTGAACCATGCAAGTCCTGGGCTCTGCCAGCTGAGCGATTCCCCCTGGCCGCTGCCATCCATTTCTGGCCCTCACCCTGCAGGGCTGTGGAGGCGAAGGGCTCGCCCGAGGCCCCCCAGCTGGATGAGAGAGAAGTCAGAGGGACAAGTCTCCTCATTCTAGCTCCAAGCTCGTTCAGTCAGCCCCATCGCCGTCACACCTGTCATTTGAACGGAAAAGTACATTTTACTTGCTTACGGTGAAAGAAGCCAAGCGTCTCCGGTGATCTTTGTGTTTTTTTGGCTCTGATGTCTCAGAGCCAGGTCTGTTCCAAAATCCCCCGTGGCTAGAGGGGGAGACCCTGGGCAGAGGGCTGCCTCCGTTCAGAGTGCTCCCCACCCCACCCCACGGGGAGGCCTGATGTTGAGTCATGGCATGGCATGCCCTTGTCCTGACACTTGTCCTCTGCAGAAACTTAGTGCTGATTTTATGAGTTGTTGTTTAGAACTGGCTTCTGAGCTGAGTGTATAGGAACAAAAAGTCAACACGAAAGGAAGCCACTCCTAGATGAGTCCTGCAAGCACCAGGCATCCTGACCACATTCCCCCCCACACCCCCCCCACCCCCCCCCACCCCCCCGCCCAGATGGGAGAGAACGCCCAGGTATTTCCTAAGACCCAAGCACAGGCTGTGTGGAGGGAGGCAGTGAGGTTGGAGGAAGCACTGGCCTCAGCACAGCTCAGCCCCCAGGTTTTGGATTCGTGGACTCACGGTGTGTGGAAATGGTTGCAAATGAAGAATGTTTGTAAATGATGAAAAGGCATGTAATGAAAAAAAAAAAAAGGTTGCCGCACTCCCCAGGGAACTGTGTGAAAGACTGAAATGTGCGTGATGAGGGCTGAACCTTAGATGCGTGACATCTTCTTCCCTAGAGGTTTCTTCTTAAGACTGAATTATTGCTTTACACTGTAGCTCTCTATCCACAATCACTTCATTGATTATAGGTTTGTTCTAGGTTCTTAAACCTTTTTTTTTTTTTTTTTTTTTTGCTTCTAGGGTTATCACTAGGGCTCGGTGCCTGCACTATGAATCTACTGCTCCTGGAGGCTATCTTTTTTCAGTTGATGTTGCTGGTGTTGTTGTTGCATAGGACAGAGAGAAATGGAGAGAGGAGGGGAAGACAGAGAGGGGGAGAGAAAGACAGACACCTGCAGCTCTGTTTCGCCACTTGTGAAGTGGCCGCCCTGCAGGTGGGGAACCGGGGGCTTGAATTGGGTTCACGCCATGTGCACTTAACTCCCTGCGCTACTGCCGGGCCCCCTCCTAAACCATTAAAATTTTTTTCTTTTTAGGTTTTATTTATTTATTCCCTTTTCTTGCCCTTGTTCTTTTATTGTTGTAGTTATTATTGATGTCATCATTGTTGGATAGGATAGAGAAAAATGGAGAGAGGAGGGGAAGACACAGAGGGGGAGAGAGAAAGATAGACACCTGCAGACCTGCTTCACTGCCTGTGAAGCGACTCCCCTGCAGGTGGGGAGCTGGGGGCTTGAACTGGGATCCTTATGCTGGTCCTTGCGCTTTGTACCATGTGCGTTTAACCTGCTGTGCTACTTACTGCCCAACTCCCTCCTAAACCATTTTTAAGTAGATTTAAAAAAATATTTATTTTTCCTTTTGTTGCCCTTGTTATTTTATTGTTGTAGTTATTATTGTTGTTATTGATGTCATCATTGTTGGATAGGACTGAGAGAAATGGAGAGAGGAGGGGAAGACAGAGAGGGGGAGAGAGAAAGATAGACACCTGCAGACCTGCTTCACCGCCTGTGAAGTGACTCCCCTGCATGTGGGGAGCCAGGGGCTCGAACCAGGATCCTTACTCCGGTCCTTGCGCTTTGTGCCACGTGCACTTAACCTGCTGCACCACTGCCCGACTCCCTTTTAAGTAGATTTTATCAGTGGAAGCAGTGCGGTAGCTTTCTTTTCTCATGAACCCAAGTGTAGATGCCTGTAGGAATAGTCAGAATAGGGGGCCGGGCACCTGGTTAAGCACACACCTTAAAGTGCACAAGGACCCCGGGTTCAAGCTCCCGGTCCCCACCTGCAGGGTGAAAACTTCATGAGTGGTATAGCAAAGCTGCAGGTGTCTCTCTGTCTCTACCCCCCCAATTTCTCTCTGTCTCTATCCGATAATAATTGATTGATTAAAGAAAGGGATAGTCGGAACTGCTGCTGCTCTCATGACAGACTGTCATCATCATCCACAGAAAACCGGCTGCTCACCCTGGCTTCCTACCTTCGACCTTCATTTCCTGTTCTGTAACATGAGGCCAATCTTCATTAGTAGGGTGGTTGCATGGATTACACAGAAATGGTTCCAAGTCAGCACTTAATAAATGTCACTGTCCACTGCCTCTGTATAGGGCCCCCATTGCTGTGTGGCAGGCTAGTTCAGACTCCTGGTTGTGGGTGGGCACTGCGGGTGGGTGCAGCTCCCTCCCCAGGCCGCCGCAAGGTGGAACTGAGGCAGAGTTTGCTCCCATATTCCCTGGGTGGCTGCAGTTTGTAGTTCCTGGGAGCTCACTGCCCAGAGGACTTGGTGGCTGTAGGCCAGGCCCCCCCTCTCAGTTTCTTGTTTCCTGTCTCTCTCGTGCATGCGTGGTGGCTTCCTTCATCAGAGCAAGCAGGCAGGCAGGTGAGTGGAAGTGTAAGAAAGGGGGTCACACTCCTTTCTTCCTTTTCTTCTCCTTTCTCCCTTTCTCCTTCCTCCCCTTTTTCCTCTTGTTGTTGCAGAAATTATTCCCAAACACGAACCTGGTGTGCTGAGTAGAGAGGAGTTTGATACACCAGTGGGTGAGAGATTTGAGTCTCTCCAGGAAGTTCTCTGCGCCAGAGGAACAGCACTGCTTATATAGTCTTTTACATGTTGGTTACAGGGAGAATGCAGGCATGGGTACCCTGTAGACACGTGATCTTGGGCCCTGGCGCTAATTGGATACGGGCGTCTTATCTCTTCCAGCGAGGCTGGATTCCTCCCTAGCTGTCCTGTTTAGGAATGTGGAGGGAGGAGGTAAGGTAGCTGCAGTCCCTGATGGCTGTGAGGCCCTTCTGACACAGAGGCCATGCAGACTTAGGCTCTATCCCAGAGGAACTTGGAGTTCTCTACCCGGCACATGGACTAAGATACCGACATAGGGTGAATCAGGAGAGTGCACTCTGTGTTCTTCTAGTTTTCTATTTCACTCTCTCTCCCCCTTCTCTCTGTCTCTCTCTTTTTGAAAATGCTTTGTAGGGGCCTGATGGTGGCACACTTGGTTAAGTGCACATGTTAGCAATATGCAAGGACCCAGCTTCAAGCCCTCGGCTCCCACCTGCAGGGGGAAAGCTTTGAGGGTGGTAAAGCAGGGCTGCAGGTGTCTCCCTCCCTCTCTCCCTCCCCTTGCTCTTGATTTCTGGCTGTCTCCATCCAATAAATAAATAAAGATAAATAATAATAATAATAATAAAAAAGGGACTTGGGCAGTAGCACAAAGCACAAAGACCAGGGTAAGGATCCCCACCTGCAGGGGAGTCGCTTCACAGGCGGTGAAGCAGGTCTGCAGGTGTCTGTCTCTCTCTCCTCCTCTCTGTCTTCCCCTCCTCTCTCCATTTCTCTCTGTCCTATCTAACAACGACGACAACAATAATAACTACAACAATAAAACAACAAGGACAACAAAAGGGAAAATAAAATAAAATAAAAAAATAATAATAAAAAGAAAAAGAAAACTCTTCATACACAAGAGGGGCTTGCTTGCTCTTGGGGCCCAAACCTTCTGGGCCGTCACCTCCCTCATCCTCACAGCTGCCAGGACACTGCTCAGCTCTGTTCTCTCCCTCTTGGTGTGAACGGAAGTGCCCACCACCGACTTCTTGATGAACTTGAGTGCCCTTTGTCCTGGGAGCTGCTCCACGAGGCAGTGCTCACAACGCCGGGTCGTGTCCCACAGGAACGTGGTCTCCCCTCGGTGGGAGCTGTGTCTCAGTCGGTCCACACTGGGACATGTCACGGCCTTTGTTGAGGCCAGTAACCATGGAGTAGTGCAGAAGCCATTGTGTTTCTTTACAGTCGGATCCCAGATTGACACTGACACTTCCTGTCACTTTTGCCATGTTCTTCCTTCTCCCTCCCTCCCTCCCTCCCTCCCTTCCTTCCTTCCTTCCTTCCTTCCTTCCTTCCTTCCTTCCATCCTTCCTCTCTTCTTTCTCTCTTCTCTCTGTTTCTTTCATTTAGAGACGAGAATCAGAGAGTGTGTTTTGCATACATGGCAAAGCAGCACACTGTCCAATTGATCTATTTTGTTGACTCCCAAAACAAAATTAAAAAAAAAATTTAGATTTTATTTACTAGAGTATTGTTCAACTCTGGTTTATGGTGGTGTCAGGAATTGAACAGGGAACCTTGGTCTCAGGCCTGAATGTTGTCTGCACAACCAGCATACTTTCCTCAAGCCCATATTCTAGCCTGTTTGTATGTACGGGAGTGTTTATTTATGTCCGTCCCCCCACCAGGTTTATTGCTGCGGCCCAGTGACTGTACTATAAAACCTCTGCTTCACACAAGGACCGGCATAAGGATCCTGGTTCAAACCCCGGCTCCCCACCTGCAGGGGAGTCGCTTCACAGGCGGTGAAGCAGGTCTGCAGGTGTCTGTCTTTCTCTCCTCCTCTCTGTCTTCCCCTCCTCTCTCCAATTTCTCTCTGTCCTATCCAACAACGACAACAACAATAATAACTACAACAATAAAACAACAAGGGCAACAAAAGGGAATAAATAAATAAAATAAATATAAAAAAAAAGAAAAAAAAAAAACCTCTGCTTCTGGGAGGTTCCCACTCCCCCCTTTGTATATCTTTTTAAATTTATTTTTAATTTCTTTATTGGGGAATTAATTGTTGTTTTCGCCGCGCTGGCTTCACAGGCGGGTAACAGACGACCAGGGACTCATGGTTGAGCTGTAGGCAGTATCTCTTTATTCATGCAGGACGCAGGGCAATCTATACCAAGCTAAGCTAAACTAAACTAACTAACTACAAACAATCTTGTCTTTTAAAATATACTAGCCCAGTAGGGTGGGAACAGGATGCAACTCAGAGAGGGTGGAGAGAAAAGTGACTGGTGAAAATCAGGGTGTGACAAGGAGAGGGGGCGGAGCAGGCGAGAATTCTACCACTGAACCACTAATGCCCTGGAGGGAGTGTGGTGCTTTATGTAAATGTAAAAGTGATTTATGTAAATAGACCGCTTTGAATGGGATCAAACCATGTAAATAGATGGATTTGAAGGGGATCAAACCAATCCCTATACAGGCATACCGGTGCTTGGTTAAGCAGAAGCCAGGGGGAGCTGGCAGACTACCCAACAATTAATGTCTTACATTTGACAATAAATACAATAGTTTGTACATACATAATATTTCCCAGTTTTCCATATAATTCCACTAGGTCCTCTGTCATCCTTTTTGGACCTGTATTCTCCCCCCCCCACCCACCCCAGAGTCTTTTACTTTGGTGCAGTATGTCAATTCCAGTTCAAGTTCTACTTGTGTTTTCTCTTCTGATCCCCCTTTCTTTTATTTAATAGGACAGAGAGAAATTGAGAGGGAGAGAGAAAGAGAGACATTTCCTGTGAAACTCCCACCATATAGGCAGGAGTTGGGGGCTTGAACCTGGGTGCTTGTACATGGTGTTATGTCTGCTCAACCAGGCACACCACCACCCAGCCGCACTTTTTTTTTTAAGGAGAATTAAAAAAAATTATTTATAAAAAGAAAACACTGAGAGTCGGGTGGTAGCACAGTGGGTTAAACACATGTGGCGCGAAGCACAAGGGTGGGCTTAGGGATCCTGGTTCGAGCCCCCGGATTTCCCACCTACAGGGGAGTCGCTTCACAGGCAGTGAAGCAGGTCTGCAGGTGTCTGTCTTTTTCTCCCCCTCTCTGTCTTCCCCTCCTCTCTCCATTTCTCTCTGTCCTATCTAACAATGACAACAACAACAATAATAACTACAACAATAAAACAACAAGGGCAACAAAAGGGAAAATAAATAAACAAAATATTAAAAAAAAAGGGAAACACTGATAAAAACCATCGGATAAGAGGGGTACAACTGCACATGATTCCCACCACCAGAACTCTGTATCCCATCCCCTCCCCTGATAGCTTTCCTGTTCTTTATCTCTCTGGGAGCATGGACCCAGGGTCATTATGGGGTACAGAAGGTGGAAGGTCTGGTTTCTGTAATTGCTTCTCCACTGAACATGGGTGTTGACAGGTCGATCCATACTCTCAGCCTGTCTTTTTCTGTAGTGGGGCAGGGTTCTGGGGAGGCAGAGCTCCAGGACACATTGGTGGGGTTGTCTGCCCAGGGAAGTCCTGTTGGCGTCATGTTAGCATCTGGAACCCGGTGGCTGAAAAAAGAGTTAACATATAGAGCCAAACAAATTATTGACTCATCATGAACCTAAAGGCTGGAATCGTTCACTAAGGAGAAAATTTTAAGGTCAAACACGAGATTCAATACCAGGAGGTTGACCCTTGACAACCATCTTAGAAGCGGCCTGCACTTCTTCTTCTTCTAGCGTTTGCCCTTCTTCCGTAGCCAGTCAACAGCGTCAGGTTGAGCCTGATGTCAAGTTTCGAGACCTCCTTTGAATCTGGAGAGGTGGCAGTCGTTGACTATGTGGGTCATAGTCTGTCTGGAGCCGCAGGGGCAGTTCGGGTCGTCTCTGGCTCCCCAGCGATGGAACATAGCGGCGCACCGGCCATGGCCTGTTGGATAGCGATTGAGGAGGGCCCGATCATAACGTGCTAGGTCAAAGCCGGGTTGACGCTCGCAGGGGTCTGTGATGAGGTGTTTGTTCTTTACCTCAGCTGACTGCCAACTCTGTTTCCAAGAGTCTGGAACAGAGAAGTTCAGTGTAGGCGTAGGGGACCAGATTGGGTGACGAGACGTCAAGCGTTGGACAGGGTGGGCGAAGATATCCGCGTATATTGGCAGGTCCGGTCGAGCATAGACGTGGGAAATGAACTTAGATGATGCCGCATCCCGACGAATATCTGGCGGGGCGATGTTGCTAAGAACTGGCAGCCATGGAACCAGGGTGGAACAGATGGTTCCAGAAATGATCCTCATGGAGGAATATAATTTGGAATCGACCAAGTGGACATGGGGGCTACGGAACCATACTGGGGCACAGTATTCTGCAGTGGAATAGCATAATGCCAGAGATGATTATCGTAGTGTGGCAGCGCTCGCGCCCCATGAGGAGCTGGCCAGTCTTGCAATGATGTGATTCCTCGCGCCCACCTTTGCTGCAGTTTTTATGAGATGTTTGTGAAATGACAGAGTGCGATCAAGAGTAACGCCAAGATAGACTGGCTGGGCTTCATGCCGGATTCTCGTACCGCCAAGCTGCACATTAAGCTCACGCGAGGCCGAGGCATGGTGTAGATGGAAAACAGATGATACCGTTTTTGCAGTGCTAGGGATTAGTCGCCATTTTTTACAGTAATCAGATATCAGAGACATGTCTTTCGTGAGTGTTTCCTCGAGGATGTCGAACTTGGATGCCTGAGTTGCACAGCAGATGTCATCGGCGTAGATGAACTTCCTTGAAGAAGTTTCTGGGAGGTCATCGATGTAAATATTAAATAGTGTAGGAGCCAGAACAGAGCCCTGGGGGAGGCCACTTGAGACAAGTCTCCATCTGCTAGACTTGTCACCCAGATGCACCCGGAATCTTCTGTTTTGGAGAAGAAACGATATAGTTTTGGAGAAGAAACAATATAGTGTTGGAGGCAGGCATCTTGAGATCTTGACTAGGAGACCACGGTGCCAGACCGTGTCATAGGCTGCTGTGAGATTAACAAAGACAGCACCCGTCTTTAAATTCTTCTGGAATCCATTTTCAATGTAAGTTGAGAGGGCCAGGGTTTGTTCGCAGGTAGATCTTCCTGGGTGGAAACCAGCTTGGGCGGGTGATAGGAATTTCTCTGTAAGATGAGAAATACGTGACAGAAGCAGCCTCTCAAGGAGTTTGTAACACACGGAGAGGAGAGAAATTGGTCTATAGCTGGCGGCCAGTGTTGGGTCTTTCTTTGGTTTCAAAACTGCTATTATCTTCGCACAACGCCAAATTTTGGGCATAGATTCAGATTCCAAGATGTGGGACAGGAATGAAGCGAGCCACTTCTTTGCCGTTGCCGCGGACCCAAGTTAAGAATGAGTTCTGGGGTGATGTTATCATAGCCAGCAGCCGTTCCCGGTTTAACCCTCTTCAAAGCGTCTTCCAGTTCAGACAGTATAAAGGGAGAGAGTTTTGGAGATGGACAAGATAAACGGAAGTGGGATGACCACTCATGGGAAATTTTCTCTTTTCCAGACTGGGTCGATCTTAGCATGTCCAACTTGAGTTAGGTGACTGGCCACTGAGTTTGGAGATACGGGAGGATGGGAGACGGGAGGGGGTTGGCTACTGGCATCCAGACTATGAAGAAGCTTCCAGGCCTTCCTACTTGAGTGGGTGAAGTTCAGACTTTCCGTGAGTTGTTGCCAGTGGGCTTGGCGTGCTGCATCCAGGGAGGCAATGAGATGGTCAGCCACATCTGGGTCGCCCGACTCATCATACTGCTTTAGTAGTTGCTCGCATTCAGCATCAAGACAAGGCGTATAGTTAGCACGTCTCCCATGAGGAATGGCTTGGGAAGCTGCTTTGAAGATGGCTTGGCGGAAGCGCCTGTAGGAATCTTCAGAGGGGATAGAGTTCATTGGAATTGCAGGAATAGATTTGTTGGTAAGATCACTGAACAGACGCCAGTTTGCTTTCCGAAAGTTCCATCTTAGTTTCTCCGAGCACAGAATCAGTGGGAGCTGGAGACCAATGTGGATGATAGCTGGGCGGTGATGACTGTGCGGGAAGATCTTGAGAACTTGTCTCGTAGCGGGAAAGGCTTGGCCGTTGACTGTGCTAATCCAGCACAGGTCAGGTGACGAGTCTTTATTCCATCTAGCACTGTGAAAAGAGCCTGGCTGTTTGGGATTGTATAATGGGGAGAGGTCATTCGCTGAAGCCCAGTCGGCTAAGATAGAGCCGTCAGCACGAGTGGAGGAATATCCCCAGTCTTGGTGATGACTATTAAAGTCTCCAACGTAAACGGCTGGGTGATTCGGGCTAGGCAGGACCTCATTATCCCATGAGGCACTGGGAGGCTTATATACGTGGATGAGCTGAATAGTTCCAATAGTAATGGAGTCGTAGAAGGTCGAAGAGGCCGTATGGTAAACGTCTGCAAGACACGATTTGGCGTAGATGGCTCGGCCATGTTTAGGATGGAGATTATAGCATATTAAATCGAATCCACTGATGGTGAATCGAGCAGCTTCATCGACTGCTATATGTGTTTCTTGTAGGCAGATAACATCTGCCTGATGCTGTATCACCAATTGACCAATAAGAACGAGTTTGGCAAAGGACAGCCCCTCAACATTAAGTTGGAGGACTCGAAGAGCAGGACCAACAGCTTGAAAGCTGTCAGGAGCTGCTTGTTGCTGGCTTTGAAAGTGACTGGGATCCATGTGGATTCAGTGGGCTAGGAAGGATCGTCAGTTTCCCCAATGAATGGGTACTCACGGGATGCACCACGGGAAGGTCGATCCAATGCCTGCAGTGAATATTATTATTATTATTATTATTATTATCATTATTACTATTAACCCTTACTATGAGATCTGCAACTCAGGACCAGTAAATATTGAGTGGTTTGTTTAAAAAAAAGTCACAGAGTATAATATTAAAATCCAACATGTGATGCTGAGTGCTTTCTACAGGTTAAGCATGTGACAGAACTAGTACATTTCTCCTTCTGGGAAGAGGGCAGCTGTGTTCGTCATCCGACCAGTGGCCTGCCTTGCCCAACCTAGAGCCCACATGTGTTGCTTGTGAGGAAAGACTGGTGGCAAGAACAGTTAGTTTCTTTGACAGGAAGTATGAGTTAAGTTAAAAAAAAATTGTGTTACTTTTTTTTTAAAGTTAATTTTTTCCCCCTTTTGTTGCTCTTATTTATCCTCATCATTGTTGTTATTGCTGTCGTTGTTGTTGGATAGGACAGAGAGAAATTGAGAAAGGAGGGGAAGACAGAGAGGAGGAGAGAAAGACAGACACCTGCAGACCTGCTTCACCGCTTGTGAAGCGACTCCCCTGCAGGTGGGGAGCCGGGGGCTCGAACCCGGATCCTTACGCCGGTCCTTGTGCTTTGCACCACCTGCGCTTAACCCGCTGCACCACCACCCGACCTGCTGTGATACTTCTGACAGTAGATCGCTACGACCGAGTGTTGTCCCCAGACTAAACAGCGTGTATGTGAGGAAGGTGATCTGTGGCATCCATCTGCTGGTCGCTCGACGGAACCAACTGTCAGGTCCCAGTGTGTATGTCACATCAACAACAGAAATGAGAAGACGGGGGCCGGGCTATAGTGCAGCGGGTTAAGCGCAGGTGGCGCAAAGCGCAAGGACTGGCATAAGGATCCCGGTTCCAGCCTCCCCAACCTGCAGGGGAGTCACTTCACAGGTGGTGAAGCAGGTCTGCAGATGTCTGTCTTTCTCTCCCCCTCTTTTCTCCATTTCCCTGTGTCCTATCCAACAACAAGGACATCAAAAACCATCACAAACAACAATAATAACCACAACAACAATAAAAAGGGCAACAAAAAGGAAAAAAAAATGGCCTCCAGGAGCAGTGGATTCACGGTGAAGGCACCGAGCCCCATCAATAACCCTGGAGGCAAAAAAAAATAAAGAAATAAAGAAGAAGAAGAAGCAAAAGAAATGAGAAGACAGTGAAACTTTGCTTTTTTCACACAGGAAGAATGTGTTCAACTACATCCTGGTTTGTGTGTTAGAGTTGGTTTCATTCTAAAGCCTTCCTAGCTATCAGGACAATGTTCTCCTTTGTTACTGACCAAAAAATGTCCAAAAAGATAAGAGTTTGAGAATAAACTGCCAGTAAGACCATAAAGAAGTAAGGACAGTGTTCCTTGTGAGCTCTAGAAAATGGAGGGGTAGTTGTTGGTTATGGTGGTGGTGATGGTGATGGTGATGGTGATGGTGATGGTGGTGTGTGTGTGCTAAGAAATTTAGATTTGACAGGGTGGTTGATTTAGCTTGACAAGACCCCCTCAGAGGTTTTGCAGGGACTTCACTTTTCTTTGACTCTCCTCGCCAGCTGTGTCCTTGAGGAAATAACGCAGCTTCCTCTGTCGCAAAAGTTAAGATTGAACAAGATGGACCATGCTGTCATCACAGCCTTACGAAATGGAGAACTGCATTGTGTAAACCGGCTTTCTCTGTCCATGCAAATCCACTTTATATGAGAATCGTCTTCCTGTGTCTACACCTTCACAGACACCTTTACTTGCCCTGACAGTCTTTTTTTAAAATTTCTCTCTCTTTTCCTGCTGAAACCTTTCCTTTTTTCCTGTGCTCTAGCTCTGACTCCTCAGCGTTTCCCTGCGGCTCCAGACAGACTATGACCCACATAGTCAACGACTGCCACCTCTCCAGATTCAGAGGAGGTCTCGAAACTTGACATCAGGCTCAACCTGACGCTGTTGACTGGCTACGGACGAAGGGCAAACGCTAGAAGAAGAAGAAGCGTTTTCCTCAGTGTGTGTGTGTGTGTGTGTGTGTGTGTGTGTGTGTGTGTGTGTGTGTGTGTGTGTGTGTGTGTGTGTGTGTGTGTGTGTGTGTGTGTGTGTGTGTGTGTGAGATCCTCTGAATGAGTTTTCTACAGGAAAAGGAAATCAGGGAGCAGTGATTCATGAAAAACTGCCTGGAGGCTTCCTGGCTTCCTGGCTTCAGGCAGTTCACAGTAACCCTTGGGCAGGACCTCCCCCTGGTGGCCAGCGGGGGAACAGCAGGCACCTGGGCAAACGCCTTTGCCTCACTGGCCTGAGGTTACTCAGAAAGTTCTCAGTAAGAATATCTTCTTTTTGGCTGGGGGAGACAGCATAATGGTTATGCAAAAGAGTTTCATGCCTGAGGCCTCCAGGTTCCCGGTTCCATCCCCAGCACCACCATAAGCCAGAGCTGAGCAGTGCTCTGGTCTTTCACGGTTTTTTTCTTCCTGTATTTTCTCTTCATTCAAATAAATTAAAAAAAAAAAAAAAAAAGAATGTCTTCTTTTCTGAGGCCAAAGTCAACTTGCCCGTCCGCTTGCCCTGTTATTTATTCCATATCCAGTGTCTGAGAGAGGGAGAGGTGTTGAAGGCTGAATCATAACAAGGAAGGAAGTACAGCCTGTCTTTGGCTGAAGGGTTAACTGCTGAATAATCCAGATTCTAGCAGGCGTTGTAGTGTGGCTGCCCTTCCAGAGAGTGTGTGTTGCTGCCTGAGTCATCTGTGGGAGAGAGTGAGCAGAGGTGAGCTCTGGGCTGTAGGTCAGGTCTACTGCTTTCTGTCTGTATTGTTAACCTACTGTTGTCAGATTCCTTCCCCACTTCTAGACTAGAGAGAGAGAGAGAGAGAGAGAGAGAGTGTGTGTGTGTGTGTGTGTGTGTGTGTATGTCATGTTATCTCCCCCTCAGTCAGGCTTCAGGCTTCAACTTCCCTTGGCACAGGGAAGCTAGGTGTGGTGGACACAAGGAGAATTCCTGAGCCCTGCTGGAAACACCCAGTGAGGACTGAGTCAGGCTCTGTCACGTCAAACATGCCGTCCCACAGTGAGAATGGCGTTCCGAAGAGCGGGAGGAAATCATTTCATGGCTCTTGAGGGAAAGTAAATTGGAAAGCCCTGTGTAACACAGTAATCTGGAAAATGGAGACATGAGAGTGAAAACTAAGAAGTGGTGAGGTAGCTCCTTGGAGAGTGCTGCTTCGTCAGCTGCATGACCCGGGTTCGAGTCTTGGCGCTTGCCACGGTGGAGGAAGTTTTGGTACTGTGGTCACTTTCACATTCTCTCTCTACTTCTTACCTCTCTGTCTTTAAAAAAAAAAAAGAACGTAAAAACTAGTGGCCAGGGAGCCGGGCGGCAGCGCAGCGGGTTAAGTGCAAGGACCGGCATAAAGATCCTGGGTTCGAGTCCCCGGCTCCCCACCTGCAGGGGAGTCGCTTCACAGGCGGTGAAGCAGGTCTGCAGGTGTCTGTCTTTCTCTCCCCCTCTGTGTCTTCCCCTCCTCTCTCCATTTCTCTCTGTCCTAGCCAACAACAACGACAGCAGCAACAACAACGATAAGGGGCAACAAAAGGAAAGAAAAAGTGTCTTAAAAAACCACAAAAACTAGTGGCCAGTGGAACAGTTCCCTTCCTTAGTGGTTTGCAGAAAACAGAGAAAGATAAAAAAGAGAGGATGTTTTTCTTATTTTCAAGATCAGTGCCTCATTTTCTGTTTTTTTTTTCTTTCAGTTTTATAGGGATGAAAACATGACAAGAATTAGCTCCTTCACAGGACTTTCTTTTTTTTTTCTTTCTTTTTATTTATTTATTTATTTATTTATTCCCTTTTTGTTGCCCTTGTTGTTTTATTGTTGTAGTTATTATTTTTGTTGTTACTGATGTCGTCGTTGTTGGAGAGGACAGAGAGAAATGGAGAGAGGAGGGGAAGACAGAGAGGGGGAGAGAAAGACAGACACCTGCAGACCTGCTTCACCGCCTGTGAAGCGACTCCCCTGCTGGTGGGGAGCCGGGGGCTCGAACCGGGATCCTTATGCCGGTCCCTGCGCTTTGCAATACGTGTGCTTAACCCACTGCCCTACCGCCCAACTCCCTCTTTCTTTCTTTTCTTTCTTCCTTCCTTTGTTTTTTTCTTCCTCTCTTTCTCTCATTCTCCCTTCCTTCCTCCCTTCCTCTGTCCTTCCCTTCCTTCTTTTTTAAGTAATGGAGATAAAAAGAACCGAGCTGGGCCAGGTGGGGGCGCACCTGGTTGAGTGCACACATCACAGTGCACAAGGACCCAGGTTCAAGCCCCTGGTCCCCACCTGCAGGAGGAAAGCTTCATGAGTGGTGAAGCAGGGCTGCAGGTGTCTCTCCCTCTGTATCACTCCCTTCCCTCTTAATTTCTGGCTGTCTCTATCCAATAAATAAATAAAGATAATTTGAAAAAAAAAAGAACTGAGCTGAAATTTGGGGAACTGCAGGGGAACAGCAGCTGGAATTCACACTTAGTGTAACTCAGAAGTAGACAGGGCATCACTCTGAAATCTTAACAGCTGACGCTTTGATTCTGCCCACTGCCCGTTTGAACTTTGCCCGCTGACGTGCGTGCTGCATGTGGAGGTGGCCTTCGGTGCCGCCCGCTACTGTGACTCAGAATCACTAGACACCGCTCCCGCCGGATCTGAGACCTTTTGAGAACGATTTTCTGATAAGTAAAAGCATCACAAACCTTCACCTCCTTCGTTCACTAGAATGGTTCCCTACACACGGGAGAGAGAACTCAAAATAATTCAGATTGCCAGTTGGCATTTCAAATCTTGTCTTGCATTTCAATGTCCAAAGAAAATATATCTCTAAGTTGTAACATTTCCCCCCTAAGTTTTCAGATTTCAAGTTCCATAATTAAGAGGAGAAAGCTTTATTGTCCTTTTTGGACCAAAAGTGTCTTGTTTGCCTTTCCTTTAAGGATCTCAGCTGTCTCCACAATTCTGTCAGGTCAACACATGTGCATATGCAGAATGATCTGTGAGGTTCATTCCGTGGACCTTGTGTCTTCTTGTGTCATCTGCTCGGAAGAACAGCTGTTGGCACATGATGGTGGTAGCTTTCTTCTTTCTGAACAATCTCCAGGCTTCTCTTGCTAATTCTTCCTTTGAAGTTTTAATTTCTACTATCATATTTCTGATTTCTAGGAGGTCAGGTTTACTCCCTGAAGGATCTTTTTTTTTAAAGCTTTTAAAAAATATTTATTTATTTATTATTTATTCCCTTTTGTTGCCCTTGTTGTTTTTCATTGTTGTTGTAGTTATGGTTGATGTCGTTGTTGGATAGGACAGAGAGAAATGGAGAGAGGAGGAGAAGACAGAGAGGGGGAGAGAAAGATAGACACCTGCAGACCTGCTTCACCATCTGTGAAGCGACTCCCCTGCAGGTGGGGAGCCCGGAGCTCAAACCGGGATCCTTATGCTGGTCCTTGTGCTTTGTGCCAGCTGCGTTTAACGCACTGTTCTACCGCCCGTCTCCCCAAAGGATCTTTTAAAAGAATATCCTGCTCGGAGCTGGGAGGTGTTGCACCCAATTGTGAGTATACGTTACCATGTGCAAAGGATCCTGGTTCAAGCCCCCAGTCCCCACTTGCAAGGTGGGCTGGTAGATTCCCCAAGCACTGAAGCATTGCTGTAGGTCTCTTTCTCACTCTGTCTCCCCTCCCCTTCTCAATTTCTCTCTGCCCTGTCAGATTAATCAGTTGATTAATTAAAAATAAATTTTAGGGCCTGGGGTGGTGGCACACCTGGTTAAGTGTACACATCACCATAAATAAGGACCTGGTTTCAAGCCCCCAACCCCCACCTGCAGGGGGGAAGCTTCATAAGTGGTGAAGTAGGGCTGCAGGTGTCTCTCTCTCTTCTCCCCCTTCCCCTTCCCCATCCCTTACCCCTTCCCGTTCCCCTTCCCACCAGGGTTATTGCTGGGGCTTGGTGTCTGCACACAAATCCACTGCTCTTGGAGGCTATTTTTTTCCATTTTATTGGACAAGACAGTAATTAAGAGGGATGGGGAGATAGAGAGGGAGAGAGAAAGATAGATACATACTTCACTGTGAACCCCTCCCTGCAGGTGGGGAGCTGGGGGCTTGCCTCTTTTTAAAAAAAAATATTTAAATATTTATTTATTCCCTTTTGTTGCCCTTGTTTTATTGTTGTTGATATTGATGTCATCATTGTTGGACAGGACAGAGAGAAATGGAGAGAGGAGGGGAAGACGAGAGGGGGAGAGAAAGACAGACACCTGCAGACCTGCTTCACCGCCTGTGAAGCGCCTCCCCTGCAGGTGGGGAGCCAGGGGCTTGAACTGGGATCCTTACACCAGTCCTTGTGCTTTGCGCCACCTGTGCTTAACCCGCTGTGCTACCGCCCGACTCCCACCCAAAATTTTATTTTATTTATTATTGGACAGAGGCTAAGAGAAAGTGCGAGGGGAGAGGGAGATAGAAATGGAGAGAGACAGAGAGACACCTGCAGCCCTGCTTTACCACTCATGCAGGTGGGGACCAGGGGCTTGAACCCAGGTCCTTGTGCACTGTAACATGTGCACTCAACCAGGTGTGCCACCACCCAGCCGCTGTCTCTCTACCCCTCTCCCCTCTCTTTCCTATCAAATAAAATAAAGTTAATTTTTTTTTCTGAGTATAAGATATTTATACATCAAACCTCTGGCAGATGATTGATAACAAACATTTATAAAGAACTCATACAATTTAACAGCAAAATAACTTAATGGTTTTCTAAAGGAGAGATAATACAAAAAATATGGATTGGGAGTCAGGCGGTAGTACAGCGGGTTAAGCGAAGGTGGTGCAAAGCGCAAGGACCGGCATAAGGATCCCGGTTCAATCCCCCGGCTCCCCACCTGCAGGGGAGTCGCTTCACAGGCGGTGAAGCAGGTCTGCAGGTGTCTGTCTTTCTCTCCCCCTCTCTGTCTTCCCCTCCTCTCTCCATTTCTCTCTGTCCTATCCAACAACGACGACATCAGTAACAACAACAACAATAATACAACAACAATAGAAAACAACAAGGGCAACAAAAAGGAAACTAAATAAATATAAAAAACATGGCTGGAGGGCTAGGCGACAGCATAATGGTTCTGTAAATGTCTTTCTTTTTATTTATTTTTATTGAGGGCAGTTCACGATTCACAGTGTATTCACTGGCACGTGGGTGTGATTTCCTTGTGCTCCAGGACCCCCAAGTTCTCTGCCACTCCTCCCTCGCCGAGCTTCCCTCAGTCTTTTGCTTTGCTGCCATATATCTTGACCCGTCCACACGTCCCTCTGTGTTCTGTCTCCCTACCCATCTGGGTTGCTTCTAGGTTCTGGCAACTGCAAATGGTGCTGCTGTGAACAGAGCTTTCTCTTCTGATAGTTTTCCTGTTTCCTTTGGGTAAATTCCTAGGAGAGAAGTTGCTGGGTCTTAGGGTGGATTGGTTTCTAGTGTGCTGAGAAGTCTCCAGAGTGCATTTCCATTCCCAACAGAAGTGCAGAAGTGGCTCCACATCCTCTCTAACATTTGTCATTTCTGTCCTTTCTTTTCTTTTATTTCCTTTTTTTTTTTTTTAGCCTCCAGGGTTATTGCTGGGGCTCGGTGCCCCTGCACCACGAATCCACTGCTCCTGGAGGCTACTTTTTTCATTTTGTTACCCTTGTTGTTTTATTGTTGTTGTGGTTATTATTATTGTTATTTATGTCGTTGTTGATGGGTAGGACAGAGAAATGGAGAGAGGAGGGGAAAATAGGGGGGGAGAGAAATATAGACACCTGCAGACCTGCCTCACCACTTGTGAGGTGACCCCCCTGCAGGTGGGATCTGGGGGCTTGAACGGTTTCCTTAGGCTAGTCCTTGCGCTTTGCGCCAGCTGCCCTTAACCCACTGTGCTACCGTCGGACCCTCACCATAGGATTTTTACTCATATATAGACTTTAAAGTAATAGCCAGGGGGAAGTCGGGCTGTAGCGCAGTGGGTTAAGTGCAGGTGTCGAGAAGCACAAGGACCGGTGTAAGGATCCCGGTTTGAGTCTTGTCTCCCCACCTGCAGGGGAGTCGCTTCACAGGTGGTGAAGCAGGTCTGCAGGTGTCTGTCTTTCTCTCCTCCTCTCTGTCTTCCCCTCCTCTCTCCATTTCTCTCTGTCCTGTCCAACAACAATGACAACAATAATGATAAACAACAAGGGCAACAAAAGGGAAAACATAGCCTCCAGGAGTAGTGGATTCATAGTGCAGGCACTGAACCTCAGAAATAACCCTGGAGGCAAAAAAAAAAGAGAGAGAGAGAGAGAGAGAGAGAGAAAGAAACAAAAGGCAAGGGCATATCTTTGGGATGCATCTTGCTTTCAGCCTGTCGTCTGATTCCTGGCACGTTCCATGGTGGACTCCCCACCTCTCCAGGACACTCCTGTCTGCAGGCACATGGGCTCAGCTAATTCTCAGTGACTGTTCACCTCAGTGTGTGGTTCTCCTGCTGCAGAATTTGGAGGCTGTCACTTGTCTGATCTCTTTCTCTTCAGTTCCTTCAGCCTTGTGAATTTATGCTTTTCATTTCTTAAACTGTGTGGCAGGTGTTTTGGAAGGGCATGGACAGAAATGCATGTATTCGAGGTCCAGTCTGTGAATAAACCTCTATTCTAATCATCTCTGAAGAATTACTTGACAGAGAGGGCTGGGCTGAGACCTTTGTATAATTAAGCAAAACAGGAGATTGTGATGCAGACATTAGGTTCTAAATAGGAAATATTAAAAATGCAATGACTAGAATTCACAGGTCCTACAGGGTGATGCCCAGAAACACCTGCTACATGTTTCTGAGGGTTGGGATTTGGACAAAATCAACTCTGCTTCTAACACAATGAGGCTGTGTTTATTGCTGTCTTTCTTAGGCCCCTTCCCAAATCCCCAGATCTCCGGAAGTACAGGGCTGTGAACATCTCAGCCATATATATATATATTCCAAATCTTTTATTTTTATTTTTATTTAAGAAAGGAGACATTAACAAAACCATAGGATAGGAGGGGTACAACTCCACACAGTTTCCACTATCCGATCTCTGTGTCCCATCCCCTCCCCTGGTAGCTTTCCCATTCTCTATCCCTCTGGAAGTATGGACCCAAGGTCATTGTGGGATGCAGAAGGTGGAAGGTGTGGCTTCTGTAATTGCTTCCCTACTGAACATGGGCGTTGACTGGTTGGTCCATACTCCCAGCCTACCTCTCTCTTTCCCTAGTAGGGTGGGTCTCTGAGGAAGCGGAGCTTCAGGACACATTGGTGGGGTCTTCAGTCCAGGGAAGCCTGGCCGGCATCCTGATGGCATCTGGAACCTGGTGGCTGAAAAGAGAGTTAACATACAAAGCCAAACAAATTGTTGAGCAATCATGGACTCAGAGGTTGGAATAGTGGAGATGGACGTGTTGGGGGTTACTCACTGCAGACTCTAGTGTACTACTGCTTTCAGGTATATATTTTGACCTAGTTTATGGATACGTGTGCACATATGCTCTCTCTCACAGAACCTGGTCTATATCTAGGTTTTGGGACTTTGTTAGAAAGTGATCCACCTGGAATGGAAATTAGAGAATACTATGAAAGGAAAGGTCTCACCTGAGTGATGAAGCTGAAGGGTTGTCATTCCACACCTGAAGTCTCTGGACACAGTCTGAAGTGAAGCCTGCTGGGGTGGCACTCATTGCATTGATTAGGTTGGGATCAGCGGATGCAATATTATTTGATATGAATTGGGAGAAGCATGCGGGAAAGTGGGCCCCACCCTAAGGCTCCAGGATTGGGGGAAATATAGGCTCTATAGTGGAAATGTGAGGTTCCTGCTGTCTTAGGGTTCAAGAAGACAATCGATAGTTAATGTTATCATCACATTATTTGGTAATTGGGTTAACTCTGAAAAGTCCCTTTATTAGGGTTTGCTGTATGATACCCAGTATCTTGTACGTAACTGTGCCACCGGTTGCTTCTGATCTACCTGGGAGTTTCCAAGTCTTATTTCTGCCATGCCTTGTCTTCTTTCTGTGAAGGAAATACAGTTTTATTAGGGCATAAGTTGCTAAAAAGAGAAGACAGCATCTCCTCCTCCTTCCCCAGGATCCTCGAAGCAGCAGGAAGCCCAGCCAGTCTTTTGCTTCTGTGTTTAGATTAGGTCAGATTTGGTGCCCTTGATCTTCATGACTGTGTCCTCTTTCTTTTCCAGGACACTGGGGTTGGAAAATCAAGCATCGTATGTCGGTTTGTCCAGGATCATTTTGACCACAATATCAGTCCGACCATTGGGTAAGTTTCTGCCTGTTCTTCTCTTTCACGTCTCTCCTTTCTAAGAGGTTTTTGTGTGCCTGAGCCCTCACACAGCTGTCACTCCTACCAGGGAGACTCACCCTCGACTGTGAAGACTTGGACAAAAAGTCCAGGGACTTTTAAAGAAGGGGACTACTGTAGCTGGCCATGCGGCCCTCATGCTGCAGCCAATAACCGTTCCTTTGATCTCCGAAGAGTGTATTTCTGCAGTTCATGCTGAGGCTATTTCCAGATGGAGGCAGAGCTGCGGGCGACTCCCTGAAGACTCTGCTTTGACTTGCCCGCTGGGAAACCTGGACACGCTGTCCTCCCACAGTGCGGCCTCTCGGTCGGGACTGGTCGGCTTTCCTTTTCTGAATTAAGTGGCAGCCAGCATTTCTAGTCTCGTGCTTGGGGATGAGAGGGGACTAGGAGGAAGGAGTGAGGAGGAGAGGCCATTCTGGGACCCCAGCCTCAGCATTTACCAGTTCCATTTTTTAAAAAATATTTATTTATTTATTCCCTTTGGTTGCCCTTGTTATTTTATTGTTGTAGTTATTGATATCATTGTTGGATAGGACAGAGAGAAATGGAGAGAGGAGGGGAAGACAGAGAGGGGGAGAGAAAGACAGACACCTGCAGACCTGCTTCACTGCTTGTAAAACGACTCCCCTGCAGGTGGAGAGCCGGGGGCTCGAACCGGGATCCATACGCCGGTCCTTGTGCTTTGTGCCACCTGCACTTAACCCGCTGCACGACGACCCGACTGCCCAGTTCCATTTTTTCCTCTCTTATGGATTCTTTGGCCAGCTGAGCTTCCTGTAGCTGGTTTGCAGCTGCTTCGTCTTTCACTCTTTTAGAACTTACCCCTCACTTCTTTTTCTTTCCGGAGATGTCATACTGTTTACAGAGAGCATACAGACCATCTTCCCCAGAAAGGAAATAGAGAGAAAGAGAGAGAGAGCGAGAGAATCGAGTGAGGAGAGAGAGAGAGACTGTGTGTGTGTGTGTCTGTGCGTGTGTGTATGAGAGAGAGAGAGTGTGTGTGTGTATGAGAGAGAGTGTGTGTGTGTGTATGTATGAGAGAGTGTGTGTGAGTGAGAGAGAGAGACTGTGTGTGTGTGAGAGTGTGTGTGTATGAGAGAGAGACTGTGTGTGTATGAGAGTGTGTGTGTGTGTGAGAGACTGTGTGTGTGTGAGAAATAATGTGTGTGTGTGTATGAGAGAGAGCAACTATGTGTGTGTGAGAGAGAGTGTGTGTGTGTGTGTATGAGAGAGAGCAACTATGTGTGTGTGAGAGTGTGTATGTATGAGAGAGTGTGTGTGTGTCTGTGAGAGAGAGAGACTGTGTGTGTGTGTGAGAGACTATGTGTGTGAGAAAGAGTGTGTGTGTATGAGAGAGAGCGACTATGTGTGTGTGAGAGAGAGTGTGTGTGTATGAGAGAGAGAGTGTGTGTGTGTGAGAGAGAGTGTGTGTGTATATATGAGAGAGAGAGTGTGTGTGTGAGAGAGAGTATGTGTGTGTGTATGAGAGAGAGAGAGACTGTGTGTTTGTGTGTGTGTGTGTGTGTGTGTGTGTGTGAGAGAGAGTAATGGACCACGTTGAAGGATGTTTTGGTGCTTAGGTCTACTTCTCTGCCATTCTGGGAAGGAGGAGAAGGGGGAGCAGTGGGGAGGATGAGAAAAAAAGGGGGGGGGAAGGAAGACAAGGAAAGAGAAAAGAAGGGAAGAACAGGACAGGACAGGGGAGGAGAAGACAGGAATCCTGGGTTCTGACTCACCTGGTTGAGCACACATGGACCCGGGTTCAAGACCAGAAGAAAAGCAAAGAGCAGTAGCCAGAGTGCCTCTGCCTTGGCTCCCTGAGGAGTGATGTTGTGAAGGTCAGACAACGCTCCCCATCGAAGTGGGTCGTGCTACAGGGGAGGAGTCCCAAGTTAGGTGGATTGCCTCATAATCTGGACGCTTCTGCAGACTGGAGCCCATTTTTGGTTTATTAGTGATTTACAAATTACAGGGTTATAGCTCCACCCCACACCTACTGCCAAAACCCTGTGGCACCACCCCTCCCCCCAACACCCCAATAACCACTGCATTTCTCATGAAATCTTAGGGACAATTTCCTTCCCACCCCCCCTTTTTTTTTGCATGTTCATGTGTTAAGATTATCTATATGCCATATATGAACAAAACTATTTGGTAGTTGACTTTCACCAAAGTGCTGATTGACTAAGCATAATCACCTAATCCCCTTAGCTGCTCTACAGAACACATTTCTTTTTACGTTTTTATTTATTTATATGTTAATGAATAGAGGCAGAGAGAAATTGAGAGGGGAGGGGGAAATAGAGAGGGAGAGAGTCAGAGACACTTGCAGCTGTGCTTTACCGCTCGTGACGTGACGTTTCCCTCTGCAAGTGGGGAGAACACATTTCCTTACTCATCTCTGTGATGTACGTCCCCCTTTATAATGTCCTCTGTTTTTCTTGATGATAAAGGCAACTCCCAGAGGACCAATAACGTTGAAGTATAGTCATGGAAGATGGAGGAGAGACTTTCACTGTTCTTTAATTCTTTAATATTTATTTATTTATTCTCTTTTGTTGCCCTTGTTTTTTTTTTGATTGTTGTAGTTATTATTGTTGTCATCATTGTTGGATAGGACAGAGAGAAACAGAGAGAGGAGAGGACGACAGAGAGGGGGAGAGAAAGACAGACACCTGCAGACCTGCTTCACCGTCTGTGAAGCGACTCCCCTGCAGGTGGGGAGCCGGCGGGTCGAACCGAGATCCTTATGCCGGTCCCTGCGCTTTGTGCCACATGTGCTTGACCTGCTGTGCTACCGCCTGACTCCCAGTTCTTTAATCCTTTTTTGCAGAGCTGGGACCTTGTTCGTATGTATTTTTATTGTTTTCTAGCCGACTTTTTCATTCTGATAGAGAGAGAAAGGAGGACGGGAGACACCACCAGTATGAGAGTTCTCACTGTTGCTGTGGCACCCCCCCCCCCCCCCGTGGTACTGGGGCTGGAGTCTGAGTGTGCATGGCAAAGCACGTGGCCTACCTAGCAAACTATTACACATAGGTAGAAGCATCCTCATTCCTGTGCGTGACGTGTATGTGTGTGTGTGTGTATTAGGTTGTCGGAGAAGTCATGACACTTTTTGCATAGTAAAACAAATAATATGTCATGACTTTTCTGACAGCTCACTATGTATGTATGTATATAATATTTTCTTTTTTTATATTTATTTTCCCTCTTGTTGTCCCTGTTGTTTTTATTGTTGTTGTAGTTATTATTGTTGTTGCTATTGATGTCATTGTTGGCTAGGACAGAGAGAAATAGAGAGAGGAGGGGAAGACAGAGAGGGGGAGAGAAAGACAGACACCTGCAGACCTGCTTCATCGCTTGTGAAGCGACTCCCCTGCAGGTGGGGAGCCTGGGGCTGGAACCCTGGTCCTCGTGGGTGCTGGCAGGTGTGCACAGTCGGGTGCTCTGCCGCCTAGCCCCCGTGTGCACATGTTCGTACTCTACCTTTGCCCGTGAACGTTGCAGTTCATATCCTTAGCATGAGATCTTTCCTTCACAGCGCTCCTGTTGGCCCCAGCAGCAGAGCAGTTAAGGGAATATCTTTGCATAAAACCAGAGAGCAACAGGTTGAGATTCCCATTCCGGAGTCCAGCCTTGTCTGGCCCATTGAGTTCACGCCACCACTGAGAAGAGACCCTAGACCGTAAGATGCCATTCCCACATCAGAAGAGCTGATGCTCACATTTTCTTGTGATTCACACTGAAAAAATATTGGCTTTGTAATTCAGACAGATCATGTTGACATCTTGAACATATGTGTGTACGTGTCCCTTGTCTATTTCCACTTTTACAAGAAAATTATGTTTCTTTTCTGCCAGATTTAGGTTCCTACAATAAATGCCATCACTTCCCCGTTGCCAGTACTCCCTCTGCTACAACATAGTCTTTAGAGAGGAAAAGATACCCTGTGCTTTTGAGATCGAAAACTAACAGAAGACGATGTAAAAGGTTTCCTGCGGGAGTCGGTTAAGTGCACGTGGGTTAAGCGCACATGGTGCGAAGCGCAAGGACTGGCGAAAGGATCCCGGTTCGAGCCCCTGGCCCCTGGCTCCCCACCTGCAGGGGAGTCTGCACCTGTCTGTCTTTCTCTCCCACTTCTGTCTTCCCCTCCTCTCTCCATTTCTCTCTGTCTTAGCTAACAATGACAACATCAATGACAACAATAACAGCTACAACAACAATGAAAAACAACAAGGGCAATGAAAGGGAAAATAAATTAAAAAGAAAACTTTTTTTAAAAAAAGATTTCCTTCTATGATACATGTTATATATGGTTGT
The DNA here is from genome assembly GCF_950295315.1 of Erinaceus europaeus. Lineage (NCBI taxonomy): Eukaryota > Metazoa > Chordata > Mammalia > Eulipotyphla > Erinaceidae > Erinaceus > Erinaceus europaeus. The sequence goes on along the minus strand of NC_080171.1, from coordinate 118,276,865 downwards.
GTGTCTGCATATTCATGTAGGTAGATAAATAATAGGTATTACTACTGTGCCTGAAGCCTCTAGATCAAGCACAGTAGGTATTAGGCCTATTTCATGGATGAGGAAGCTGAGGACGGTTTCATGAGTATTTGTTCTGCTTACACCGTCAGAGGGGCCTCTGAACTCTGTTCCGGACTGTACCAGAGATGAGGCATTATTTCGCCACTGCAGCCCACCCCCAGTCTATAAAGGGAAGTCGTTGGCTTGGCCTGGATGTTTTATGTTTTTCTCAACTCTGAAAGTCTGTGTTTCAAATAAGGAATTTTTTTTTTCATATTAGGGTTATGCTGGGGCTCCCTGCCTACCTGCTGACTCTACTGCTCCTGGAGGTCTTTTTCTTCCTTATCTGCCATTTTTTTTCTTTCCTGACAGGAAAAAAGAAAGAAAAAGAGAGAGAAATAAAGAAAGAAAAGGAAGGAAAGAAGGAAGAAAGAAAAAAAGAAAGAAAGAAAGAAAGAAAGAAGGGAGGAAAGGAAGGCATCAAGAAGGAAAGAAAGAAAGAGAGAGAAACGGAGAAGGAGAAAGAGAGGCACCTGCAACATTACTCCAGCGACTGTGGGACTGCCGCCCTCCCCACTCCCCAGGTGGGAGCTGGAGGTTTGAATCAGGCTCCAGGCCGCACAGCCGCTTATACACTCTTCCAGGAGCACTGCTCCCGGCCCCCGGGTCCTGCATAGTTTAAAGCCATATTTTTAGTTTCCTAAGTCTCCGAAAATTTCAGGGCACAGTTGATGTGTTATTTTTCCTAATGCTTTGAGTATTTTGAGGAGTGGATGTAATTCTGACTGACATTAAAGTTAAAATAAAAACACATGGGCCGGGTGGTGGCACACCTGGTTAAGTGCACAGATTATAATGTGCAAACAGCCAGGTTCAAGCCCCTGGTCCGTATCTGCAGGGGAAAGCTTCACAAGTGGTGAAGCAGGGCTGCAGGTGTCTGTCTCTGTCCCTATCTCTATCTCCTCCTTCTGGCTGTCTCTATCCAATAAATAGATAAAGATAATTTAAAAAATTAAAAAAAACATTTAAAATTATTGACAGAACTGTCTACGTAAGAAAGTTAAAACACAGATGAGCATTGTGGTATTACGGACCTTTGGTGTGCAAGGCCTGTGCTAACCCCTCTTTCTGTCTGCACGTTTTGTGAAAATTCTTTGCTGAAGCACCCCTCTGGCATTTATAATATGGACTGTAACAAAGATATCACCATATTTGGAATATATATATTAATTGAGAGAAACCAAAGCACTGTTCCATCATTTATCACATTTAAAAAGTTATTTATTTATTTATTCCCTTTTGTTGCCCTTATTGTTTTATTGTTGTAGTTATTATTGTTGTTGATGTCGTTGTTGTTGGATAGGACAGAGAGAAATGGAGAGAGGAGGGGAAGACAGAGAGGGGGAGAGAAAGATAGACACCTGCAGACCTGCCTCACCATTTGTGAAGGGACCCCCCTGCAGGTGGGGAGCTGGGGGCTCGAACCGGGATCCTTACGCTGGTCCTTGTGTTTTGCGCCACCTGCTTAACCCGCTGAGCTACCGCCCAACTCCCCACATTCTTTTAAAAATAAATTTATCTGGGGAGTCAGGCGGTAGCACAGGTGGTGCAAAGCGCAAGGACCGGCGAAAGGATCCTGGTTCGAGCCCCCGGCTCCCCACCTGCAGGGGAGTCACTTCACAGGCGGTGAAGCAGGTCTGCAGGTGTTTGTCTTTCTCCCCTCCTCTCTGTCTTCCCCTCCCCCCTCCATTTCTCTGTCCTATCCAACAACAACGACTTCAATAATAACTACAACAATAAAACAACAAGGGCAACACAAGGGAATAAATAAATATTAAAAAAACTTAAATAAAATTATTTATTTATTTTAATGAGAGAGAGAAGGATACAAAGGGAGAGAGAATGAGACAAGAATCCTGCTCAACTCAGGCTTCTGGTGGTGTGGGGGACTGAACCTGGGATCCCAGAGCCTCAAGCAGGAAAACCTTTTATACATAATCATTATACTGTCTCTCCAGCCCCATTTATCATGTTCTATTTGCCTTTCTTGGTTTTTTCCCCCCCGTAAGATTTAATTACGTATGAGAGAAAGAGAGGAAGAGAGAGAGAGGAGAGAGAATCAGAACATCTCTGTGGTGCATGCGATGCCTGGAATAGAACTTGGAGCCTCAGCATGAGAGTCTGCCATTTCATCCAATGTGCCACTTCTTGGCTCGCGTTTTGTTCTTTTTGCAGTCAGTGCTGGGGGGTGAACACAGTCTCGTGCATTTAAGGCATGTTCTCTGCTACTGGGCCACCTCCCCAGCCCAATATATTCATTTCTATCCGTTGTCTTGGATATGCATTTAAGCACTTTATTTTTCAATTTAAGATTAGCTTTCTTGATGGACTGTTACAGGATTGGTAGTGTCAGGAGGGTACTTTTCCCCAAGACATGTGCCTGATCTCAGCTTCCACCAAACACTTTTAAAGAAATAAAATGTCAGAGGACTGATGAGATGTTGATACTATTGGCTTATCACTTATTAAAGAACACTTAGGGCTTTGTACTTAGTGCACTTGCAGATGGATAATGAGACGCCTCTGTTAACCTTTGGGATGTGTCTGCGAGTTGTAGGAGTAGGGAAGGGATTGCAGGAGCTTACTTACACTGTTCTATTTTTCCTTTTTTTAAAATTAATTTTATTTATTTATTCCCTTTTGTTGCCCTTGTGGTTTTTTTGTTGTACTTATTATTATTGTTGTTATTGATGTCATCATTGTTGGATAGGACAGAGAGAAATGGAGAGAGGAGGGGAAGACAGAGAGGGGGAGAGAAAGACAGACACCTGGCAGACCTGCTTCACCACCTGTGAAGTGACTCCCTTGTAGGTGGAGAGCCGGGGGCTCAAACTGGGGCTCAAATTGGGATCCTTATGCCGGTCCTTCTGATTTGCGCCACCTGCTTTAACCCGCTGCTCTACTGCCCGACTCCCCTATTTTCACTTCTGTGGTTTGCCTTTTCATCCTGGGGTCAAGTAGGAAATCACTACTCCTAGGACCATGAGCACTATGGGGGTGGAGTCCAGGGGGAGTTATTGAGTTTTGGCAGTGGATGTTGTTTGGACCTATACCTTTGTAATTTTGAAATCCTGTAAGCCAATATAAAATCATGAGTAAGTATTTTTATGAAGGACATACTGAGGATGGTATTATCATACCTAGAAAATGCTGGAGAGGTTGTGGGGACAAAGGAACCCTCCTGCACTGCTGGTGGGAATGTCAATAGATCCAACTCCTGTGGAGAACAGTCTGGAGAACCCTCACAAGGCTAGAAATAGACCTAACCTTATGACCTAGCAATTCCTCTCCCAGGGACATATCTTAAGGAGTCAAACACACTCATCCAAAAAGATCTGCGTACACTTATGTTCATAGCAGCACAATTAGTAATAGCCAAAGCCTGGAAGCAACCCAGCTGTTCAAGAACAGATGAGTGGCTGAGAAAGCTGTGGTCTATATACACAGTGGAATACTACTCAGCTATTAAAAATGGTGAATTCACCTTCTTTAACCCATACCCATCTTGGATGGAGCTTGAAGAAATCATGTTAAGTGAGGTAAGCCAGAAGGAGAAAGATGAGTATGGGATGATCCTACTCATAAATAGAAGTTTAGAAATAGGAACAGAGGGAGTCGGGCAGCGGGTTAAGCGCATGTAGCGCAAAGCGCAAGGACCAGCATAAGGACCCTGGTTCTAGCCCCCGGCTCCCCACCTGCAGGGGAGTCGCTTCACAGGCGGTGAAGCAGGTCTGCAGGTGTCTGTCTTTCTCTCCCCCTCTGTGTCTTCCCCTCCTCTCTCCATTTCTCTCTGTCTTATCCAACAACAATGACATTAATAACTACAACGATAAAACAACAAGGGCAACAAAAGGGAATAAATAAATATAAAAAAATCTAAAAAATAATAAAATAGAGAAATATTTTTAAAAATTTAAAACAAAGGGAAAACACAAAGCAAAACTTGGATTGGGTTTGTAATATTGCTTCAGATTAAAAGGGAGGGGAGGGGGAGGGTAGATTTTAAGCTCATTTTCGGGGGGTGAAACAGATCTATGGTGGTGGGAATGGTATTAATCTATACTCTTATTAACTTATAGTTTTATAAATCATTTGTTAAAATTAATTTTATTCAACAATAATAACCAACATATAGACTGATTTTAAATTCTTCCACCTATCCCCAAAGCTGTTTTCCTCCTGTTCTGAGATCCATAAGTAAATTTGCTTGTTGTATCTCTTGCTTCACCTCAATTCTGAAACGGTCTTCTTTCCTTTTGGTTTGCTTGGCTTTTCATGACATTGACTTTAGGAAGGGGGATGGCCGGTGGCACACCTGGTTAAGTGCACATGTTACAATGCGCAAGGACCCAGGTTCAAGCCCCCACTCTTTGAACAATAGTAGTTCAATGTTTTTTAAACAGTGTCCTGGGAGTTTTTTTTTTTTTTTAAGATTTTATTTATGAGGAGAGAGAGAAAGAACCAGACATCACTCTCCTACATGTGTTGCCGGGAATTGAACTCAAGACCTCATGCTTGAGAGTATACTGCTTTATCTGCTGTGCCATCTCCTGGACCATTATGAGTGTATTTTTGCCTCTCTTCCCCTTAAGCTTTCAGTTTGCCTAACAACAACAACAACAACAACAACAAAAAAAAAAAACGCTCAGTATTTTCTCTGGGTGGGGACAGGACGCCAATAGCCCTGTATATCAGTGACCTTCAACAACGAGTTTTTATAGAATTCTGCTGAGGCTTGTTATTAATGTGTTTGAGATAGAGGTCTCTGTAAAGACTGTCAGGGCTAACTGATAATCTGGGGACATTAATTTTCTTTTTTCAGAGCATCTTTCATGACCAAAACTGTACCTTGTGGAAATGAGCTTCATAAGTTCCTTATCTGGGACACTGCCGGTCAAGAACGGGTAAGGATAAGTTCACTGTTGTTGATTTTTAAAGGAAAAACTTTGGGGAAGTCATAATTTCTGAAGGGTTCTTTGTATTAGAACTCTCTTGGTTACGAGTGACAGAAACTCAGACTAAGATAATTTAAACAAAAAAGTAAAAAATAAGCAAACACACCGCCTGGCCCTGCAAATCCCCCTTGAAAACTAAAGTTGCAGCATTTGCAGATGAAGGTATTTTGAAAATTTGGATGAATGTTCTGGCCTATAGATGGCAACCTCATTAGGATGCCTTCTGTTTATTGCTGATGAGAGCCAGTCTGGCACACATGAAGCCACTGCTTGGAGCGTCTCTTGAACTCTTAGTCAGCTGTACCTGCTGGACTCCTGAAATGAGGAGACAAATTCAAGGGAAAAAAAAAGTCAGTTTAGGGGGGTCGGGCAGTGGCTCAGCGGGTTAAGCACATGTGGCACAAAGCATAAGGACCAGCGTAAGGATCCCGGTTCCAGCCCCCGGCTCCCCACTTGCAGGGGTGTCGCTTCACAGGCGGTGAAGCAGGTCTGCAGGTGTCTGTCTTTCTCTCCCCCTCTCTGTCTTCCCCTCCTCTCTCTATTTCTCTCTGTCCTATCCAACAATGAATGACATCAACAATAATAATAACCAAAACAAGGGCAACAAAAAGGGGGAAAAATGGCCTCCAGGAGCCGTGGATTCATGGTGCAGGCACCAAGCCCAGCAAAAACCCTGGAGGCAAAAAAAAAAAGTCAGCTTAGGGACTGTTTGTTTACATATCCTTGTGTGTTCTCTCTAGTCCATCAGCTGTTTGTTTGGGGCTTTTTATTTTTAGGTTTTACCGTAACTTCAAAGATAAGTCTTCTTGCTCCTTCTTTTTACCTTGACCGTGAAACGTGGTTCACGCTTCCACAAACAAATCTTGATTCCTCTCACATTTGACTATAGTCATTCCTTGTTGTGGCCTAGGAGGTGGTGCAGTGGATAAAGCACTGGACTCTTAAGCACGAGGTCCCACGTTTGATTCCTCGCGTCGCATGTGCCAAGTGAGCTGGTTCTCTCCCCACTCTTTCTGATCGACAAATCAGTCACCCATGGGTCTCTACAAGGGAATGGCTTCAAGACTCCTGTAGCAAACTCTTGGAATGCTCGAGTCCTTTTGTGTTGGCCTCTCACATCCACACCTCCATTCTTGGACTCACCCAGCTGATATCCAGGGTAGGTTGTATTCACAGAGGTAGAACGTGCAGAAATGGAGGCTCAGCTACATTAACCTGTTTTTTTAAAACATTTTTTTGAGTTTTATTTATTATTCGAGAGAGACAGAAATTGTGAGCCGTGGGGGAAATAGAGAGGAAGAGAGACACCTGCAGCTCAACTTCACTACTCAAATTTCCACCCTGCAGGTAGGGACCAGGGGCTTAAACCTGGGTGCTTGCGCACTCTAGTGTGTGCACTTAACCGAGTCCACTACCACCTGACCCCTCTATTTTTCATTTTCGCCAGAACTTAACTCAGCTCTGGCTTATGGTGGTCTAGGAGGCTGGCCCTGGGACTTTGGAGCCTTGGGCATGGGAGTCTTTTTGACCATTATGCTAATTCCCCTATATTTGCAGAACTATTCAAGGAAAAAATTCTTGTGTAAGTGAAGCTGTACAGCTCAAATTCATAGTGTTCAGACATCCCACCTGTGGCTACGCTGACAGCTGCTTTTAATAAGCACAAATCATTTATCAATCATTATTAATAGTGTTAGGACGCAAAAGCGGCTCTGCTCCATGCACCGTGCCTTCTCTCACACAGCTCGCTGAGATAAGGACAGCTTTTTCTTCTTCTTCTTTTTTTTCCCATTTCTTTACTGGGGAATTAATGTTTTACATTCGACAATAGTTTGTAAATACAATAGTTTGTACATGCATAACATTTCTCAGTTTTCCATATAACAATACAACCCCCACTAGGTCCTCTGTCATCCCTTTTGGACCTGTATTCTCACCCCTCCCTCCCACCCCAGAGTCTTTTACTTTGGTGCAATACACCAATTCCAGTTCAGGTTCTACCTGTGTTTTCTCTTCTGATCTTGTTTTTCAACTTCTGTCTGAGAGTGAGGTCATCCCATATTCATTCTTCTGCTTCTGACTTATTTCACTTCACATGAATTTTTCAAGGAAGACAGTTTTTTGAATTGATTTATCTATTATTGGATAGAGACAACGATAAACTGAGAGGGGCAGGGGAGATAGAGAGGGAGAGACAGAGAGATACCCACAACCCTGCTTCACCACTCACGAAGCTTTCCCCCTTGCAGGTGGGGAGCAGGGGCTTGAACCTGGGTCCTTGGGCACTTTAATTTGAGCACTTAAGCAGGTGCACCACCACTTAGCCCCAGGATAGTTTCTGATATCCAGTGACAGGTAATGATCACTGAAGCACAGAGAGGTTAGGTAAATGATTCAGGGTTACACAGTTAGGCTGAAATTTTATTCTGGCAGTCTAGGCCCTGAGCCTTTGTTCTGGTAGGAAAAATATATACATTAAAAACAAACAAACAAAAAACCACCCAGCTGAAAGTAAAATGATCTCAAATCCCATAGCCCAGGCATTTCTGTCTCCACTCTTGGAATCCGATGGCCTTTCTTCATGTATGTCATAGGTATTGATAATTTTACGCCAATGGAGTCATGATATCTTATAATTCACTCTCTCTCTCTCTCTCTTTTTTTTTTGCCTCCAGGGTTCCGCTTGGGCTCAGTGCCTGCACTACGAATCCACTGTGCCTGGTGGCTTTTTTTCCCCATTGTTGTTGTTGTTGGATAGGACAGAGAGAAATTGAGAGAGGAGGGAAAGAAAGATAGACACCTGCATCCCTGCTTCACTGCTTGTGAAGCAACCCCCCACCCCCTGCATGCGGGGAGCCGGGGGTTCAAAGCAAGTTCCTTGCACACGTCCTTGCGCTTTGCACTATGTGTGCTTAACCCAATGCACTACTACCCGGCCTCCTATAATTTACTCTCTTCACCTGATGATAGTGTTCCTTAGGTGAGATTTCTCTGTGATCTGACGTTTACTTTCCTATTGTAACATATTTAAGGGAATGGCTACTTTTGATGAAATTTAGGATTCAGAAATAACTGTTATAGCTTGGCCCATATAACCATCCTGAAACAAAATAGCAACAGAACATTTTTCCTAAGGCCATGTATTTTCTAATTATTCCCACTGCTTTTCCTAACATTATTAGCAGCGATTACATGACTGTGTCTGGACTTTAAACACATTATTACTGCTAGCTGTGCAAGGCATCACTCCGTGCCCTGGAGGCTTGCTTTGTGCGTGACCCTTGAAGCTTCAGGGAAGAGGGATTGAATTTGAGACGATAATGTTGGCCGAGTGCTTTACAGACTGTAGATTTGCTGATAGCATGTGTGTCATATAGCTTCATGGCCTTTGTGGTCATGATCCCTGTGACCCTGGAAGGAAGGCACGATGCAGTTGTGCTCAGGCTGTCCTCGGCTGGCGTCCCAGGGCATAGAGTCTCACTCTCTAGCGATGGCAATTTTTCAATCGCTTTGGCAGTCTGTTGCCAGAATTAATCGTGCTTCTAATGACGCTGCCTAATGTGTGAGCTAAAAATAAATCCCCTGCTGTTGCTTGTGCTTACTGCCATTTGTTCTGTCTCATTAATGGTTGGAGTCCAGTGCGTTTTATCTTCTCTCCTTATCTGTCCTGAAATCTGCTGTGCTTCTCCTTAGCTTTCATAGTCTTAAACACACAGAATCTCTTTGGGTTTATGACTTGACAGTATTAAAGAAGAGACAGAGGTTTTGCTGGTCACCTCAGTGCCGGGCAGGTGCTAACTACTCAATATTTGCTGAGCTGTGGACCCACAGAACCAAGTTCTGTCAAGCATACATGACATTCCGGCTAACGGTCTACTCACTGATAATTGCTGACTGGATACCATGCTTGTAGTATGAATGAATTTGCTTTAAAAATACCTTCCTCTTTGCACTGGAAATGTAAAAGAATTGCCCCCTCTTCCCTATCTGTATAAAAAACCCTGTTTTTGTTCTGATGCCATCTTAGTTTTTTTAAAAAATATATATTATTTATTTATTAATGAGAAAGATAGGAGGAGAGAGAAAGAACCAGACATCACTCTGGCACATGTGCTGCCAGGGATCGAACTCATGCTTGAAAGTCCAAAGCTTTATCACTGCGCCACCTTCTGGACCACGCCATCTTAGTTTTTCTTGTCAATCAACCATGTATGGTGGGTATCCTGATATTCTTTTTTTTTTAACCTGTTTTTTATTTTATTTTATTTATTTATTCCCTTTTGTTGCCCTTGTTGTTTTATTGTTGTAGTTATTATTGTTGTTATTCTTGTTGGATAGGACAGAGAGAAATGGAGAGAGGAGGGGAAGACAGAGAGGAGGAGAGAAAGATAGACACCTGCAGACCTGCTTCACCGCCTGTGAAGCGACTCCCCTGCAGGTGGGGAGCCGGGGTTCGAACCGGGATCCTTATGCCGGTCCTTGTGCTTTGCACCACCTGCGCTTAACCCGCTGCACTACAGCCCAACTCCCTAACCTGTTTTTTTTTTAACTTTATTTATTTTCCCTTTTGTTGCCCTGGTTGTTTTATCATTGTTGTAGTTATTATGATTGTTGTTATTGATGTCCTTGTTAGATAGGACAGAGAGAAATGGAGAGAGGAGGGAAAGACAGAGAGGGGGAGAGAAAGATAGACACCTGCAGACCTGCTTCACCACCTGTGGCAGGGGGAGCCAGGGGCTCAAACTGGGGTCCTTGCGCTTCGTGCCACGTGCGCTTACCATGCTGTGCTACCATCCGACTCCCTCCTGTGATTCCTTCAGTGAATTCCTTCAAATGAGTTACCTCTGTGAAGAAAATAAACTTTAAGAGTTCTTTTTAAAAAAGAAATTAGCCTTATTTATTTATGGATAGAGACAGCCAGAAATCAAGAGGGAAGGGAGGGAGAAAGAAAGAGGGAGAGAGACAGAGAGACACCCACAGCCTTGCTTCACCACTTTTGACGCTCTTCCCCTACAGGTGGGGACTGGAGGCTTGAACTCTGGTCCTTGCACATTGTAACATATGAGCTAAATCAAGTGCGCCACTATCTGGCCCCCATTTTTTTTCTTTAGTGATTAAAAAAATTTTTTTATATTTATTTATTTCCTTTTTGTTGCCCTTGTTTTATTGTTGTAGTTCTTATTGTTGTTGTTATTGATGTCATTGTTGGACAGGACAGAGAGAAATGAAGAGAGGAGGGGAAGACAGAGAGGGGGAGAGAAAGACAGACACCTGCAGACCTGCTTCATCGCCTGTGAAGTGACTCCCCTACAGATGGGGAGCCAGGGGCTCGAACCGGGGTCCTTCTGCCGGTCCTTGCGCTTTGCACCACCTGCGCTTAACCTGCTGTGCTACTGCCTGGCTCCCAATTTTTTTTTTTTTAAGTTGAATCATTTTGCTGTTGACTCTTAAGTCTAATTTGTTAGAGGCCTGTCATTTCCAAGGACTGTGCATTCACTTTGTCACTACAGAAAGGAGGACTGTGGAGAAATTAATTGCTGTTGGAGGACCACCACTACCGCATCATTTTAGGGCTTTGTAGCTTTTTTTTTTTTTCCATCTTGTCCTCTTTGGGTGAGATGTTGTCCTGGTTTCTGCTTCCTGATGAGCTGTGGGGAGAGCACAGTAGTGGGTCAGAAGATTCTCTGAGATTCTGTGTGCTGGAACCACAGCTCAGGAGCTCAGTGATGTCCCTGGTGTCTGTGGGGGTGGGGTGGGAGGAGGAATTTCTCTTTCCCTTCCCATCTCTCACCGTTTGAGTTTTGTGGTGAGGTGATCAGACTTCTGTCCTAACATGACAACACATTCTTTCTTATTCAGTTTTCTTTTGATGGACTTCCTTCTTTTTCTACTATATTGGGAACTCGACCTTCTTCCTTGATGTTAAAAAAAATCATCACAATAGGAAACACAGCCTTTATTTTCTAGAAATATGTTCCAACTTGTTCTGTTTCTGCTTTCAACCATTGTGCTTTCAAGCATAAGCCATGGAATAAGACCATTAGAAATATCAGTGTTAGTATGGTGGAGAGTAACTTGACTGGGCAAGCACAAAGCATGAGTACCTTGGAGGCTCAGTCCCTTGGAGGCTCAGTTCCCCCCCCCAACTCCCCCCTGCCAGCTCCACCTGTGGTGCTCCAGCATCTCTCTCTCTCTCTCTTATATCTCATCGGAAATAAGTAAATTTCTTTCTTTTTTTGCTCCGCGGTTATTGCTGGGGCTCAGCACCCTGAATCCACTGTTCTTGGAGGCCATTTTTCCCATTGTTGTTGTGTTGCTGTTATTATTGTTGCTGGATAGGACAGAGAGAAGTTGAGAGGAGGGCAAGACAGAGAGGGGGAGGAGCTAGACACCTGTAGATCTGCTTCACTGCCCATGAAATGAGCCCCCTGTAGGTGGGGAGCCTGTGGGGAGCCGGCTCAAACCAGTATCCTTATGCTGGTCCTTGCACTGTGCACCATGGGCACTTAACCCTCTGTGCTTCCGCCCGGCCCCCCAGTAAATTTCTTTAAAGAGTTACCGTCTTGGAGGAATTTCAGGTCTTACTCTCTTGCTCTGATCCATTAGAGCAACTTTATTCTAAGGATCTAATGATGAAAAACATTAAGTTGTCTCACTCTTACTTCCTTTTGGTTAAAGCCAGTGTTTTGACTTTCTGGGTGGACTTCCTGAGTTGTTACAGTTGCATTTATAAAATTTGGGTTTCAAAGGAAGGACATTTGGAAGTAGTAATAGGTGTAGGTGTGGCTTAGAAAGGAAGAGAAGGCAGGACTAAAATAATGGGCCAATATAAATAAATATAGATAGGTAGTTTCAGAAATAATAGTCAACCCATATCTTTGATCTTGGGAGAACTCTACAGTTTCCAGTGCAGAGAATGGGGACACAGAACTCTGCTGGTTGGAACGGTGTGGAATTGTACCGCTGTTAACTCATAATTTTATAAATCAATATTAAATCGCTAATAAAAAATGTGTTTCAAATGAACCATAGTCACAGACTCCACAAAGGAAGATTTAATTGCTGGATTCAATATAACAACAGACCGCTTCACTACTCTACAAACATGTATTTAAACAGGGTGATTTTTGACAGCAAGTGTATTAATAGTTTGTACTTTTTAAGGGTGAAAAGTCTATGTATACAACTTGAAAAAGCACCCTTCTTCCCCTCAATATTTAGCAGGGATTGTACAACACTGAATTCAATAGTGAAATGACATTTTTGGGGAAAAAATACTCCCAATTTTTTATATTTAAAAATTTGATAAAAATCATTGAAAATGCTAAGTAAGAATCCCTTAAATAATATTGTAAGGACCTGAGTCCACTGATTCTATCCAGTATAAGATTGGGCACTGTAGAACTCTAAGTGTGATCTTCAATAAACCAGGATCTCTTGATTTTATTGATTTATTTTACCAGAGCACAGCTCACCTTTGGCTGATGATGGTGCGATTGAACCTGAGACTTTGGAGCCTTGGGCTTGAGAGTCTATTTGCATAACCATTATGCTGTCTACCCTCTCCCTAAACCAGGTTCTCTTTTTAGATCAGAAAACACAAGTTGAACCTGAACTGGAATTGGCGTATCGCACCAAAGTAAAAGACTCTGGCGTGGGTGGGTGGGGAGAATACAGATCCAAGAAGGATTCAGAGGACCTAGTGGGGGTTGTATTGTTATATGGGAAACTGGGGAATGTTATGCATGTACAAACTATTGTACTTACTGTTGAATGTAAAACATTAATTCCCCAATAAAAGAAAATCAGAAAAAAAAAAGGAAAAAAAAAGAATAATATTGCTAATCCTGAAGTCAACACATGGCTGTGTGTGTGTATATGTAAATGCTTTTTTAAAAAACCTCTTTTTAATGTTTGGCATAGTCATATACTTTTGGTAAGTTGCAGAAATAGCATGACAACTCCCTTGCTGAGGTCATTCGGCTTCAGGCTGTGTGGGTCTGTGTACTAGCTTGAAGGGAGTCTTGATTCATCCTGGCAGGAGACCTGCCACAGCTGCTGGAGAAAGTTCTTCCCGGGCAAGGGATAGACTCTCAGTTCTTTCTTTGAATGTGAAGGTTAGGACCACACATCTCTTCTGCCTTCATTCTGTTGACCCAACAAAGTCATATGGCTGAGTCCAAAGTTAAGAGCTTGATAAAGACACAGGCCCTGTAGTGAGAGAAGCTGGAAAGTCACTGGTATTTGCAGTGCATGGATTAACGTACCAGTGAAAACTTGGTGACCATCATTTTGCCAGTCGTAAGTGTCTGTTGGGTCCTCTTGCTCTCTATAACACCTTTGGGTTCAGCTTCTTCCAATCCCAAATTTTCTTTTTTCTTTTTCTTTTTCTTTTTTTTTTCCTTTTGTTGCCCTTGTTGTTTTATCGTTGTAGTTATTATTGTGGTTGTTATTGATGTCATCATTGTTGGATAGGACAGAGAGAAATGGAGAGAGGAGGGGAAGACAGAGGGGGAGAGAAAGACACCCGCAGACCTGCTTCACTGCCTGTGAAGTGACTCCACTGCAGGCGGGGATCGGGGGCTCAAACCGGGATCCTTACGCCGGTCCCTGCACTTTGCGCCACCTGCGCTTAACCCGCTGCGCTTAACCCGCTGCGCTACCACCTGACTCCCTTTTTTCTTTTCTTTCTTTTTAAATTTATTTATTGGGGAATTAATGTTTTACATTCGACAGTAAATACAATAGTTTGTACATGCATAACATTTCTCAGTTTTCCATATGACAGTACAACCCCTACTAGGTCCTACCAAATTTTCTTTTTCAGGCATCCCTTACAGACTTTTTCAACTGAGCTCTGCTTTCTTGCCGTGTCTGGTATTCCACCCTCCAAACAAATGTCCTGCTGAGAAATCTGAAACTGCAGAGATAGTGTATAACTTTCTGTGGCTTTTCAAATCTCCTCATTACTTCCTCATGCCTGAGATGAATCCCTTCCTGTGTAGGCAAATGTTTAGAAAGGGCTCAGTGAAGGTTGTGGTGGTGTGGAATTCTCTGTTTACTGTTTCCTTGGCAGGGCAACCCTTGCCCTGCCCTCCTCTGTACTTGCTCTAGACTCACTCAAAGCCTCCAGGACCTTTGTTTTTGTTTTGTTTGTTTGAGTTTAAAGAAAAGTAGGTAGAGTTAAATAGACTCTTATACTAAGAGAAAACCTGAAACCCATTTGCAGTTGCATTTCACTGGTACCTCTTCACTCTTGCATTTCACTGGTACCAGGACAGCCTGGGGGCCAGGCAGTGGCATACCCAATTAAGTGCACATAGTACTAAGCACAAGGACCTACACAAGGATCCTGGTTGGAGCCCCCAGCTCCCAATCTGCAGTGGGGGAGGACCCTCATGAGCAGTGAAACCAGTCTGTAGGTGTCTCTTTTTTTTTTCTCTCCCTATCTTCCTCTCCCCTCTCAATTTCTCTCTGTCCTATACAATAAAATGGAAAAAAAAATGGCCGACAGGAGGAGTGTATTTGTAGTGCTGGCACTGAGTCCCAGCGATAACCCTGGAGGCCAAATAAATAACAAATAAAAATAAATACAGCCTGTGCACAGGTCACAATGAATTGTACATTTCCCAGGTAAGGTATTCACCGAATGCTACCTTAATATGCATTGAATTCATAAAGAGTTTGTCTGTGTCTAGATCTACTTCATTTTTATTTTTCAAGCCTTTTAAAAATATATTTATTTATTCCCTTTTGTTGCCTTTGTTGTTTCATTGTTGTAGTTATTATGATGTCATCGTTGTTGGATAGGACGGAGAGAAATGGAGAGAGGAAGGGAAGACAGAGAGGAGGAGAGAAAGACAGACACCTGCAGACCTGCTTCACTGCCAGTGAAGTGACTCCCCTGTAGGTGGGGAGCTGGGGCTTGAACCCGGATTCTTACGCCGGTCCTTGCACTTGGCACTATGTGCGCTTTGCACCACGTGCGCTTAACCGGAAGCGCTACCGCCCAACTCCTGATCTACTTCATTTTGATTGACCTCTTGGAAGAGGTTATCCAAAGAGATGAAATGTGGATGTGGGTCATGAGTCATGTAATCAGCTCTGCCTCTGACAGACATCAGAGTTCTTCGCTGACTGCAGGCAGCACACGGCATTGGGACACTTGTCTGGAAAGGTCTCTGGGTAACATGGCCTACTGGTCCTTGAAGTGCTCATCCACTACTTGTGCGAGTAAGCAGATCTGCTCGGCAGCCATCCTGCAGTAGTGCTGCATCGGGGAGAGAGTGAAGGTTAGGTCAAGGCAGTGACTCAGCTGTTCGGGAGCTTCTAGTCTTCCCTGGTTCACTCTGGGTGCAGCTGACCTGTGTTTTCATCTTTTCTGGATAACCCATCTTGGAGTTTTAGTGGCTGAAAATCAAAAGCTTTTCTCTACAGTTTCACATTAATTAATGATAGCCGTAGTCTGATAAACATGCAGTGAAGAGATTGTGTGCTTGTGTTAGCGTCATAGGTTGTAATTATACAGATGTAAATGGGCCAGGCCAAAGTATACTTAGGCTTTTGGAACCGCAGTCACATATGTGGTCTGTTATCAGCCAAGATGTCGTTAAGTGACACTGTCTCCATCTTGACCAGCAGCATGCAAAGTATTACTGATTTCTTTCTTATTTAAAAAAAATTTTTTTGTATTATATTTATTTATTTGTTGGATAGAGACAGCCAGAAATCCAGAGGGAAGGGGGAAAGAGAGAGAGAGAGAGAGAGGGAGAGAGAGACCCACAACACTACTTAACCAGTTACAAAACTTTCCCCTGCAGATGGGGATTGGAGGCTTGAACCTGGGTCTTTGCACATTGTAACGTGGCTCAGTCAGGTGCAGCACCACCCAGCCCGCCCATTTCTTTAAAAACAAACAACCAGTTGCTTTGGAGACAGTATTTAGATAGCATAAAATCCATCCACTTAGCATACACACTTACATGGCTTCTAGTATACTAGGAGCTGCGCAACCCTTACCCCGGCTTTATTTGTCTTTATTTTTCATTTTTTAATTGTCACCAGCGCTACCACTGGGTTTGGTGCCTGCATGGCAAATCCACTGCTCCTGGTGGGCTTTTTTCTTTCCTTTCTTTTTTTCGCTTTTGAGACAGACAGAGGAACTGAGAGGGAAGCGGCAGAGAGAAGAGAGACTGCAGCCCTGCTTCACTACTCTCTCTGCACATGGGGACCGGAGCTCGAACCTGGGTCTTTGCTCATGGTGATTATTCTGTGTTCTCTCTTGGCACACTACTACTCAACTTCTTCCTAATCATCACCCCAGTTTTAAACATCTTTAACTCATTAGTGATATACCCCATTCCTTCTCAAGTCCCTCAGCCCATGGGATTTTCTGAATCTAAATGTGCCTTATCTGGACATTTCATATAACTGGAATCATTATATATATAAATATGTATATATATATATATTTTGCCTCCAGGGTTATTGCTGGGGCATGGTTCCTGCACTATGATTCCAACTGACACATAAGTAAAGTTTCTTTCTTTTTTTTTGGTCTCCAGGGTTATTGCTGGGGCTGAGTGCCTGCACCACAAATCCACTGTTCCTGGAGGCTATTTTTTTCCCTTTTGTTTCCATTGTTGTTTTATCATTATTGTTGGATAGGACAGAGAGAAATGGAGAGAGAAGGGGAAGACTGAGAGGGGGAGAGAAAGAGAGACACCTGCAGACCTGCTTCACTGCTCATGAGGCAACTTCCCTGCAGGTGAGGAGCCAAGGGCTCAAACTGGGACCCTTACGCTGGTCCTGGTGCTTAGCGCCATGTGCGCTTAACCTGCTGCGCTTAACCTGACCCCCTCAATCTAGATTTTCATTGTGGCTGAATTCTTTCGCTTAACCTGATGTCATCATGGTTCATTCATGATGCAGGACAGACTAGTCCGTTATCTTTATGGATGTGTGTGCTGTGTTTTGCTTAACTCATTCACAAGTTAGTAGACATTAGTGTTGTTTCTCCTCTCTAGCTATTGTGAAATTTTGGTGCTGTGAGCATGTGTGTGTATTTGTGCCGATGTATTTTTGTTGTTCATGTTTTTTGGGTCTACATCCAGAATTGAAGCGGATGAATAAAATGATAACTCTGTGTTTATTAGCATTTTAGGCAACTGTCAAACTGGTTTCCAAGCTGACTGTATCAGCAGTGTGTATTGGGTTTCTTCAGTCTCACCACACCTGTCTTTTTCTAACTCAAATTCACCATAAATCTACTCTTCATATGTTCTCCTAAAACTTTTAGTGCTTACATTCAGCCCTCTAATTCATTCGTTGCTAACTCTCGTGGATCTTCAAAGAAAGGTGTTCTCCTGTGTGTGTCGGTATCAGAATTAGTTATCCTAATAGTTTGTGTTTGATTAGTTTTTTGTCCTGACAGTTGTGCAGGTCACAAATGTGAGGGTTTTAGACTCACGGTTCTATTCCTTTGACCTAGAATTTTGTTCTGATATTAGTATCATGTCATTCTAATCATGGTAGCTTTACAGTAAAATTTGGAACTGGAAACTATGAACCTTCTAACATTATTCTTTTTCAAAATTGTTTTTAGCTATTCCGGTCCTCTGCATTTCCACCTGAATTTTAGGATCAGCTTGTAAATCTCTACAAAATATCTAACTGGGATTTTGCACTGAATTTGAGGCTACCTATTCTTTAAATCTATAAATCATAAATGTCGAGCAAGCTGTCAGCTGCCTTCCGCCTTTTTAGAGACTACTCACGGAATAGAAACGCAGCTTTGACCTCAGAGTGACACCTAACGAAAAATTCTGAGCAAAGTATAGAACTAAATGCTTTTAAAATAATTGTACTTATTCATTATTGGATACAGACAAAAACTGAGGTGGGGAGAGGAAGAAAGAGAGAGACACCTACAGCCCTGCTTCACCACTCGTGAAGCTTTCCCCCTGCAAGTGGGGACCTGGGGGCTTGAACTAGCATCCTTGTGCACGGTAATGTGAGCGCCTAATCAGGCACGTCACCATCTGGCCCCCTAGATTTTTATTTTATTTTTTTTTAGCTTGGTATTTATTTGCATTTGTCATTGCCCAGGCTTGGCCACTGCAGGATGACGAGAGAGAGAAGACACCTAAGCTTTTTCCAGTGCAGTAAGAGCTGGCTCAAATCTGAGTCATGCACATGGCAAAGCAAGCCCCCCCCCCCATCCAAGGGCGCTATTTTGCTGACCCCCCCCCCTTTTTTGGTCTCTGAAGTTGTTTTACTTCTTCTGTCACAGATCTCCCTTGAGCCCTGGGGTCCCTGGGCTGTCAGTTTAATGGATGCAGTCATGAAATTCAGATGCTCCATGCTGTTTAGCCAGTCTGTCTGTTCTCCTGTTTTGACTCGATTTTGCAAAGCACCTTTCAGTTCCAGAATGTCAGGTGACTGGAGAAAGGCGAGGTGGCTTCGAGAAAATGTGTCACAGAGCAAAGCTGAATCTTAGATGTCACATCTGAGCGAGGCTTTGAGAGGGAAAAGAGAACCCAGGACCACAAGCATTCAAGAGGTCAAGCTCAGGCTTCACAAATACCAAACGGAATGTGCACTCTCTTTCCGGGGCTCCCAGTCTGTGGTGCACAAAGTGGTTTACTATTCCTTGGCCGGTCCTCAAGTCAGAGGGAATTTTGGCCTTCAGAAGTCTTTGACAACGGTGGGGGGGGGGGAGGTTTGCTTTTTCCTGTGTTTGTCCCGCAGCTGCTGGGAATACAGGCCCAGCTCTGAACACCAGGAGCAGACAGTATTCATGCACAGGGTCCTCTAGCCTGCTGGAAGAAATGCTGCACTGTAGAAACTCCTTCCTGAAGAGCCTTGGAAAATGGTTTTCATAGGACTTTCTGTTTATTGGCAGAGGGTAAACAAGAGCTTCCCTCCCCTCCCCTCCCCTCCCCTTTCCTTTCATAGACAACAGTATTTTATTTTAATTTATTTTTGCCACCAGGGTTATCACTGGGGCTCTGTGCCTGCACAATGAATCCACTGCTGCCGGCAGCCATTTCTTTCTTTCTTTCTTTCTCTCCCTCCCTTCCTTCCTTCCTTCCTTCCTTCCTTTTTTTTTCTTTTTCTTTCTTTCTTTTCCCTTTCTATTTGATAGGATAGAGAGAAATTGAGAGTGGAGGGGAGAGAAAGATGGACACCTGCAAACCTGCTTCACCTCGGTAAAGAAAAAAGAAAAAGGGAGGGAGTCGGGCTGTAGCTCAGCGGGTTAAGCGCAAGTGGCGCAAAGCGCAAGGACCGGCATAGGGATCCCGGTTCGAGCCCCCGGCTCCCCACCTGCAGGGGAGTCGCTTCACAGGCGGTGAAGCAGGTCTGCAGGTGTCTGTCTTTCTCTCCCCCTCTCTGTCTTCCCCTCCTCTCTCCATTTCTCTCTGTCCTATCCAACAACGACAACAATAATAATAACTACAACAACAAAACAACAAGGGCAACAAAAGGGAATAAACAAATAAAATAAAGATTTGAAAAAAATTAAAAAAAAAAAGAAAGAAAAAAGAAAAAGAAAGAGAACAGTATTTCCCCTGAGGGCAAGATGAGGCCCTGCGAAGCCTGTCCCTCTCCATCTCCCCTTCCCCTCAGCTATGCTTTCCCCACAGGAAAACTGGATGGGAAGGCGGAAGGAACCTGCAGCTGTGGTCCGTGGTGTTGACTGAGGTTTATTATGCTCTGACACCCATTTCTTTTTGGAAGAAGCCTGAGGATTCACCTTTAGTCAAAAGTGCTACAGCTGAACAGGTTCAGTGACCTTTAGAAACTGGTGACAAGAACCACAGAAGGGACATGCACTGGTGTGTCTTTGAAGAGGGACATGTGAGGGCAGCAGTGTGGGCAGAGCCAGAGTCACCTAGATGCACAGACCTGGCCCCCAGGGGCCAATGACTGGGAACATGGGTGTCCTTAAAGGAATATTGAGTTTGGGTGCAGAAGTGCCTTTCTGTGTGTAAAAAACCACCGACAGAAGAGAAAGAAGGACATGGTCATATCTTGAAATAAATTTTCCAAGTCCTTTAAGAAGCACTGTCAATTTTGCTGCGGTTGGCTAGTGAGATGGCAAGGCCAGCAGTGAGGGGAAAGGCATGAGGAGTGGAGAGACAGAAGTAGTTGGGGGGGCGGGTAGTGGCACACCTGGTTGAGCGCACATGTCACAGTGCACAAGGACCCAGGTTCGAGCCCCCAGTACTTACCTGCAGGGGGAAAGCTTTGCAAGTAGTGAAGCAGTGTTGCAGGTGTGTCTCTCTCTCTCTCCCTATCACCCCCTTCCCTCTCGATTTCTGGCTGTCTCTATCCAGTAAATAAAATAAATATAATGAAAAAAAAATAAGAATAATTAAAAAAAAAGAAGTAGTTGGGGGAGGGGGCGATTGAGCACACATTACAGTGCCCAATGACCCGGGTTCGAGCCCCCGGTCCCCACCTGCAGGGGAAAAGCTTTACATGTGATAAAGCAGGGCTGCATGTATTTCTCTGTTTCTTTCCCTCTCTTATCATTCTCTTTCCTCTTCATTTCTGGCTGACTCTGTCCAATAAATAAATAAAGATAATATATTTTTTAAAATATTTATTTATTTTCCCTTTTGTTGCCCTTGTTTCTCATTGTTGTTGTAGTTGTTATTGATAGCGTCGTTGTTGGATAGGACAGAGAGAAATGGAGAGAGGAGGGGAAGACAGAGAGGGGAGAGAAAGACAGATACCTGCAGACCTGCTTCACCACCTGTGAAGCGACTCCCCTGCAGGTGGGGAGCCGGGGGCTCGAACCGGGATCCTTACGCCGGTCCTGGTGCTTTGTGCCACCCACGCTTAACCCTCTGCGCTACCGCCCGACTCCCAATATAATTTTTTAAAATAATAATAAACTGAAGTAGTGGAGAGGAAAATTTCACTGCATATTGATTCTTTTTTTTTTCAATTTTATTATCTTTATTTATTGGATAAAGACAGCCAGAAATCAAGAAGGAAGGGAGAGAGATTGAGAGACACCTGCAGCCCTTCTTCACCACTCGTGAAGCTTTCTCCATGCAGTTGGGGACTTAGGGCTCGAACCTGGATCCTTGTGCACTGTAACCTGTGTGCTTAACCGGGTGCACCACTGCCCAGCCCCTGCATGTTGATTCTTAAAAGCAAACACATATGACCCAGGAAATAGTGCATGGAGTAGCACATCATCTCTGTATGCATGAGGTTCTGAATATTGCTCTCCTCTGTCACTCTGCCTTTCTTGCTTGCTCTCATTAGGAAATAATAAATAGATCTTTAAAAAAAAAACTAAAAACTGGGTGGCCGGCGGTGCTGCTGCGGGTTAAGCACACACAGTACAAAGTGCAAGGATCCTGGTTCGAGCCTCCAACTTCCCACCTGCGGGGGCGGAGGGGAGGGGGGCGTCTCTTCACAGGCGGTGAAGCAGGTCTGCAGGTGTCTATCTTTCTCTCCCCCTGCCTATCTTCCTCCTCTCTCCATTGCTTTCTGTCCTACCCAACGACAATAACAACAAATGGAAACAATGGCCACCAGGAGCACTGGATTTGTAGTGCAGGCACTGAGTGATAACCCTGGAGGGTAACAAACCAAGAATGAGCTTTCTCCTACTTGAAAGTAGCCCCAGCCGTCGCTCTGTCTGCATTCTGAACCACAATGGGTGCCACTGTTTGCCTTTATTGCTCAGTGGGTGTCGCTCTCTCCTCTGTGGACCTCCAGCGCTGCCGTACCCAAAGAGACATGTTTTAGGAGGGGCTGGTGATTTTGCCAAACAAGATTCTGTGCAAGTCAGGCAGTGACATTTTGGTCTCTGTTTTAATCCCGAGCACCTTAAATTGCTTCTAACTACAAAGCATTGTCTGAACCTCTCAGGTTGAGGCTGGTTTCTGTTTTGTTGACTCTCAGAGGGTGTGTGGTGCAGATCACAGGCAGCCGTGCTGGAGACAGGCATTTTGCAGGTCTAGAGGCATTTGTTAAGACTCGAAGCACTCTGGGGGCCAGGCAGTGGCTCACCCGGTTAAGCGTACATAGTATCCTGAACAAGGACCCAGGCCGAACCACCTGCTCCCCACCTGCAGGGGGAATGCTTTGTGAGTGGTGAAGCAGGTCTGCAGGTGTCTCTCTGTCTCTCTCACCACTATCTCCCCCTTCTTCTCAATTTTTGGCTATCTCTATCCAATAAATAAATAAAGATAATTAAAAATTTTAAATTAAAGATATATATAATAAATTAAAAAAAACATTTTCAATCTCCCAGCGGACCCTTGTGGAGGCTAAGAAGAGGTTGACTTTGAGGGGGAGGAGGCAAATTTTCTGCGGCACCCGTTACCACTCCCATTTCCACTGCAGTAATTCTCTTCCCTGTTGGTGCAGCAGTGTCTGTGTTCCCCCCAGGTACTTCCTGTCATTTCTGACCTCAACAAATGGACTACTTACTGTAAACTCTGCCTCTAACACAACGAGAGCAGATTAGAGAGAGGGAGAGACACGATCAGCCTTCATGGCATTTTCTCCAAGTGCACAGAGTAGTTAGTGTCTGTGTGATGAGGAATGCCAACAATTGAAAGGGTAGGGTGGAGCACGTTTCTGGGCACTTAGGGAATTCCATTTCCTTGCCAACAGACAGGAGTAAGAGCTGAGATTCACTGCAGTGGAGTATTTCATGGATGGGGAAAAAAATGTGTTTCGACAGCATTTCAAACTCTTCACCTCTGCATTATTCTGAGGATCAGAATCTGTCTATTCATTGCCTGGCCTTTTAGAAAATCCGAATCCTTGGGGGGGAGGGGAGGGATAAAAAAAAAAAAAGAAAATCCGAATCCACTGTCACCTTCTCAGCACCTTGTCTGGAGGGAGAACACTTGTGCTTGCATTACTGCATTTCCTGCTCCTGCAGGCTCCTGTATGATGCCGGTCAGATTCCACTCACAGTAGCTTACTCAGGCACTTTGCCTCTCTCTTTTGATTCCTGCATGCTGAAGAAGCAGCGGGACTGTGATTGAAACATCAAGTGTAAAAAGAAAAAACAAATACCCCTTCCCATGTCATGAGCAAGGTGTACACACACATACATACACACACACACACACACACACACACACACACACACACACGAAATGAAATTTAAAACAAGTGCTAAGATACTTACTATGCCATTATTCAGAAACATTGTCAATAGTTTGGTATATTGTCTCCCAGCCCTTTTTCTTTTCCTTTTAAAAAAATATTATTTAGGGGGCTAGGTAGTGGCGTATCTGATTAAGCGCACACACTACAGTGCATAAGGACCTGAGTTCAAGCCCCTGGTCCCCTCCTGCAGGGGGAAAGCTTCATGAGTGGTGAAGCAGGGCTGCAGGTGTCTCTCTGTCTCTCTCCTTCTCTATCTCCCCCACTGCTCTCAATTTCTCTCTGTCTACATCCAATAATAAATAAATAAATAAATTATTTATTTTTAATGTGAGAGATACAAAGAGGGAGAGAGAGACACACAGAGAGACAGAGAGATACTGCTCTGCTCTGTCTTATGGTGGTGCCAGAGACTGATTTTAGGACCTTAGAGCCTCAGGCATGGAAGTCTTTTTGCATAACCATTATGTTGTCTCCCCAGCTCCCAGACCTTTTTCTATTCAACTTTGCACACTATTAACTTCAGGATACATGAATAGGCATGTTAAATGGGCGTTTTTGCTGTTCTGTGGCTGAAAAGTTTCTACATGAAAAAGTCAGAAACAATTCTTCTGAATGGCACAGAGAGAACATTCAATAATGTTTTTTCCACTCAACATTTGCCAGCTGAGAATGTTGAGAATGTCAAGAATCTTCCTCTACCACTTCCTTCTTTGTTTGACTCCTAATGGAGTGGAACTTGGGGTGTGTTTTGGCTTCTGCCCATGACACTCCATGGCCACAGCTTACGCAGGGGGCTGGGGCTGGGAGGTTGCAAGTTTCGATTGTGCATTGATACTCAGCACAGATCTGAGCTCCTGGCCAGGTCCTCTCAGACTATGTTGAGGCAGCTCACCAGGGACACTGCATTCTTTCAGTCATAATCCATAACCAATCCCAGAAAGTTTCATGACCCAATGCCAGAGATTTCTGGTTTCTATTATTCTCTGGAGAGGCAGAACCCAGCTGGAGCCCATCCTTGTTTGGAAATTTTATGTATTTTCCACTGCTGTTCACTCTGTTCACTCTTGACATTTAGGATTTTGCTGTGATGGAATTTATGATGCCACAAGCCTGCATGTAAGGAATCCATGCTTGAAGACCACTGGGTGGTCTGAGGGCTAGATTTCCTGGAGTAATACTTTCTGCCACGTGTTGACAGTGTATATATCTCTCTGTGTGTATACATATGATGTTGTGGGGTAGGAAGAAGAGAGGCTTGTGTTGTAGGAAAGACTCTTGAAGGAATCCAGAGCAGGGCAAAGGCAGCCCAGGAGATAGCACAATGGGTAAAGTGCTGGACCCTCAAACAGTGAGTTCAGTCTTTGATATCTCGTGTGCCGGTGATGCTCTGATCTCCTCCCTTCTCCGTTCCCCTCTCCCCTCCTCAACTCATAAGTTAAGTCTTTTTTGAAAGTTAAATGAGCAGGGTGAGGTAAGGAGATTCCACCTGGAGACTTTTACCTTGGTTTTGACTGTCTTTACAAAGCTAGAAATACCTTGTTGTCAGCACCTACTCCCCTCCTATACAATTGAGCTCACTGGTCTGTAAATACTAATAAATACTACTTGGAAAAGAGGTTACAAAATAAATTTAAACTCTGAAAACCAAAGTATACAGAATATATATATATATATATATATATATATATATATATTCCCTTTTGTTGCCCTTGTTGTCTTTTCTTTTTTTTGTTGTTGTTATAGTTATTGTTGTTGTTATTAATGTCATTGTTGTTGGATAGGACAGAGAGAAATGGAGAGAGGAGGGGAAGACAGAGAGGGGGAGAGAAAAAGACAGACCTCTGCAGAACTGCTTCACCGCCTGTGAAGTGACTTCCCTGCAAGTGGGGAGCCAGGGGCTCGAACCAGAATCCTTCCGCCCGTCCTTGCGCTTCGAGCCATGTACACTTAACCCTCTACGCTACTGCCTGACTGCGGGGATAGCCTGAGGGTGCTTCTTCCCGAGCAAGTGCTCTCTGGGTTGGAGAGAACTCAACTGGAGCCAATGTAGGCTGCTGTGTGGGAGAGGCATCAGGAACTCGTGCCGGGCTAGCATCGCAGGAGAGAGACTCTGGGACTCTTGGAGGGGAAGGCAACTCCATGTCTGTTTAATCAGAAGAGCAGCTGTATTTATACTCGCCAAGGATATGACATAGAGAGGGTGGAGCGAAAAGAGAGTGGTGGAAATCAAGGTGTGACTGGGAAAGGGGGTGGAGCAAAAAGATAGTTCAACCAGTGGGATTAAACCAGTGCCCTGCAGGCAGGGCGGTTCTTAGGTAACAGGTTATGTAAATAGACCGCAGGGTTAAGTAGGGGGAGTACTGCCCAACACCTGACTCCCCCTAGAATTCTTTACTGTAGAAAATTTCAGTCAACCACAAAAAGAAAAGAAATTCCCCCAGAGCCTGGAGACTAAATAACACGCTTCTGAATAAATAGCACATGGATCATTGAAAAAATCAAAAAGAAACTGAGAATTTCCTCGATATCAATGAAAATGAAGAAACCAGATATCAGACCCTATGGAGCAGAGCAAAAGCAGCCTTGAGAAGGAAGTTCATGCCAATACAGGCCCACATTAATAAAGGGGAGAAATTACCAATAACCCATCTAACGTCCCAACTGAACCAACTAGAAGCGGAGCAACAAAGGTCAGCAGGAGACAGGAAATAGCTAAAATCAGAGCAGAAATAAACCAAATAGAAAACAAGAAGACCATCAAGGAGATTAATGAAACCAAGAGCTAGTTTGTTGAAAGGATAAGTAAAATAGATAAACCACTACCTACACTCATTAAGTGAAAAAGAGAAAGCTATGATAAAATCACTCAGAAACGAAAAAGGAAATATTACAATAGATGAGGCAGAGGTGCAAATGATCATATAAGACTGTTATGGACATCGATATGGAAATAAGTCTGACATCTTAGACAAAATGGACATATTCTTAAGAGTTAGACCAACTGGCAACCTTGACACAAGAAATAGAGAAACGTAACAGGCCCATCACTGTGAAAAAATTGAAAAAAGTGAAAAAATTGAGAAAGTAGTCAAAAGCCTCTCCCAGAACAAAAGTCCAGGTCCAGATGACTGTACTCAGGAGTTTTACAAAACATTCAAAGAAGAACTAACCCCCATCCTTCTCAAACTCTTCCAGAAAATAGAGGAAGGGACATCCTAAAACACATTGTATGAGGCTAGTATCACTCTGATCCCCAAAGCAGGAAAGGACTCCACCAAAAAAGAAAACTATGGACCTATATTCCTGATGAACATTGATGCAGAGATCCTTCACAAAATCTTGGCTAATCGGATCCAGCAATATACTAAAAGAATAATCTATCAAGACCAAGTGGGATTCATCCCTGGGAAACAAGGATGGTTGAACAAGTCAATATAATCCACATATCAACAAAAAGAAAGATAAAAATCATATGAACTGGGGGTCAGGTGGTAGCGCAGCAGCAGGTTAAGCGTCGGTGGCACAAAGCTCAAGGACCAGCATAAGAATCCTGGTTCGAGGGAGTCAGGCTGTAGTGCAGTGGGTTAAGCGCAGGTGGCGCAAAGCACAAGGACCGGCATAAGGATCCTGGTTCGAACCCTGGCTCCCCACCTGCAGGGGAGTCGCTTCACAGGCAGTGAAGCAGGTCTGCAGGTGTCTGTCTTTCTCTCCCCCTCTCTGTCTTCCCCTCCTCTCTCCATTTCTCTCTGTCCTATCCAACAAACGAACAACATCAACAACAATAACAATCACAACAAGGCTACAACAACAAGGGCAACAAAAGGGGGAAAAAATGGCCTCCAGGAGCGGTGGATTCTTGGTGCAGGCACTGAGCCCAGCAATAATCCTGTAGGCAAAAAAAATATATATATATCATATGAAGTTTATCAATTGATGCATAATAAAAAACTTTTGATAAGGTCCAACACCCACTTATGTGACAAGGGCTCTCAAGAAACTGAGAGTGGAAAGAAAATTCCTCAGCATAACATGACAAACCAGTGGGGAAAAATTGAAAGATTTCCCCTCAAACCAGGAACTAGGCAAGAATGTCCACTCTGATCACTTGTGTTCAGCATGGTCATGGATGTCTTTACTGTCACAGTCAGGCAAGAAAGAGAGATCAAACAATTCATGTTGGGAAGGAGGAAGTTTTATTTGTTTTCATTTGCAGGTGATATTTTTATTTGCAGATGATATGCTATTAAACCTAGAGGACCTTGGGGGAGTCGGGCTGTAGCGCAGCCGGTTAAGCGCAGGTGGCGCAAAGCACAAGGACCGGCATAAGGATTCCGGTTTGAACCCCGGCTCCCCACCTGCAGGGGAGTCGCTTCACAGGCGGTGAAGCAGGTCTGCAGGTGTCTATCTTTCTCTCCTCCTCTCTGTCTTCCCCTCCTCTCTCCATTTCTCTCTGTCCTATCCAACAACGACAACAACAATAATAACTACAACAATAAAACAACAAGGGCAACAAAAGGGAATAAATAAATAAAATTAAAAAAAAAAAAACCTAGAGGACCTCAAAAACTCTGCCAAAATAAAACTACTGGAAATCATCAATAAATTCAGTAAAGTAGCAGGTTACAAAATCAATACTCATAAAACTGTGGCATTTATTTATGCAAAAGATGGGCCAGAGGAAAGGGAACTCAAGGAAGCAATCCCATTTACAGGTGAATCCAGAAAGCTAAACTACCTAGAAATAAACCTAGGAGGTGAAGGACCTTTCCAACGAAAACTATAAGACATTGTTAAAAGGAATAGAAGATGGAAAACAAAGAAATGGAAGAACATCCCCTGATAATGGATTGGAAGGATAGATGGTCTATGGCCATACCACCCTGAACACGCCTGATCTCGTCTGATCTCAGAAGGATAGATGGTAATTCTGACAAAAATAATCTGTAGATTCAGTGCAATCCCTGTGAAAATCCCAGTGACATATTTCAAGGAAATTGAACTGAATGTATGGTAAAACAGGACTGTGTCTCTATGTTTTTCTTTTCCTTTCTTTCCTTCCCTCCCTTCCTTCCTTCCTTCATTCCTTCCTTCCTTAATCTTTATTTATTGGATAGAGAAAGCCAGAAATTGAGAGGAGAGGAGAGGGGGTGATAGAAAGGGAGAGTGACAGAGAATAGAAACACATGCAACACTTCTTCACCACTTGCAAAGCTTTCCCTTGGCAAGTGGGGGGTGGGTCGTGGGCTGGGGGCTGGGGGCTCGAACCTGGGTCCCTGAGCATTGTAATGTGCACTCAACCAGGTGTGCCACCACCTGGCCCCCGTCTCTGTTTTTTATGCAGAAATGCATCATGACTTTTCAACAACTCAATAGGCTTTATTTCTCAAACTCAATTGGTCAAAAAAAAAAAAAAAATCCCCCCCCTCAAAAAAAAAAAAACAAAAAAACACCACCTCCCGGTCCTGTAACTCTGTAGACAATCTCTGGGGAATGTCAGATTGCGCCATCTTATCTCACTTGGAAATTTATACTTTTGGGGCGGATCTTGAGTTTTATTGCTGCCCGGTATTCCATTATGTAACTTGTGTTTCTAGTTTCTGATGTTTGAACAATGAGGTTGGTTCCCATTACTAAGCAGTGCTCAAATTTCTAGAATGGCTGTGGGTTATATCATGGCTGTCTCTTATTATGTTTTTGAAAAACGGAATTGTTGA
The DNA here is from genome assembly GCF_950295315.1 of Erinaceus europaeus. Classification (NCBI taxonomy): domain Eukaryota; kingdom Metazoa; phylum Chordata; class Mammalia; order Eulipotyphla; family Erinaceidae; genus Erinaceus; species Erinaceus europaeus. The sequence goes on along the minus strand of NC_080171.1, from coordinate 118,247,947 downwards.
TTCAAAGTGTCTGAGTGTTTTTTAAAATGTATGTATTAATTTATGAGTGAGAAAAAATGAATCAGAGCGTCACTTTGGCAAATGTTTTGCCGAGGATTGAACACACAGCTTCATGCCTCTGAAAATCTTGATGCTTTTTCCACTGTGCCATCTTCAGGGCTAGGTATAGGAATATTTTTAAGATTCTTGAATAAATTGTTCAACTGCTTTCTAGATACTGATGCTCATTTATTCTACCAATTGCTAGAAGGACAATGTTAGCAACTGTCTCTCTGTGAAAAAATGAGGATTGTAAGTTCCTTGGAAGGCCATGCCCTTCTCATTTTTCCTGTGGACAGTCAGCAATTTTAAAAAGCAAACAGTAGCGCCAGGTGGTGGTGCACCTGGTTAGGCACACACAGTGAGGACCCAGGTTCAAGTCCCAGGTCCCCACTTGCAGGGAGAAGACTTCACAAGTGAAGCAGGGTTGCAGGTTTCTGTCTTTCTCTCCCTATCTCCCCCTCAATCTCATTTTCTCTGTCTCTATCCAAAATAAAAAAGAAATAAGAAATTTTTAAAAAGTTGTATATACTAAGGACATAACCATTTCTTATTTCTTAATTATATTTATTTATTTGATAGAGACAGTCAGACATTGAGAGGAACGGGAGCTAAGGAGAGAGACAGCTGCAGCCCTGCTTCAACACTCATGAAGCTTTTCCCCTGCAGGTGGAGACCAGAGGCTTGAACCTGGGTCCTTGTGCACTGTAATGTGTGCACTCAGCCAGGTGCACCACCACCCATCTGTAAGCAACCATTTCTTTTGAGGGGGGTGGGGAAATTGGCTTTTCATTATTGTCCGCTCTTCTTCTAAATACTTAAATGTTACCTGAGAATTATCTCAATATTTGGATTCAGTATTCTAGATATTTTGTTCACTAGTTAGGGATGAGTAGATTTTGCATTGGCATCTGTTGAGCTAACTTTCAAATTACCTTTCAAAATGAAGATTAAAAAATAAAGTGTTTTATCTGTCTCCTGCAATCCTGAACATTGTTTCTAGAAGAATCTTTCTGTGGCTGATTCATTAGTCTCAATTCCCACGCTAAGGAAATTGAACTATGTTGAATATTGAGAATGGGTGTAATGCTTTTGTTTTATCTTTGTATGGGGGAAAGCATATATATGTGTGTGTGTATACACACACACACACACACACACACACACACACACACATATATATATATATATATTATAGGCTAAATGTGGCTTTTCTTTTTACCCTCCACAAATGTTACCCTTTGGTCAGTGCATTATTGGGTTCTGGAACTGAGACATGAACTTTTAACTTATTAAAACCCTCAAGGCTCCGGCAGTAAAGTCATTTAAGTAGTCTCACTAGTAGATTTATTTCAAAATGATTCCATTTGGAGGAAGGAAAGAACAACATTATATAAAAAGCTCTATTCAATAATTCATGAGACCTGCACACCAGAGGCTGTTTTAGATTCGGCGCACGGTTTTGTAACTGAAAAGGAATTCTGCCTTAAGAGGATGTCCACTCTCCCATCTCTTTTGTGCTTGACTCCCTGGGTATCTTGATTTTTGAAATATAAATTCTATACCTACTTGGTGTGTCTAAGTGAACCATTTTTATATGGAGGCTATTTTTTGAATAAAATAGACATTTTATGTAGGTGAATTTAAAAGACACTGGTTTATAGTCTCTACCTTTAGCAAAGCAAATGTGTTTGGGGGCTGGGCGGTGGCGCACCTGGTAAAGCTTACATAGTACTAAGCACAAGGACCCGTGCAAGGATCCTGTTCGTGCCCCCACTTCCCACCTGCGGGGGGCGGGGAGGAGGCATTTCACAAGCGGTGAAACAGTTCTGCAGATGTCTGTCTTTCTCTCTCTATCTCCTCCTCTCTCAATTTTTCTCTATCCTGTCCAATTAAGATGGAAAAAATGACCACCAGGAGCAATGGGTTTATAACGCTGACACAGAGCCCCAGCAACAACCCTGGAGGCAAACAAACAAACAAACAAATATGTTTTATAAATATTTTGCTTTTATCTCTTTGGGCATGCTTTCTATATGTAAGTGGATTGCCAAAGATTTAACATTAGGTTTATTGATACCTAAAAATCAGAACACTGGGGACCTGGCGGAAACTTAGCAGGTTAAGCACACATGGTGCAAATCGCAAGGACCCACTGAAGGATCCCGGTTTGAACCCACCCCCGCTCCCCACCTGCAGGGGGGTCACTTTATAAGTGGTGAAGCAAGTTTGCAGCTGTCTTTCTCTCCCCTTCTTTGTCTTCCCCTCCTCTCTCGATTTCTCTCTGTTTTATCCAACAACAACGATAGCAGTAACAACAATGATAATAATAACAACAACAAGGGCAACAAAAGGGAAAAAATAGCCTCTGAGAGTAGTGGATTTGTAGTGCAGGCACCAAGCCCCAGCAATACCCTGGAGGCAAAAAAAAAAAAGTCAGAACATTGAGTGATTATGAACAGGTAAGCCTGGTAAATGTTTCACTATCTGCCCAGTCTTGGCAAGTGTCCCAGGCTTTCCAGCAGCAAACTCTTGAGTTCATCCTAGCTTCACCGCACCTGTTCCCTCCTCTGAGAACCGCAGAGCCGCCAGGGCCATTTCTTTTCAAGGTGGAGACTTTCATATGGGCCTGAGGGTTGAGGGGAGTAGCTTGTGCTGACATTCTTCAGTTAAGGGGAGGTAAAGGGACTGATGGACTTCACATATATTTTGTTTTTAAATATTATTATTTATTTATTATTGGGTAGAGATAGTGAGGAATTGAGAAGGGTGGATGATGGGGAGAGAGAGAGACAGAGAGATACCTGCAGCCCTGCTTCACCACTCGTGGTGGGGACCAAGGGTTTGAACCTGTGGACTTCAAATTTCTAAATAAGATTTAGATTCAGATTTCTAAATAACTTACAACGTGATGGGTATTATGTGAGAAGTAAAAGTAAAGGTTTATTACTTGCCAGAAAAAAACCTTTAGGATCCGTCCTTACTGGTTTCTTTACCTGCCCACTCCATCCCCAGGCACCCTATACAAAGGTTTGCTTTTTAAAACTTAAGAACCTTTTTATTTAAAAATCATTGTGAACACTTAGACTGTACTGACTCTTAAGGGAAATGTACAAATCACTAAAAATTCCTTAGCATCTTTAGCATTACCTGTATACATTTTACCCTAAATTATGTCGTACTGGATCTGATGCTTTGGAGACTTTTTGGTTTTGGTTAATAGTGTGATAGGGATTCCTTTTCCTATAAATAGAAACCCTCACCATTATTTTCCTATAAATAGAAATCCTCACCATTATTTTCCTGTATATAGAAATCTTCACCATTATTTTCCTGTAAATAGAAATCCTTACCATTATTTTCCTATAAATAGAAATCCTCACCATTATTCTCCTATGAATAGAAATCCTCACCATTATTTTCCTATGAATAGAAATCCTCACCATTATTTTCCTATAAATAGAAATCCTCACCATTATTTTAATGGATTTTAATCATGCTAGCATCATGGAATTTATATGTATCCTCTGTGATGAGCATTTAGACTCTTTTCAAGCCTGTTAGTTTCCATTTGCAACATAAGGATGATTATATCCTGGGATTTATAATGATTGCTTCAGTATGTGTTCCTTTAAGTGAAGTTGCTGGGCCAGTGGTGTATGTACACACACACACACACACACACACACACACACACACACACACACACACACAACAGTGATTTCGAAAGACTTCTAAAAAAAGTTGTTTGCGGGTGTTGGGCGGTAGCGCAGAGGGTTAAGCGCACGTGGCGCAAAGCACAAGGGCCAGCATAAAGATCCCGGTTCGAGCCCCCGGCTCCCCACCTGCAGGGGAGTCTCTTCACAGGCAGTGAAGCAGGTCTGCAGATGTCTGTCTTTCTCTCCCCCTCTCTGTCTTCTCCTCTCTCCATTTCTCTCTGTCCTATCCAACAAAGACATCATCATCATCGACAACAATAACAACAACAACAACAAGCAACAAAAGGGAATATATAAATATTAAAAAAAAGTCGTTTGCATCTTAAGTGGTACAACATGATGATGTTTAGAGACATAGTGAAATGACTACCACAGTCCCGCTTATTAATCTGCCATCTTACCGCACTGCTGTCTTTTAGTGTGTGTGTGTGTGTGTGTGTGTGTGTGTGTGTGTGTGTGGTGAGAGCATTTGAAATCGTGTCTCAACCAAATTTCCAGACTCAGTACAGCATTATAACCCCTGTCATCATGCTGGACATCAGGTCTTTAGAATATGTTAATTTCACATAACTTTAGTTTTGACCCTCTGACTATCATCTTCCTACCCACCCCCTACCTACACCTCTGGCAACGGCCAATCTCCTGTTTCCAGTTTTCGACCTATCACTTCCGTTCAACTTTTTTTTTTTTAGCTCTGCACATAAGTGGGACCATGCAGTCTCTCTCATTTTGTTTCTGTATTTTCTCGCTTAGCACTGTGTCTTTCAGGCTGTCCAGTTTGTAGTCAGTGCCACGATGTGCTTTTCAAGGCTGCACGATATTCCGTAGTCTAAGTATGTGTAGGTGGGTCATATTCCTGTCTTGCTCACTGTGGATGATGCTGACGTGAATCCGGGAGCACTGTCCCTTCAAGTCACCGATTTCACTTCGTTTTTGACAAGTCTCCTCTCCTGTAGTGGGATTGGGACATCAAATAGCAGTTCTTGTTTTAGTTTTTTCAATTGCCTGCTTACCATTTTCCATACTAGTAGTGCATTCCAACTCTGAATAAAGGTCCTCTTTTTCTTTTTCCTTTTTTTTTATTAGTGATTTACAAAATTTAAAAATAACGGGTATAGTTGGACATCGTTCCCACCGCCAGAGTTCTGTGTCCCCATTTCCTCTTTGGAAGAACTGCAGTGGTTCTTCCAAGGTCACAGATACAGATTGACTATTATCTCTATAACTGTCCGTCCATCTATCTATCTACCTATATTTTTGCCCATTTTTTCTATGGCCCTGGCTTCTCTCTCTTTTTAAAAAATTTTTTTATATTTATTTATTTTCCCTTGTTTTTTTTTAATTATTGTAGTTATTATTGTTGTTGTTATTGATATTGTCATTGTTGGATAGGACAGAGAGAAATGGAGAGAGGAGGGGAAGACAGAGAAGGGGAGAGAAAGACAGACACCTGCAGACCTGCTTTACCGCCTGTGAAGTGACTCCCCTGAGGTGGGGAGCTGGGGGCTCGAACCAGGATCCTTATGCTGGTCCTTGTGCTTCACATCATGTGCGCTTAACCCGCTGTGCTACCGCCCGACTCCCCTTCTCTTTTTTATGTCACACCTACACCTATTAGTACTTCAGAATGTCTCTCTCTCTCTCTCATCCTTCCTTCCTTCCTTCCTTCCTTCCTTCCTTCCTTCCTTCCTTCCTTCCTTCCTTCCTTCCTTCCTTATGTGCCACAGAGTTCCTTCCACAGCCAAAGGACTTGTGGTAGTATTGGGCTATGTCCCAACCCTACCATTAATCTTTTGATCTTATCTCACTGTGGTGTTGCTTTGGCATTTCTCTGGTTATCAGTGATGCCGAACACCTTCTTAATATTATATGAGTGTCTCCCTTTCCAAAGCTACACAAAACTGAATGTGCTAAATCTTTTAAATATTTAATAAGGTAAAAATGACTCATCACTGCATTTTTACTTCCTTAACCACAGTTAAACCATTTATTGGCAATGTAGCTCCCTTTATGATTTATTGGCTATATCTCCTTTGTCCATATTTCTATCAAATGAGCTTTCTTTTTTAATATTTATTCCCTTTTTTTTTGTTGCCCTTGTTTTATTGTTGTAGTTATTAGTGTTGTTGTTTTTGATGTCATAGTTGTTGGATAGGACAGAGAAATGGAGAGAGGAGGGTAAGCAGAGAGAGGGAGAGAAAGACAGACACCTGCAGACCTGCCTCACCACCTTTGAAGTGACTCCCCTGCAATGTGTGGAGCCCGGACTTGAACCGGGATCCTTAGCCAGTCCGTGCGCTTTGTGCCACCTGCGCTTAACTCGCTGCTACTACCCCGACTTCCGAGCTTTCTTTTTTTACTTTTTCTTTTTCAAACCTTCTGCAAAATGTAGTCAAAGGTGTGACACTTCAAATATACTCAAGGATACATTTTTTTCAGAATATGCATATGCTCTGTGTTTATCCTTAGAATAGCCATCTCTCCAGCTTGGAGATCACTGATTCTTGTGACCAGTGGTATTTGCTTAGGTAACGTTCTGGAGGAAGCGCATCTGTCTCACCGCCTGTAGTGTGTTAGCAGGATGGCAGCTTTCCAGGCCCGAGGGCGAGTGTGGCGATGCCCCTGCTGCAGTTTCCTCATTAGCGGATCAGCGAGGGTCTTGAAATCTGTACTACTCGCTGTCTTTTCCAACCCCCAGCAAACGACTTTTCCTGACTGCTGTCCAATCCTAATGAGATTGCCCTGGCTCAGCCATATTCGATAAGTAATGACCAGTAGAAAAGAAAAAAGTCACAGGAGAGCACACTTAAAATAGAATTGATTGGTAGCCTTTGCCAAAAAGGGAATTTCATGGTGTCAGAACCCTAAGACTATGTGTAGCTGAGACAGAGAATGTCTTAGCTCATGTGAGCCCTGGGAATTTGAGGGAATTTGTCGGAGGGAATCTGAGGGATCCTATGAGAATAATACAGGGTGAGAACTTTATATTTAATATAGGCTTGTATTACGTCTCTTCACCTTGGCCTGAACAGTTTCAACTTGTCCCTCAACAGTTTCACTCGCTGGCTCCCATGTACTATCGTGGTTCTGCTGCAGCTGTCATAGTGTATGACATCACCAAACAGGTAAGAACGTCACCATCACAGCTCACGTACAGTTTATGGTGATTTGGGTTTTAGAAAGGCCAAAGCAGAGACTTCGCTGCTTTGAGTCTTGGAAAACCCGAGGAAGCTCTCATGGTCTTGTGGGCAGCGGTAATGCTCACCGTCTACTGACATGTTAGGAAGCACTTCAGAATTATCTGCTGAACTGAAGAACGACTACTTTTAAAAAGATTTATTTTCCGGGTGGTGGCACACCTGGTTGAGCGCACATGTCACAGTGCACAAGGACCCAGGTTCCAGACCCCGGTCCCCACCTGCAGGGGGAAAGCTTCAGGAGTGGTGAAGCAGGGCTGCAGGTGTCTGTCTCTTTCCCTCTTTATCACCCCCTTCCCTCTCAATTTCTGGATGTCTCTATCCAATAAATAAAGATAATAAAAAAATTTTAATTTATTTATCTGTTAGAGAAAGAGAGAGGGAGGAAATCTTGTCATTACTGCAGCATGTGTGGCGTTCAGGATTGAACGCGGGACCCCATGCAAATTCTGTACATTCTGGTACACTGAGCCACCTTCCTGGCCATGCATTTATTCTGCACATTGTCTCACTGTAGATGCAAGGTCATGCTGGACAATACTATTCTCCAGACATCAGCTTTTTAGGAAAAGGAAAGTGATTCTTTTTAAGTTCTTGGTGTTTTATAATTATAGAATAGGTTTTTTAAAATTTCTTTATTGGGGAATTAATGTTTTACATTTGACAGTAAATACAGTAGTTTGTACATGCATGATATTTCTCAGTTTTCCATATAACAATACAACCCCTTGTTGATCCTCTGTCATCCTTCTTGGACCTGTATTCTTCCCCCCAACCCACCCACCCCAGAGTCTTTGACTTTGGTGCAATACCCCAATTCCAGTTCAGGAATAGCATAGATTTATTTATGTGTCACTACACTGCTTAAAATGCCAAGGACAGTGTTCGTGTATGTGTCACACACACACACACACACACACACACACACACACACACACACACAAATATGTTTTCAGTCATCATATTGAGGACCTAGAATATCCATCAGCAAATGCCATGGTTTACCTTGATTGCTGACTCAGAGCACAGGTCTGCTAGTTTATGACCCATCATTGGGACTGTCCTTAGGTTCCTGACCATTGGTACCTAAATGTAGTGTCTGCCTTGATTCTTGTCTCCTGTGTGTGCCTTTTCTTTTTCTTTGGTGAAGTAAGCATGGACTCTAGATCCTACAGCATCATTTGTTTTTTTGGTTTGTTGTTCAGGTTGAATCAAGGCTATAATTTTAAACTAGTATTATTTACAGAAGAGAATTACTGATAGAATTTTCCCAACAAGCTATATAAATACAGTGTAGCTAATATTAAAGCTAAGTGGGTTTGCTGAAAATATTTTTCTCCATCACATTGTATTGAGTGTGAATGCCAACGTGGCTGAATCGTCACGCTAAAGCATCTTTCCACTGGCTCATTCATACTTTTGGTTTAGGACTCGTTTCATACCTTGAAGAAATGGGTGAAAGAGCTGAAAGAACATGGTCCAGAAAACATTGTAATGGCCATTGCTGGGAACAAGTGTGATCTCTCAGACATTAGGTAAGATGCTTTCTAAAAACAGGGTGATTCAAACCCTCTGTCCTTCAGTGTCTACATGTAAAAGGTTGTCATGCCTGCTCTTTTCTGTTATCAGTATAATAAATTAGCCAATGATAATTCATTTGTGTTGATCAAAGTGATATTTGTGCAATCCAAGTAGAATTAAATTTAAAAAAAAAAGGAAACTTTCACCAAAGTCAAAGACTCTGGGGTGGGTGGGGGGGAGAGTCAGGTCCTGGAACAGGCTGACAAAGGAGGACCTAGTGGGGGTTGTATTGTTATGTGGAAAACTGAGAAATGTTATGCATGTGCAAACTATTGTATTTACTATCGAATGTAAAACATTAATCCCCCAATAAAGAAATTTTAAAAAAAAAGGAAACTTTGATGGAGAACCCTGTCCTGAAAGTGACAGATAGATATTAAATTCAGATCTCCTATACAGAGCACAGTTTCCTGAGTCTGAGTGTCTTTGGGCTAGAAAGTTCTATATTTTTATTGTTAACTTTTCCATAGTGATTGCATCCTTATTATTAATATTTTGGTAATAGACTCATATGATGAGAAGACTTTCCACAACCTCTTTATTTATTTCCGTTCTACAAGTTGAAGGATAGTCCAGTCTATATTGTGTTTAGTTTTAAAATATGAACGTGGCCATTGTATAGGAATACTTCTGTTTCCCTCGAGATGCTGAGCTATTACACTTCCCTTACCTGGAGAGAGGTTTTTATAGATTCAGCCCACAACAACGGGAGATGTAACAATAGCCCTTTCTAGCTTGATGACTAGCTGCTTTTATGAAATGTTAGACAAAAGGAAATAGTGAGTTTACGCTGTCTTCATTCCCCCATGCTAATTTAGTTCTCAGGAACCCCAGACGCTGGTTGAAAATAAAGACAACAGCACAGTGCCTCAGGATTTGCTAATCCAAATATGATTAAATCAAATTTAAATTGAACAATGAAGACAGATTTTACAAAAATTCTCATCATAGCCTTGAACAAATTGCTGTTTCATTGGGATTTCAAAAGCTTAATATCACATTGTATCAGGTTGGTTTATAATAACAGATGTAAATACCACTTAATCCTTTGTTTTTCTGGGGGCTGGAAAAAAAATCTTTAAATTCCACCAGACTTATTTCAGATTTCTACCCTCTTTAACTGTAATCCTAAAACAGCTATATGGTCTAAAATTCCCAGCAGAATGGTTGTACCTTTTGTCATGAGAAGGTTGTAGGGAGGGGTGGGGAGAGACAGCTTTTTTACTGAGAGAAAGCACTGTGGTCCAGTGGCATGGAATTACTATACAGTTGTGAACTTAAGTGGCACTAAGCCCTTATGTTGTAGGAGAACTGAGGAACTAGAATTTAAGTGGAAAGCTGTTTGAACTTGAAAGAACTTAGTGAAGGCTCTTAGAATGTAACATGGAACTGTAACCAGTTTGAAATGATTTCAGATAAAGGGAGACTGTATTGCTAGGGATTGGTCTCCACGTGGTGGCAGACAGAGTCATGCTTACTTTGCTGTTTGATATCTTCTGTCTTCGGTCTCTGAAAAGAGACTGATCTGACATGTTTGCTCTGTTTCTCATCTCTGTTGCTGGGAAAGGGTTTCCTGACATCATGACAAAGCGCTGTGGCCAGTGAAGGGGGTTGGAGTGATGCCAGATGAATTTTACCACTGTAAACATGGGAATGGGAAAGTGAGCGGTCTTCAAATGGGGAAGTTCCTCGAAACATGTAGACTGATCAAACGAAACATACCTGCAGCACGCTGATTTAGTTGTCAGCACCTAAACGCACATTGTTTCCCTAGGTGACACTTGCCTTTGGTGCAGTGATCATAGAGTTCTCAGCAAGCCTTCTGTTTTGGCCCACCTGCTCCTTGTACATACAGTTTCCAGAATGCCCTACTGACAATTCATTCAGCTCACTTTCGACCATCAAGTCACTCACACACCCTCCACCCATGGGAGACCACCCAGTGTCTATCTTTCTCTCCCCCTCTCTGTCTTCTCCTCCTCTCTCGATTTCTCTCTGTCCTACCCAACAACAACAGCAGCAGTGACAACAATAATAATAACCACAACAATGATCAACAACAAGGGCAACAAAATGGGAAAAAAAATGGCCTCCAGGAGCAGTGGATTTGGAGTGTGGGCACAGAGCCCCAGTGATAACCCTGGAGGCAAAAAAAAAAAAAAAAGAGAGAGAGAGAATCTCAACTAAACTGAATTTTCAGGACCTGAGGTAAAAGCTGACTTGAAGAGCGTAGAAATCTCGGGGTGGAGAATGAATGTGGACGTGCAGCTGGCCTAACTCAGTGGACTTGTTGAGCTATCGGAAAAGTCATGATGTATTTTTCTGTGCAGAAAATAAAATCTGTTATAACTTTTACTGAAACCTGATAGGAAGACACACAAACTAGTAACTGAATAGTTGAAGAACTGTCTAATAGGACTAAGTGTGGGGGCCAGGCAGTGGAGCACCCAGTTAATCACACATAGTACTAAGCACAGGGACCTGAACAAGGATCCAGTGTTTGAGCCCCTGTCACCCCACCTGCAGGACGGACACTTCACAAGTGGTGAAGCAGGTCTGCAGGTGTCTATCCTTCTCTTTTCCTTTCTATCTCTCCCTCCCTTCTCAATTTCTCTTTGTCCTATCCAATAAAATGGAAGAAATGGCCTCCAGGAGCAGTGGATTTATGGTGCAGGCACTGAGCCCCAGCAATAACCCTGGAGTGATAAGGGGGGCGCTAATTGTTAAATACCAGGTGATGGCTTCTCTGTCACTGTTCACTCTTCTAAGGTCCACCCCCTACCCCCCCAAATATAACCCAAAGATATTCAAGGACTGTGTATGACCTCTAATCTTTTTTTTTGCCTCCAGGGTTATTGCTGGGGCTCAGTGCCTGCACCACGAACCCACTGCTCCTGGAGGCCATCCCCTCCCCTCCCCCCCCCCCCCCCCCCCCCGCTTGTTGCCCTTGTTGTAGCCTTGCTGTGGTTATTATTGTTGTTGTTGATGTCGTTTGTTGTTGGATAGGTCAGAGAGAAATGGAGAGAGGAGGGGAAGACAGAAAGGGAGAGAGAAAGACAGACACCTGCAGACCTGCTTCCCCGCCTTTGAAGCGACTCCCCTGCAGGTAGGGAGCCATGGCTGGAACCGGGATTCTTAAGCTGGTCCTTGCACTTTGCGCCACATGCGCTTAACCCGCTGCGCTACCGCCAGACCCCCGTCCTCTAATCTTTTCTAAGGGATGGAGTCACAGTCTCTAAGATCTGGCATCTCAAAGGAAACATGGAGAGCGATTGATGGGGCAACTACCAGCGAATCCAGAGCATCTTTCCTGGAGAAGTGTTTGTACTCCAGCAAAAGAGCATTGCTGGCGGAGTGGGGTAGGGGCGTGGCACAGCCAGTTACCTTGTGCGAAGACCTGGCTGGTTCAGGCCCCTGGTCCCCACCTCAGACGAGATAGGGCGTGTCCGGTGTGGTATGGCCGTGGACTGGTGCCCACCACCCAAGTGATGAAGCAGTGCTGCAGATGTCTCTCTTTCTCCTCTGTTTCCCTCTCAACGTCTCTCTGTCCTATCAAATAAAAAATATATATATCAGGGAGTCAGGCGGTAGTGCAGCGGGTTAAGCGCAGGTGGCGCGAAGCACAAGGACCGGCAAAAGGATCTTGGTTCAAGCCCCCGGCTCCCCACCTGCAGGGGAGTTGCTTCAAAGGCGGGGAAGCAGGTCTGCAGGTGTCTGTCTTTCTCTCCCCCTCTCTGTCTTCTGCTCTTGTCTCCATTTCTCTCTGTCCTATCCAACAACGACATCAATAATAACTACAACAATAAATCAACAAAGGCAACAAAAAGGAATAAATAAATTTTAAAAAAATCAATAGCATCTTTCAGTAGAAGTGAAACCAGGATGAAGTAGGGGGAAAGAAATGTGTTCTCTGTCTTCAGCCATTTGATGTCCAGATAACTCTCGAGAGTGCTTTGTGTGCAGTCAAGTATTATGGGAAGGAGAAGAACGTATTCCCCTTAGAGATATTAATTTGCTTCTATTTGGGAGAGTCACGAGTAGTACACAAAGGAAGAAAATATTTTTTTAAAAATTTTAGATCTTTATTTATTTATTGGTTAGAGATAGCCAGAAATTGAGAGGGAAGGGGATGATAGAGAGACAGACAGACACCTGCAGCCCTGCTTCACCACTTGTGAAGCTTTCGCCCTGCAGGTGGTTACTGGGGGCTCGAACCTGCGTCCTTGCACACTGTAACATGTGTGCTCAACCAGGTGCGTCACCGCCGGGCCCCAGAAAAAAAAGATCTAAGAGCACTGCAAGACTATAGTTAATAACGCTCCAAATGTCATGATGCTGTTCAGAAAAGACAAAGGAAAAAAAAAATCTGTAGTCATGGAAAGTGATTTGGGAACTCTTGGATGAAATGCGACAGCAGGACTATGAAGAATAATTTGGGTGGGAGAATGTTCCAGGAAAATGAGAGATAATTGGATAAAGACGGGAATGTAGGGCTGGAATCGCCACACAGGAGAGGAGAGAACACATCCAAAACATTTACCTGGGGCACCTCCCAGGCCAGTGACTACAGTCCTGGGTTCAGTCTCCCGTAACAGTGCTTGTGCACCTACCAGGGCATTTGCCCGAGAGAATGGTGGGAAAGGGAGATGATGAGGGTACAGTCTGCGAGTGGCTTTGCAAGTGTGTAGAGTGGTTTGTGCTTGACTTCCCTGGGCGGGGCTGCCAATCACCTGAAGGCCTGCCTCCTCCATCCAGGCCTCTCACACTCATGGCGGCCATTGCAGTCACTCCTCGAACTCTTCCCTCCAGAGCCTGCTGTGGTGTCGGGCTCCTTTCACAAACTGCCTTATTAGTCACCATGGGTGAAGAGATGCAACTTGTGTGTGTGTGTGTGGGTGGGTGTCATTCTAGATCCTTGAGTCAGTTAGGATTCATCACAATTTCCTGGGAAGTGCAGAGCTGAAAACTGTGATGGGAGTAAGATTTTGTGAGCCAAGTCTTTTTTTTATTATTATTATTTATTTACAAAATTTAAACACTGACAAGACCATAGGATAAGAGAGGTATATTTCCACACAATTCTCACCACCAGAACTCCGTATCCCATCACCTCCCTTGATAGCTTTCCTGTTCTTTAACCCTCTGGGAGCCAAGTCTTACCTTCAGCTTGCTAACATACCTACCATCAAGGTAGAAATCACCATTAAAATGAATATACTACTACCCAGAGCCCTATATAAATTTTAATGCAATCCCCATCGAGATCCCAACCACTTTTTTTTTTTTTAGGAGGATGGAACAAAAGCTACAAATGTTTATCTGAAACCAGAAAAGACCTAGAATTGCCAAAACAATCTTGAGAAGAAAGAACAGAACTGGAGGCATCACACTCCCAGATCTCAAATTGTATTGTCATCAAAACTGCTTGGTACTGGAACATGAATAGACATACTGACCAGTGGAATAGAATTGAGAGTCCAGAAGTGAGATCCCACACCTATGGACATCTAATCTTTGACAAAGGGGCCCAGACTATTAAAAGGGGAAAGGAGAATCTCTTTAACAAATGGTGTTGGAAAAATTGAGTTGAAACATGCAGAAGAATGAACCACTATATTTTCATCAAACACAAAAGTAAATTCCAAGTAGATCAAGGACTTGGATGTTAGATCAGAAACTATCAGATACTTAGAGGAAAATATTGGCAGAACTCTCTTCCAGCTAAATCTTTTTTTTTTTTCTTTTGCCTCCAGGGTTATTGCTGGGGCTCAGTGCCCGCACCACGAATCCACTGCTCCTGGAGGCCATTTGTTTCCTTTTTGTTGTTGTTGTTGCCCTTGTTGTCTTTGTTGCCATTGATGATGTTGTTGTTGGATAGGACAGAGGGAAATGGAGAGAGGAGAGGAAGACAGAGGGGGAGAGAAAGGCAGACACCTGCAGACCTGCTTCACCACTTGTGAAGCGACCCCCTGCATGTGGAAAGGTGGTGCTCGAACCAAAATCCTTATGCCGGTTCTTATGTTTTGTGTCATGTACACTCATCCTGCTGCGCTACCATCCGACCCCCTCCATCTAAATTTTAAAAACATCTTCAGTGAAATGAATCAAATTAAAAAGAAGACTAAGGCAAGAATAAACCAATGGGACTGCATCAAATTAAAAAGCTTCTGTTCAGCAAAGAAACCACTACCTAAACCAAGAGACCCCTCACAAATGGAAGGTCTTTACATGCCCTACATCAGACAAGAGTTTAATAAACAAAATATATAAAGAGCTTGCCAGACTCAACAACAAGAAAACAAATGACCCCATCCAAAAATGGGGAGAGGATATGGACAGAATATTCACCACAGAAGAGATCTAAAAGGCCGAGAAACACATGAAAAAATGCTCCAAGTCACTGACTGTCAGAGAAACACAAATAAAGACAACAATGAGATACCACTTCACTCCTGTGAGAACGTCATACACCAGAAAAGGTAACAGCAGCAAATGCTAGAGAGGGTGTGTGGTCAAAGGAACCTTCCTGCACTGCTGGTGGGAATGTCAATTGGTCCAACCTCTGTGGAGAACAGTCTGGAGAACTCTCAGAAGGCTAGAAGTGGACCTGCCCTATGATCCTGCAATTCCTCTCCTGGGGATATATCCTAAGGAACTCAACACATTCATCCAAAAAGATCTGTGTACACATATGTTCTTGGCAGCACAATTTGTAATAGTCCAAATCTGGAAGCAACCCAGGTGTTCAACAACAGATGAGTGGCTGAGCAAGTTGTGGTCTATATACACAATGGAATACTACTCAGCTGTAAAAAATGGTGACTTCACTGTTTTCAGCCGATCTTGGATGGAGTTTGAAGAAGTCATGTTAAGTGAAATAAGTCAGAAACAGAAGAATGCATATGGGATGATCTCACTCTCAGGCAGAAGTTGAAAAACAAGATCAGAAGAGAAAACACAAGTAGAACCTGAACTGGAGTTGGTGTATTGCACCAAAGTAAAAGACTCTGGGGTGGGTGGTTGGGGGTAGAATACAGGTCCAAAAAGGCTGACAGAAGACCTAGTGGGGGTTGTGTTGTTGTGTGGAAAACTGAGAAATGTTATGCATGTACAAGCTATTGTATTTACTGTCAACTGTAAAATGTTAATCCCCAAATAAAAAAATAAATAAATAAACAGAAATCACCAGTCTCCTCCTAAAGTTGTTTCCCTTTTTTTTTTTTTTTAAACCAGAGCACCAGAGATTGAACTTAAAACCTGGGAGCCTCAGGCATGAAAATCATTTGTATTATCATTATTCTGTATCCTCAGCCCTAGATATCTCCAGTTTTTAATAACTTTGAGATTTTTAGCAGATTGAAAACAGACTTGAAAACTTTTTTTACTAAGAATATATAAATTGCTTTCACTTCTTGTGCAAGGCTCCAACAGTTTTTATAGCTTTGATAGTGGGCCAAAAATGGTATGGGCATGTTTTAAAAATATATATATATATATATATACATTTTAATATTTATTTATTTATTCCCTTTTGTTGCCCTTGTTGTTTTATTGTTGTAGTTGTTTTTGTTATTGATGTCATTGTTGTCATTGTTGTTGGATAGGCCAGAGAGAAATGAATATAGGAGGGGAAGACAGAGAGGGGGAGAGAAAGACAGACACCTGCAGACCTGCTTCACTGCCTGTGAAGCGACTCCCCTGCAGGTGGGGAGCCGGGGGCTCGAACTGGGATCCTTACGCTGGTGCTTTGCGCCACCTGCGCTTAACCCGCTGCGCTACTGCCTGACTCCTGTTTTAAAATATTTTATTTACTTTTTTACTTATCTGATAGGATAGAGAGAAATCAAGAGAGAAGGGGGAGAGAGAGAGAAAAGAAGAGAGAGAGAGACCCCTGCAGGCAGGGATCTGGGCCTTGAACCTGGGTCCTTGTGCATTGCAACATGTGTACTCAACACCACTTGGCCCTGGTATAGGCATTTCTTTTTAAAAAGTTTTCAAACAAATAATGGATCCAGAGACTCTGGTTAATAGAGATATAATTTATTCCAACTGCTAAAAGCACAAAAAACTTCCCAAGGCCTGGAGACATGGTGAATATTAAAAAGCACATATTTTCTTTAAATGCTGAATAGCTTACGAAAGTCTGCTATTAAAATGTGATTTTGTGCACTAGGCTGTACTTCTATATGTCTAACTTCTGATGCTGTGAGGTATTGAGTCTACATTCCCACAGTGTCACTGAGGCAGACAGGGAGAGAACTGAAAACAGAGCCCCCCCAGAGAGCCAATCAGGGGCATCTGAGAGTGTCCTCTCTCTCTCTCTCTTTTTCTCTTAAAATGTTTCAGGGGACAGGTGATACCACAGTGGGTTAAGCGCACATGGTGCGAAGTGCAATGACCATCTTAAGGATCCCGGTTCCAGCCCCCGGCTTCCTACTTCAGGGTGGTCATTTCATGAGTGGTGAAGCAGGTCTGCAGGTGTCTATCTTTCTCTCTCCCTTTCTGCCTTCCCCTCCTCTCTCCATTTCTCTCTGTCCTATCCAACAACAACGACAGCAATGGCAACAATAAAAAGAAAGGCAACAAAATGGGGGAAAATGTCCTCCAGGAGTGGTAGATTTATAGTGCAGGCACCGAGCCCTGGCAGTAGTCCTGGTGGGCGGGGGGGGGGGGGGGGGCTGTTTCCTGGGCTGATAAGCACATTTGAATAGTCTGCTTGTTTTGCCTTGTGTGCAATTCAGGTTTAAGCCTGGCCCCCACAGCACTGACTTCAGTGCTGTGGTCTCTCTATCTTTGTTTTTCTCTATCTGAAAAAAAAAAAAGTCATCTCAGAATGGTGAATCCTTGATGATAATAACACCAATTTTTTTTAAAAAAAAATTTTACCTTTATTTATTTGATAGAGACAGCTAGAATTCGAGAGGAGAGGGTAGAGAGACAGAGAGACACCTGCAGCCCTGCTTCACCACCTGTGTAGGGACTGGCGTTTTTACTTGGGTCCTAGCACATTGTAACGTGTGTTCGACTAGGTGGGCCATGACCCGCCTCCCCCAAATACTCTTATTGAAGACTACATAAAACATTTATACAGATACTAAAAGAATAATGTGAGAATAGAATGACCAGCTATCTCCACAGCTGTATCCTCTCCTCCCTACCCAGAAGTAGCCACTACCCTGGCTTCCATGGCAACGATTCTGTTTTCTTTATATTTTACCTCTTACGTTTGCATTTCTGAACGGAAGGTGTATGTTCACCATTTTTTAAAATATTTATTTATTTTCCCTTTTGTTGCCCTTGTTTTTTATTGTTGCTGTAGTTATTGTTGTTGTTATTGATGTCATTGTTGGATAGGACAGAGGGAAATGGAGAGAGGAGAGGAAGACAGAGGGGGGAGAGAAAGACAGACACCTGCAGACCTGCTTCACCACCTGTGAAGTGACTCCCCTGCAGGTGGGGAGCCAGGGGCTCAAACTGGGATCCTTATGCCGGTCCTTGTGCTTTGCGCCACCTGCGCTTAACCCGCTGTGCTCCACCCTATCTTCGCCGTTTTTGAACTCTGTTTAAAGTGGATTCACTCAGTATATTATCTGATGGTTGGTCTTGTGCTTAGCACGCCTGGGGGGTCAGGCACCTCCACACATTAGCTGTCTATTGCGTGTTCATCGTCATTGATTGTACCAGGTTCCGGGTTATGGATGCAGCACAGCTCATTCCCATCCTTCTGTGAAAGGCGAAAGATTGGGAGTCGGGTGGTAGCGCAGCGGGTTAAGCGCATGTGGCTCAAAGCACAAGGACCTGCGTAAAGATCCTGGTTCAAGCCCCGGGCTCCCCACCTCCAGGGGAGTCGCTTCACAGGTGGTGAAGCAGGTCTGCAGGGGTCTGTCTTTCTCTCCCCCTCTCTGTCTTCCCCTCCTCTCTCCATTTCTCTCTGTCCTAGCCAACAATGACGACATCAATAACAACAACAATGATAACTACAACAATAAAAAAAAAGGGAAAAGGGAAGAAAGTAGGAAAGATTCATACCATCTGAAAAGAAATCAGAGTATATTTCCATCCTTCTGCTGGTGGTTATTTGCATTCCTTCTGGCTAGGTGTGATTGCGAGCGTTGCTTCTGAAGCCTTCTTACTTGTGTAGGGCCACGTGTCAGCCTTCCTCCATCCGGGCCTGGCTGTGTACACCTGGCTGTGTACACCTGGCTGTGTACACCTGGCTGTGTACACCTGGCTGTGTTCAGAAGGTGAGTCACTGGGAGTGCCCGGGCGAAGTTTTACTAGATCGTGCCAAAGGTTAGCAGTGAAACTTCCTGTCGTCCTGTACCCTTACCAAGTGATAATACCCTACGATGTTGGGGTGGACGGTAATATCTGAGAACATTTCAGTTTGTATTACCTTGCTTACTAATGACGTCAATGTCCGTTTATATTTTTACTCACCCGTCAGGTTTCAAAATTGGGCCTTTTTTCTTTGTTTTTTGTCAGAAATCCTTCATTACTAAGAAATAGGATTTACTGACTTTTTCCTTTATGTGTTTGAAACATTTACTGGGTGTCAGGTGGTAACGCAGCAGGTTAAGTGAAGCACAAGGACCAGCATAAGGATCTCGGTTCAATCCCCGCCCCCCTCCCCCCACCTTAGGGGAGTCGCTTCACAGGCAGGGAAGCAGGTCTGCAGGTGTCTATCTTTCTCTCCCCCTCTCTGTCTTCCCCTCCTCTCTCCATTTCTCTCTGTCCTATCCAACAATGATGACTACATCAATAATAACAATAATAATAACTACAACAACAATAAAACAACAAGGGCAACAAAAGGTAAAAGAATGGCCTACAGGAGCAGTGCATTCGTGGTGTAGGCACTGAGCCCCAGCAATAACCCTGGAGGCAAAGAAAGAAAGAAAGACAGAAAGACAGAAAGAAAGAACTGGTCCCTGATTCTCTATAGTTGAAAGGACGTAGACCTGCTTTCATTTCAGTATTCTGTGCTAGCATCTATGTTTTTGTCCATCATGTTTTACTGCACCTCATACGGAGTGTGAACAGGATCCATGAGAGAGAATAAGGTTAATAAGTTAAAAAGAGAAAATTTATTATTAATTGTATTCTGCTCAGGAGTTGGAGTCAGTGCTTTTTTCCAGAGGTTCTCTCAGACCTCCTGGGAGTCGCCTCAGTTTCTGTCTGGAGAAGGGGTATTAAAGAGACAAAGAAATGGGACCTAGCAGCTCCAGAGAACCCGTGTTGCCTGCTCACACCTATCACATGAATCCTTCGATTCGAATTCTGACATTTTCCCAGGAGAACAGATCCATTTAAGTCTGTGGCCCAGAACCCGATTCACCTTGTTAGAACTTGACACCAAGAATTTGACCCCAGGTGAATAGCAGTTAGGCACACACTTTATTAAACCAGCAAGGCCCCCTGGGAACAGAAACCCTTCCCAGGGTGCGTATGTCAAGTGTTTCAACTATAAGTGCTTATTGTCATTCTAATGTGTTTTTTTGCCCACTTAGATGCTTACCGTGAAGGTGGTAATTATTCTTGGTTTCTTGAAGAGAAAGTTCATTTTAGTCCAGCTTACACGGAAACCAATCCAAATATCTGCAAGGATTAGCACTGTAAACGGGTTTTGCTGCTTTGACGACTGCCAAAATGGCCGCTTCGTTTGCATGGTACACAAATATCTTGGATATTTAGAGAAAATATGAGCTAATGGGAGCACAACAGGCTCTTATTATTCATTTCTGGGACTGCCTGAGTGAGTGGGGGAAGACACAGCCTGCTTCATGGTACTCAGCAGCCTTTGCAGACAGCCTGAAGCCTTCCTCTGCTGGATTTTGACGGAATGTTGTGAATGATTCCCTTTGCTTTTGGCTAGAATACCTAAAACATGTGGGTTGGTTTTAACAAAAAAACACACACTAATTCCACTAGACGTTTAACCAGCCGTCTGCTACTCATCTCCTGCCTTTCTACTTACTCATGGCTGGCTTAGTTGGTTTTTTAAGCTTGATCTTGGAAGGGTAGAAAAAGAGGGAAAGGGAAAAAAAACCTTCCTAGTGTGACTTTAACAATTGTATTCCAGGAGTCGTGGCAGAATATAAAATGCTCGGTCATTAATATGCTAGAGTTATCAGTGACGCTCAGTGCCAGCACTACAAATCCACTGGCTAGTCTCCCTCTCTCTCTCTCTCTCTCTCTCTCTCTCTCTCTCATTTGATAGGAGAGGGGGAGATAGAGGAAGAAAAAGGTAGATACTTGTAGATCTGCTTCACTGCTTGTGAAGCATTACCCTTGAAGGTGAATTACAGGGACTCAAACCCGCGTCCTTGAGTGTGGTAATGTGTGTGCTCAGCTGGGCGTGCCACTGCCTTCCCCGCTCTGTGGTGATGTTCTAGAAAGTCAGTAGACTAGTGAGCGCACACCTGAACCACCAGATTAACTCCTTCTCCGAAGAGTCAAAGAGGCCACAACCCCTTCACTGTGTGTAATCATCACTTCTTCTAGCGTTTGCTGAGAAATGTTGATTGCATTATGTACTAGGTAGTGTAGGGCCGTTTCTCTCTCTCTCTCTCTCCTTTTCTCTCTGTCTCCTCTCTCTCTCTTTTTCCAGAGCCACAGCCCCATGCCTGTGTGACTGTACTGGACTGGGGCACTTTTTCATTCAGGTAAAGAGGCACCAGAGTCTGTTGCCACAGCTGCTTCCCCAGTGGTACCAGGACTCAAACCCAGGCTGCGCATATGACAAGGCATGCACCCTATTTGGTGAGCTGTCTCTCCGACCCACTGTAGCCATCTAAATACAGATTTCCCAGCCTTCGAGGGGTGGGGGTGGGGTCACAGTCCCTGGTGAAAGTGAACTTTTAAAAAATGTTTATTTATAAGAAGGAAACACTGACAAAAACCATAGGATAAGAGGGGGACAACTCCACACAACTCCCACCGCCAGAACTCCGTATCCCATCCCCTCCCCTGAGAGCTTTTCTATCCTTTTTTTTAAAATCTTTTAATATTTATTTATTTTCCCTTTTGTGGCCCTTGTTGTTTTTTATTGTTGTTATAGTTATTATTGTTGTTATTGATGTCGTCATTGTTGGATAAGACAGAGAGAAATGGAGAGAGGAGGGGGAGAGAAAGACACCTGCAGACCTGCTTCACCGCCTCACCAGGGTCCTTATGCCGGTCCTTGGGCTTCGCACCACGTGTGCTTATAACCCGCTGTGTTACCACCCGACTCCCAGCTTTCCTAGGTCATTATAGGGTGCAGAAGGTGGAAGGTCTGGCTTCTTTGGACTTTTATGGACTGTGAAGGAAATCACGTTACTTCCGTGAGCAACACACTCAAACTGCCTTTCTCACGTGAGACACTTACTGGGCCACCTGTGAAAGATGCTGACCCAAAACCCATGGCCAGAACACACGGTGGGGCAATGATTAACAGAAGTCGTTTATCTCCGTTGACTTTCAGCAGAAATCGGTGGGACTGAACTTTCCGTGTGAACCGCTGGCAAAGCACATGATTCTCCCCTTTGCTTGCTGGCCTGACTTCCCTCTCTCACAGGTGGGGTTTCAAGAGGTCTTTCTTGGTATGTACCTGTCTGCCTCTCCCCTCTGCTCTGTCTTTGGTAGAGCCTCTGCAGCATGGAGACGTGAATGACTCTGAAATTTGGATGAGTCAAATGCCGTGTTGCCAAGCTACACCCACGAACAACAAAACAAGACCCTTACCGACAGTACAGCCTGTTGAGAATTCTAGAGCACACAAGAATGTATGGCCTCCGTGCCCTCCCCACCCCTGCTGAGAGCCTCTGAGTGCTGTGGCCAATTCAGGCCTGTGTCCAAGACACACAGCAAGTTCCTATGCGGGCCGTCCTGAAATACCAACACATGGACATCAGCGTCTAGCAGGAAACACCTCCTCTAGGGTTATTATTATTTTTTAAATTTATTTATTTATTTATTTATTTATTTGGGTAGAGACAGCCAGAAATCAAGAGGGAGGGAGGTGATAGGGAGAGAGACAGAGAGACACCTGCAGCCCTGCTTTACCACTCGCAAAGCTTTTCCCCTACAAGGTGGGGGCCAAGGGCTCGAACCCCACTCCTTGCACATTGTAATACATGTGCTCAACCAGGTGCACCACCACCCGGCCCCATCTGGTGTTATCTTTACCCTTACGTTTCTCTCCCTGCCGATCTGGAAGGGTAGGTGAGCATCCACCCCTCCATTTCCCACCCCACCTCCCACACCTGGAAGTTCTCAATGTCCCTTCCCCTGTCCCTTAAGTCTGAATTGCCTTTCCTCCATTAAGTCCTCCTTTCTACTTAAGGCAACATAGGCTAATTTTGATACGCCATCACTCAGTGGATATTTACTGATTGCCTCTCAGATGCCAGGACCTACAGGGATACAGGCATACCTAAGTAAACACAGTGGTCCTGGCCTCAAGAGAGTAATAGCTTGGGGCCAGGCAGTGATTGAGCACACACTTACTGTACACAAGGACCCAGGTTCAAGCTCCACGTCCCCACCTGCAGCAGGGCACGTTTCCTGAGCACGGAGGCAATGCTACACGTGTCTTTCTCCCACTCTACTTCCCCTCCCCTCACAATTTCTTTCTGTCTTATCAAATATAAGAAAAGTAAGTAAGTACAAATAAAGCAAAAAAAAAAAAATTTTGTAGAAGGGGCTAGGAGGTGGCGCACCTGGTTGAGTGCACACATTACAATGCCCAAGGACCTAGGTTAAAGTCCCTGGTCCCCACTTGCAGGGGGAAAGCTTCACAAATGGTGAAGTAGGGCTGCAAGTGTCTCTCTGTCTCTCTCCCTCTCTATCTCCCCCTTCTCTCTCGATTTCTCTGCCTCTAGCCAATAATAAATAAATCAAAATATTTATTTTTTCCCTTTTGTGCCCTTGTTTTATTGTTGTAGTTATTATTGTTGTAGTTATTGATGTCATCATTGTTGGATAGGACAGAGAAATGGAGAGAGGAGGGGAAGACAGAGAGGGGGGAGAGAAAGACACCTGCAGACCTGCTTCCCCGCCTGCAAAGTGACTCCCCTGCAGGTGGGGAACCGCGGTCTTGAACCGGGATCCTTACACCAGTCTTTGTGCTTCGCGCCACCTGCGCTTAACCCATTGGGCTACCGCCCGACTTCCAAATTAAAATATTTTTTAATTTTGTAAGAAAGAAATCTGCAGCTTATTTGGGAGACATTGTGTCTGGATGACAGTATTATGCCAGAATATGCAGAGGCTGTCAGGGAAGAGAAGGAAGAGACCTATAGAGAGGGGGACATGCAGAACTGAGTAACCCAGGAGGCCACAGTGCAGTATTGCCATGTGACCAAGCAGAGGGGAATGGAGGGGAAAAGAGGTTCAAGACCCAGGGGCAGACCTAAGCACAGCAAGTTCCCAGAGTGACAGCCTACTTGGAACAGCTGCAGCTTGGAGAAGAAGGAGAAGGAGAAAGAGAAAGGAAGCTTCTTGTTAATGTGTTGTGTTCTATCCTGAGGCAACTGAAAGACCTGGAGGAGTTATTATTATTATTATTGATTTAATAATGATCAACAAGCCCGTTGGATAAAAGTGCTACAATTTGACACAGTTCCCACCACCAGAGTTCTGTATCCCATCCCCTCCATTGGAAGTTTTCCTATTCTTTATCCCTCTGGGAGTATGGACCCAGGATCATTATGGGGTGCAGATGGTGGAAGGTCTATAATTGCTTCTCCGCTGAACATGGGCGTTGGCAGGTAGATCCATACTCCCAGCCTGTTTCTATCTTTCATTAGAGGGGAAGGGCTCTGGGGAGGGGAGGTTCCAGGACACATTGTTGAGGTCATCTGCCCAGGGAAGTCAGGTTGGCGTTATGGTAGCATCTGCAAGTTGGTGGCTGAAAAACATTAAGATAGAAAGCAGAACAAATTGTTTAACAATCAGGAACCTAAAGGTAAAAGTTTAGCAGATGAGGTTTGGGGTCTCCATTTTGGAAGAAGCTAGGAAATCTATCTTAGGTATATTCTAAGGGACCCATGACTTTCCTAATTTTTGTCTGAGGCCAACAGCTAACATGCAGGGGAGATGGTGTCTGGGGAGAGGGTGTCAGAGTTGGAAGTAGGACTAGAAAGCTGGATCAGGGCAGAGAGTAGCTCCCCAATATGGGAAAAGTATATAAATACCATTAAGTGTAAACCCCATCGATCTGATTCAGGACCCACATTCAGCACAGGAGCCTGTGTACCCTCTGCATCCCTGTCCGTGTGAGCTCACACTCCCTGGCCGTAGGTAGGAACATTCTAGGCTGCACTCATTTCAGGACCAGTGTTCCTGGAGTATGTTGGCCCAGCCTCCCTTCAGAGAGTGGTAGCACTGTCGTTCCACATTGAGGGCAGGTCCTCTAGAGGCCCACAAGTGGGTCCCTGATGCTGTTCCTGATGGAGATGACCAGTGATGGTGGAGAGAGGGATCAGTTAGAAGACCTGGAAGAATTTTATTTAAGGGGATACTCGATAGACTTTTCAGGACCAGGGATATGCCACAACAGTAGCAAAGACATGCAAGCAAGGGGCCCCAGGTTAGGTCCCTAGCATCGCTCAAAGCTGAGTGGTAATCTGGTCCAAACAAGCCAATTAATGATGAATGAAATTAAAAAAAAAAGATTTATTTGCGATTTTGTGAGATCCTCCTACTGGACATGTGGATAGTGGGCTGCAGGAAGCTAGAGGGATTGTGTGTTAGATAAAGAGGGTCTGACCCAGCGAAGGCAGGGCCAGTGGAGGTGAGGCCTCAAGGAAGCTGTTTACCACGCCTGTGTGCCTTCTGCTTGGGCGGGCGGTAGCAGGTACAAGAGTAGCAGACTGATGGGCAAAAAGAAAAAAAACTATTTGTTAGTTAGTCTTTGACAAGTTAGATTGGTGGAGCCCCCTTTTTTTTTTTTGCCTCCAGGATTATTGCTGGGGCTTGGTACCTGCACTACGAATCCACTGCTCCTGGAGGCCATTTCCCCCATTTTGTTGCCCTTATTGTTACTGCTGTTGTTGTTGGATAGAACAGAGAGGAATCAAGAGGGGGAGAGAAACATACCTGCAGACCTGCTTCACTTCTTATGAAGTGACCCCCCTGCAGGTGGGGCAGGGGGCTTGAACTGGGATCCTTACACTGGTCCTTGTGCTTTGTGCCATGTGCGCTTAACCTGCTGCGTTACCACCTAGCCCCCAAAGTCTGTTTTCTGTTCAAATAGCAATGAACAGCAGTCTGCTCCTCTAGGAGGGAGATTTGTCTGACGGTGGAAGAGAAAGGGCAGAATATATCCCCCCTCTCGGTTGATAACTGCACACTAAGTGCTGGTGAACCCAGGAGTGCCCTGCTGCCCAGTGTCCCTTGGTGGAGGCTGGCACCCTTCCTCCATCCTGAGTACCACGTCCTTTAGCTCTTGACTCTGCCTTGAGCGTAATATCCTCTGTGACTCCTTGAACTCAATATTTCTCCGGTAACGAGGCTAGAACTTCCCATGGTCTCCAGCTTTCTCCCATTTTTTCTACTGATTCTGAAAGGAACCCTATCCAGCTCTGAATCTCAGTGACCACTCCTGCCTGTAGTTGGCCATTCAGCCTCTCCTGTTGTGAGGTAGGGTTGGGACAAGGTACTCAAAGAAGAAGCCTAGATGATGCTGACATTGAAGGGCTGGACAGAAGAGGATCAGCTTCTGAAGAGAGCATGAAAAAAGGGCATGTGAGGGGAGAATGCACGCTGTCTGAGGCACACCTTCCTTGCCTGGGCTTCCATGTTTGTTCTGCAAGCACTGTGTTCTAAGAGTTATTATTGCCGGGGCTTGGTGCCAGCACTACTAATCCACTGCTCCTGGAGGCCGTTTTTTCCATTTTGTTGCCCTTGTTATAGTTGCCATTGTTGTTGTTGGATATGACAGAGAGAAATTGAGAGAAGAGGGGAAGACAGAGTGGAGGAGAGAAAGATAGACACCTGCAGACCTGCTTCACCACTTGTGAAGCGACCCCTCACCCCCTTCAGGTAGGAGCCAGGGGCTCGAACCCGGGAACAATAGGCCGAACCAGGAACAATAGGCCCTTGTGCTTCACTCCATGTGCACTTCCCCTGCTGTGCTACCACCCAGCCCCCTGTTCTAAGAGTTGAGGCTTTCAAATGAGTCATGATTGATTGAATCTCCAGGGCCCTCCCTCAGCTCTCCACAAAGGCTGGGGAGTGGGGTTGAAAGGTCTACACCCCTCTAACCACATGGTGGTTTACAGTCAACAACCCCCCCCCCCCCCGGATCCAGAAGCTACCAAGGGCCCCTTTCCTATCGGAAATATGGAAGTGGTTGACTGGGATTTGCAAACAGACAAAAAAAAAATATCTATCATTCAGGAAATTTCTGTGGTTTTTAGGAATTGTATGCCAAGAACCAGGGACAAAAACCAAATAAGATGTATTTCTTATTTTATTTTTTATTTTTTAAATTTTTTGTATATTTTTATAATATGTATTTATTCCCTTTTGTTGCCCTTGTTGTTGTATTGTTGTAGTTATTATTGTTGTCATCGTTGTTGGATAGGACAGAGAGAAATGGAGAGAGGAGGAGAAGACAGAGAGGGGGAGAGAAAGACCAAGATGTATTTCTTATTATAGCATAGTAATAGAAACCTATTTTGGCAGACCTGCAAGTGGTTGGTCCTGCTAAATCTCACTCTGAAACCAAACAAGGGCCTGTTGCCCAGGGCCGGAAAACGTCCAACACCGCCAAGCCGGCTTCTGTGAGACCAGAGAAAGCGTTATTGCCAATTCACATGTTCAGTAGAGGCTGAGAGCTGGTTCTCAAACCACCCTCTCTGTTTCATCTTTTTTTTTTTTTTTTTTTGAAACTATTCCAGTAAGGGAAAGGTCTGAAAACTTCTGTCTTGTTTATTTCTGGATAAATAGGAGGTGGTATTTGGGATCAACTAGACCAGGCCCTGGAACCATTGTTTGCCCTGACAACACAAAACAAGCTGGAACAAAGACAAGGGAAGTTGTGAACCTTCAAGCCACCATGTTGTCTTACCTTTTGCCATTCAGGATAGATGGCAGAAACTTAACTTCTGCACAGTTTCTATAAACGGAGTGCAGGAGAGTTACTCTCATTGGCCAACCCAACTCCTCAATGTCAGGGTGCCATAGTAGGTAGCCTTGTTCTTTGGAATCCTTGCTGTAAAGTTCATGTGAGAGGGACTTTCACTGTTAGAATAGTAGTCTGTTCTTTTTAAAAAAATATTTATTTTATTTATTTATTCCCTTTTGTTGCCCTTGTTTTGTTGTTGTTGTTGTTGTTGTTGTTATTGATGTCATCGTTGTTGGATAGGACAGAGAGAAATGGAGAGAGGAGGGGAAGACAGAGAGAGGGAAAGAAAGATAAGACACCTGCAGACTTGCTTCACCACTTGTGAAGCGATTCCCCTGCAGGTGGGGAGCCGGGGGCTCGAACCGGGATCCTTAACGCCGGTCCTTGTGCTTTGTGCCACATGTGCTTAACCTGCTGCATTACCACCTGACTCCCTAATAGCCTGATCTTTAACATGGAATGTGTTTCTTTCTGGCCTCCTGTCATTTACTGTTGGGAGACGTTTTAGATCCACATCTTCTGCCTTTATAAAAATCAGCAGAACAGCTTCTGGGGTGCCAGTTGAGTGGTTGTGTTGTCAATGCCTGATTAGGACCAGAGCCAGAGGACCTTGAATTAGACCTAGTCCCCACTCCTGGTTCAGTGTGTCACATTAGGCAAGTCATTTATTTACCTAGAAGTCTAAGAACAAATCTGTCTATGTTTCCAATCTTCTTCTTCTAGCGTTTGCCCTTCTTCCGTAGCCAGTCAACAGCATCAGGTTGAGCCTGATGTAAAGTTTCGAGACCTCCTTTGAATCTGGAGAGGTGGCAGTCGTTGACTATGTGGGTCATTGTCTGTAGCCGCAGGGGCAGTTCGGGTCGTCTCTGGCTCCCCAGCGATGGAACATAGCGGCGCACCGGCCATGGCCTGTTCGATAGCAATTGAGGAGGGCCCGATCATAACGTGCTAGGTCAAAGCCGGGTTGACGCTTGCAGGGGTCTGTGATGAGGTGTTTGTTCTTTACCTCAGCTGACTGCCAGCTCTGTTTCCAAGAGACTGGAACAGAGAAGTTCAGTGTAGGTGTAGGGGACCAGATTGGGTGACGAGACATCAAGCGTTGGACAGGGTGGGCGAAGATATCTGTGTATATTGGCAGGTCCGGTCGAGCGTAGACGTGGGAAATGAACTTAGATGATGCCGCATCCCAACAAATATCTGGCGGGGCGATGTTACTAAGAACTGGCAGCCATGGAACTGGGATGGAACGGATGGTTCCAGAAATGATCCTCATGGAGGAATATAATTTGGAATCGACCAAGTGGACATGGGGGCTACGGAACCATACTGGGGCACAGTATTCTGCAGTGGAATAGCATAATGCCAGAGATGATGATCGTAGTGTGGAAGCGCTCGCGCCCCATGAGGAGCTGGCCAGTCTTGCAATGATGTTATTCCTCGCGCCCACCTTTGCTGCAGTTTTTTCCAATGTCAAGGCCCAGCACCATAAGACTTAAAGGATTGCTTTACTATTCTCTGCAGGCTGCATAGTTAAGATGGCGTTGCAAATGACTGTTCTTCCCTTAATTTTTTTTTTAAAAAAGAATTTATTTATTTATTCATGAGAAAGATAGGAGGAGAGAAAGAACCAGACATCACTCTGGTACATGTGCTGCCGGGGATTGAACTCAGGACCTCATGGTTGAGAATCCAATGCTTTATCCACTGCGCCACCTCCCGGACCACCTCTTAATTTTTTGTAAATACTTTTTGTATTTATTTATTTATTTTCAGCTGGGCTAGCGTGGGGGTGCCTCTTCCCAGGTGCGTACTCTTTGGGTTGGAGAGAACTCAACTGGAGCCAGCCTGGGCTGCTACTCACTCAGCAACGCGAGGGAGATGACTCAGGAACCAAACATGTGGTGGCGAGACAATGCAAATCTCTTTATCAATCAGAGAGCCAAGACTTTTAAAGGGCATATCCAGAAGTGGCAAGTTGGAAACAGAAATGGCTAGGAAAGGGGCGGAGAAAGGCAAAAGGGGCTAGGAAGGTAGAAACTTCTTTAGCAACTGTTTCGAGGGTTTTAACTGGTGAGATTAATACTACCCTGCAGGCAGGGAGGGTCTTGAGGGTAGAAAGAAGATAGATCAAAGGAGTGGAATGGGTTGGGATCTTTCAGGCAAAACAGTTATTATGTAGAAAGGCCATAGTATCAGAAGTGCAGGGTGCTTTGTGAGCCCTGCCGAGCTCAACCACATCTTCACAATTTCCTGACAATTTTCCCTTTTGTTGTCCTTGTTTTTTTTTTATTGTAGTTATTGTTGTTGTTGTTATTGATGTCATTGTTGGTAGATAGGACAGAGAGAAATGAAGAGAGGAGGGGAAGATGGGGGAGAGAAAGATAGACACCTGAAGACCTGTTTCACTGCCTGTGAAGCGACTCCCTGCAGGTGGGGAGCCAGGGGCTCTAACCCAGATCCTTAGGCTGGTCCTTGCATTTTGTGCCACGTGCGCTTAACCCGCTGCGCTACACCCGACTCCCCTCCCCTAAATTTTTAAAAAAGCATTTGCTTATTTATTATTGTATAGAGACAGAAATTGAGATGGGAGGGAGAAACAGGGAGAGGGGAAGAGAGAGACACCTGCAGCACTTCTCCGCCACTTGTGAAGCTTTCCTCCCTGTAGGTGGGACCAGGGGCTTGAACCTGGGTCCTTGCACACTATAGTGTGCGTTTAACCAGATGAGCCGCCAGGTGCCCCCTCCCCTTAATTTTGATGAGACCTATTCTATCCTGCTTCTCCTGCAATGGGAGAGGGGTTGAGGAGTATTTGCTATACTTACTGTATTTTTAATCTTTCACATTTGAGGGGTTTTTGAAACAACTTGGTTGCTGGATGAGCCTCTAGTCCCAGGTAGAGATTAGCCGGCCACAGCCAACCTTATCCATCTCACATTTGGGTCCCGTTGATCCCCACCCTTCTATTTATGGCTCAATAAAGATTGCCAGAGAAATAAAAATTAGAGTAGTAGGCCAAACTGAACTCAGAGAGTCCCTTTTCTGGAGTGTTTTCAGATAGAAAATGCATCGCCACCAAGAGTCTTTTAAGACTTGACTTGAAAACCTGTAAGAAGCCAGGGATAATCTTTTAGAAGTAATAAAGAGGGATGCCTAGCCTCTTCTAGTCTGTCTTTGGTGAGAAGGGCCAAGGAAGTACAGATTCCAACTGAAGCTTTTGAGGACGTTGGAGGATGAACAGAAGGGAGAGTGGACGTCGATGACTCTTCATGCCCCACAGCCAGTGTCGAACTTCTGGCTGTTCTTTTTTCCTTTTTCTGTAGTGCTCCTTTTATCAGCATCCTATTCTCTCTTACCTTCATATTAGAGGGGCTGCTGGTTCTTGTCATCACTCCCCCTTGCTAGTTCATTGTGTCCACTGTTATTCCCTCAAACGTAGAGCTGATGCTATCATCCTCCTGTTCTGTGACCCTTGGACTTCCTCCTGCCCATCAGCCACCATTCCTACCAGATTTTCCCACTCTCAGCTCTAGGTCTCTCCTGGTCTTATCTCTGTTTTTATTTTTAAATTTCTTTTATTTATTTATTTATTTATTTACTGGATAGAGACAGCCGAAATCAAGAGGGAAGGGGTGAGAGAGAGGGAGAGAGACAGAGAGACACCTGCAACACAGCTTCACCACTCGCAAAGCTTTCCCCTGCAGGTGGGACCAGAGGCTTGAACCTGGGTCCTTGTACATTGTACTATGTGTGCTCCATCACCCACCCACCCCCATGACCCATCTTCCCTCCATTCAGGCAACATATCATTCATTTTTGCATCCCTATCACACCCAAAGTGGTAGAGGGTACATAGCTGATTTTTTTTCTTTATTGGAGGATTAGTCATTTACAGTCTACATTAAAATACAGTAGTTGGTACATGTATAACATTTCTCACTTTTCCACAGAACATATTCACCTCCCATCTCTGCCATCATGTTCCAGGACCTGAATCCACTACTCTCTCCCCAGTCTTTTACTTTGGTGCAATACATCAACTATAGTCCAAGTTCTGCTCTGTGTTTTCCCTTCTGTTCTTATTTCTTAACGTCTGTCTTTGAGTGAGATCATCCCATATTCATCCTTCTGTTTCTGACTTATCTTACTTAACATGATTCCTTCAAGCTCCATCCAAGATGAGGTGAAGAAGGTAAAGAATTCACCATTTTTAAAAACTTTTAAAATTTATTATTTATTTTCCCTTTTGTTGCCCTGTTGTTTTATTGTTGTTGTTATTATTATTGTTGTTGATGTCATTATTATTGGATTGGACAGACAGAAATAGAGAGAAGAGGGGAAGACATAGAGGGGAAGAGACAGACACCTACAGTCCTGCTTCACCGCCTGTGAAGCGACTCCCCTGCAGGTGAGGAGCCAGAGGCTTGAACTGGGATCCTTACACTGGTCTTTGTGCTTCGCACTATGTATGCTTAACTCACTGCACTACCACCCGACCCCCAGAATTCACCATTTTTAATAGCTGCGTAGTATTCCATTGTGTATATAGACCATACTTTTCTCAGCCAGTCATCTGTTGTTGGATACCTGGGTTGCTTCCAGGTTTTGGCTATTACAAATTGTGTTGCTATGAACATAGGTATACACAGATCTTTTTGGATGGGTGTGTTTGGTTCGTTAGGATATATCCCCAGGAGAGGAATTGCAGGGTCATAGGGCAGGGCCACTTCTAGCCTTCTGAGAGTTCTCTAGGCTGTTCTCTACACTGGGGATGGACCCACTGACACCTCCATCAGCATTGCAGGAGGGTTCCTCTGTCCCCACAACTTCTGTAGCATGTGTTGTTATTGTTTCTCATAACTGATCTTTACTTATTTATTGGATAGAAACACAGAGAAATCAAGAGGGAAAGGGAGGTAGAGAAAAGAGAGATACTTTCAGGATATGTTTTATGTCTCTCATTTTTTAAAAAATGAGTAAAGGCATAAGTCTAAATATGTAGCACTGCGACTATGACTGTGATAATTTCCAAACCTTAAAATCATACTACAGGGGAGTTGAGCGGGAGTGCAGTGGGTTAAGTGCAGGTGGCACAAAGCACAAGGACCGGCATAAGGATTCCGGTTCGAGCCCCCGGCTCCCCACCTGCAGGGGAGTCGCTTCACAGGTGGTGAAGCAGGTCTGCAGGTGTCTGTCTTTCTCTCCCCCTCTCTGTCTTCCCCTCCTCTCTCCATTTCTCTCTGTCCTATTCAACAACAATGACATCAATAATAACTACAACAATAAAACAGTAAGGACAACAAAAGGGAATAAATATAAAGAAATTTAAAAAATCATACTACATTATTTTCTGTGACTTGTAAAAGACAGTAGGATGGGGGTTGGGTGGTGGCATGGTGGGTTGGGTGCGGAGCGGAGCGTGGGACCAGTGTAGGGGTCCCGGTTTGAGCCCCTGGCTCCCCACCTGCAGGGGAGTCGCTTCACAGGCGGTGAAGCAGGTCTGCAGGTGTCTGTCTTTCTCTCCCCCCTCTGTCTTCCCTTCCTCTCTCCATTTCTCTCTGTCCTATCCAACAACGAATGACATCAATGACAATGATAATAATAACCACAAGGCTACAACAACAAGGGCAACAAAAGGGGGGGGGAGTGGCCTCCAGGAGTAGTAGATTCATGGTGCAGGCACTGAGCCCCAGCAATAACCCTGGAGGTAAAATAAATAAATAAAAGACAGTAGGATAGAAAAGTCTTATTCTCAGAAGCATGCAAGCTTGCCCACGAACACAGACATAATTTTTTTTTAAATACTGAGTCATTACGGTGAAAAGTGCCAACCAACCCTAACTTTGACAACTAGAATGTATACAGCGGTACTCAGTGATTTCCCTACTGTTCTCAAATTCTTTCCTTCTGGCAGACTGTGAGCACTTTTACATATGCACGTCATGTGCCCGAGTTTTACACTTTGAAAAGGTCTCACCCATACTGGGCTTTTATTACAGGCTGAGTTGATAGTCTGCAGGAAAACCAAAGAACTGATTCTGTGCAAGACCTTTGTCTGGTCTGTCTAGGTTGCTTATGTTTTACAGACAAGCGTTCATTTCAGTCCGGGTTTGGCCTCTTTTCCAGGGAAGTTCCCTTGAAGGATGCTAAGGAATACGCTGAATCCATAGGCGCCCTCGTGGTGGAAACAAGCGCAAAAAACGCCATCAATATCGAAGAGCTCTTTCAAGGAATCAGTAAGTACCTAAAACTGTGCCTCCTGCTCACCTTCTGTTTCTGAGCTTCTGAGCGTCCAAGAGTCACAGATGCAAAGTCAGAACTTGAACTTGTCTGATGCCACAGATAGAAAACCTACAAGCCTGTGCTCGGGGAAGACCCAAGCCAATTCCACATCTCCTGAACTCTGCTATTAGGCTGTCGATTCTGTGTTTTATGCAGCAAGAGGGAGGAACCCTATGGAAAAAATAAAAATAAAATTCTGTTTGCACTTAACAAGTTATACATTTCATGTTAGTCTATTAAGGGGAGGGGGGAAAATGAAATAGTGGTAGAATATAGAAGACCAAAGTCTTACAGAACTGTTGCACCCCTCATGAAGCTTTTCCCCTACAAGTCGGGACTGGGGGCTTTAACTGGGGTCCATGTGCAATCATTTAGGTCAACCACTGCCCGCCCCCCTTCCTCCTGTCCCCTTCTCAAGCCTTAAAACCCCAACCTGAGGGTAAGATAATTTTCAGAGAGATGAGTCTGCCATGTTGTCAGGTAGCTGGCATATTTATTTATTTGTTTGTTTGTTTGTTTATTTAAATTGAGAGGGAATGTGGTGGTAGAGAGGAAGAGAGGACAGACACCTGCAGGTGGGTACCGGGAGGGCTCAAACCTGGGTCCTTGCACACTATAGTGTGTGCACTTAGTAGGTGTGCCACCACCTGGCCCCAGCTGGCATCTTTAAATAAGCCTGGTTTCCTCTCGCCAGTACTTATCTCTTGGATACCGGCTTTCAGGTGTTGAGCTGGGGCTTGGTGGGGAGCTGAACTCCATTCTTGTTTGACTTTCTGTGCAGCATGTGTAGGGTAGAGAAGAGTTAGTTCCCTGTTTTAAGAGCATCATCCTCCAAGCCAAAAGAAACAAAGTATCCTCGGGCGTTGGCTCTCAGAGTCTAATGTAATGAACCAAAGTGAGTTAAAAGGAAGTCAAATCTGTTCTGGGAAGCAAAAGGCCCCTGTGACTTTGAGAGCACTGCCAATGATGACCTCAAGCAGAGGAAAGATCAAACTGTCAGTTTCCCTTCTGGAACTGTGTGGAGCCAAGATAGTCATAAATCACTGCCAATTATTTCAGGGCTTAACTTTTCCTAGGGTGGCTTCCTCAGAACTTTGAGTCCCAGAACCTCACTAAATATACTGATTGCAAAGTCCCCAGTGATGCTGTGAGAATCTCTCAGGATAGTTTTCCAATATGGCTGCCAGTAAACAGCTCTGTGAGGGACCCAGAACAGCCATTCCCAGTGAAATTCTGAGGTGACATTTTGCTGTTGATGGCTGGGAAGCAGCTCTTTTGATAAAGATTATTTATGGAGAGCCAGCATAAATAAAAGGATGGGACAAAGGGAACTGCTACTTTCTATTAATTAGCTTAAGAGAAATGAGGAAACTATTAATCATTCCTCCATCTAACCCCTAAGTCCAGTTCATGTAGAATAGAGATGTGACCTTTTTTCGCTCAGGCAAGAGAAATACTAAAATTATCTTATTTTGTTTGCCTGGAGTCATCTAGAGAGTCAACATTTTAAAGACTCAGCCTATGGTCTGTGCATTAAAAAGTTTGAGACATTCAATCAATTTCCCCCTCTCATATTAATTAAATTGTGATTTATAGGACTACAATTTAATAGGAGTGTACATAAACACCATTCCCACCACCAAAAGACTGTGTCCCATCCTATCCACCTCCCCACCCCCAACCCCCCAGTGAAGCCGAACTTCCTTCCTTGCCCTCAACCCAGAGATTTTTACTTTGGTGCCCTACTCCAAACTTGGTTACATTTCTTCTCACTGGAATCCACACCCCCTTCCTGCTGTTAGGCCCTACTCTCACAGTGCAATGTTCTCAAGCTCACCGGCTGGAGTGCTTGTAGTCTGTAGCACTGTCATTTTACAGTGGAAGCCCCACCTTAGATTCCCGCTCCTTACCTGACGTGGCCAAGACTGTGCTGTTCTGCTGTAAGCAGGCTGCCTGGCTGTCTCTACAGCGATGCCTCTGGTGTAGCATCGAAGAACTTGAATTCATTCCATGAGCCTCCTGGATCTTCAAACCAAGCTCACTCTTTTCTGGAGGTGTTTGCCAACAGTTTGTTTTTGTTAGTGGCTTTTATTATTATTTAAAAAAAAATTTTATTTCTAAAATGGAAACACTGGCAAGACCGTAGGATAAGCGGGGTAGAATTTCACACAGTTCCCACCCCCAGAGCTCCGTATCCCCTCCCCTCCCCAATAGCTTTCCTGTTCTTTATCCCTCTGGGAGTATGGACCCAGGGTCATTGTGGGATGCAGAAGGTGGAAGGTCTGGCTTCTTTCATTGCTTCCCCGATGAACATGGGCGTTGGCAGGTGGATCCATACTCCCAGTCTTCCTCTCTCTTTCCTTAGTGGGGCAGGGCATTGGGGAGGTGGGGCTCCACACTGGTGGCTTTTATTAATGAAAGGCTTTAATAGATGCAGTTAGCTAGTTCCTAATGACTCCGATGCATGCCTTTAAATTTATTTATTTATTTATTTTGCCTCCAAGGTTATTACTGGGACTCAGTACCTGCACTATGAATCCACTGCTTCTGTGGCCATTTCTTTTTTTGATATTTTGGATAGGACAGAGAGAAATTGGGAGGGGAGGGGAAGACAGAGAGAGGAGAAGAGAAAGATAGACACCTGCAGACCTGCTTCACCGCCTGTGAAGCAACCTTCCTGCAGGTGGGGAGCTGGGGGCTCGAACCAGGATCCTTGTGCGGTGGGTCTTTGTGCTTCAAACTATGTGCACTTAACCCGGTACACCACCACACAGCCCCTGTGATGAGTTCCTTTTTTGTGTGTGCCTCTATCTAGTTTCCGGAGCCCTCTCTCCACGATTAGCACCTAGAAGCAGACTTCTCAGACAGGCCTGCTCAGCACATTTTCAGAATGTGCCCAGTGACTTTCTCTAGTCCTGAAACGTAGTTTGAGGCTTCCACATAAGCTAGGGGACTTCCGCAGGCTTATGCAAGTCGTTAGTAAAATAAAAAGTGAGACGAAGGCTTCAAGAGATGACAGCAAATGGCAGCGGCAAGTATAGCTACCTGACATGGAAAGATAATTCTCTTTGTGATTCTGCCAGCCTTCCACACACTCAGGGTCTCCGAGCCTCAAAGTAGTGAGGACTTGAGATTAGGAATTCATGAGATCCTGGCCGTCTGCTTCATTGAAGGAAAAAAAAAGTTTTCTTAAAGCACTAAGTAGTTGTAATGTTCAGATATGACTTCAAATTAATTTTTTAATTTGTATTTTTTTATTATCTTTATTTATTTGTTGGATAGAGACAACCAGAAATTGAGAGAGAAGGAGAGAGAGAGAGAGAGAGACCTGCAGCACTGCTTCACTACTTGCAAAGCTTTCCCCATGCAGGTGGGGACCAGGCTTGAACCCAGGTCTTTGTGCACTGTAATGTGTGCGCTTAACCAGGTGCACCACCACCTGGCCCCCTAAATTTGTATTTACTTTTGATACAGACCGGAAGAAATTGAGAGGGGAAGGAAAGAAAGCAAGAGAGGAAGAGAGGCACCTGTAGCACTGCTTTACATAGCTCGTGAAGCTTCCCCTCCAGATGGGGACTGAGGGCGGGAACCAGCTTCCTGGCACATTGTAACGTGTGTACTCTACAGGCAACACCAGATCTTCTCCCCAAATTAATTGATTTTATGTATACTATAGATAAATCAATTGTTACTTGTACCACTCATTTTGCATGTCAAAAAAACAACTTTGTGTTTGTCTTATTAGACTTTAGTTATAATCACCTTAGCAAAGCGGTCTATTGACAGAGCCCAAGACATAATCTTTATCCATACAGCTCTTTCCAAGTGCTGGTGGTCCTTCAGAATAGAGTGTGTAGTCTAAGTATAGGTTAATTTAAAACACAGTGCCAAATACACCTGAATATACTGCATCAGACATTTCATTTCATATCCCCCCCCCCCCCGGTTTTCACTTGTATTCCATGTGCTTGGCTCTGAGCTCAAACTAGAAATAGATGCTGCTAACACCTAGACTTCCCAAAGCAGTATTCCTGAGGCAGACAGGAATATTCCTGAGGGAGAAAGGATGCAATAAAAAAATAATTTAAAAAAAAAAATCAAGAATGAGGAGTGAAAATAAAAACTCTTTTTAAAAAGTTCGTTTTGGGGCCGGGTGGTAGCGCAGCGGGTTTTGCACGTGGTGCAAAGCGCAAGGACCGGCATAAGGATCCCAGTTTGAGCCCCCAGCTCGCCACCTGCAGGGGAGTCGCTTCACAGGCGGTGAAGCAGGTCTGCAGGTGTCTGTCTTTCTCTCCCCCTCTCTGTCTTCCCCTCCTCTCTCCATTTCTCTCTGTCCTATCCAACAACGAACGACATCAACAATAACAATACTAACCACAACAAGGCTACAGCAACAAGGGCAACAAAAAGGGGGGAAAATGGCCTCCAGGAGCGGTGGATTCATGGTGCAGGTACCAAGCTGCAGCGATAACCCTGGAGGCAAAAAAAAAAAGGGTTCACTTCAACAAAATTAATTCAGATTGACTTGAATAAAAAGTCAAATGTTTCTCTCTTACATTTCCAGAGTGATCATAAACCAGTAATTAGTCAGCTGTATTTTCTGAGTTGGCATATCTTTTAGAAAGGAAATTGTTTGCCAGAATATTACACATGTTTCAACATTCAATATTGAAACTACCTTATAGAGAACTGAGGTGCTGACCTGTCTTGGGTGTTCTATGGGCAGTCTGTCCACACATAACTCACAGTCCTCTGACTGGTGCTTCCCCAGTACTTTCTTCTAAACCATATATATATATATATATATACTTGCCTCCAGGGTTTTTGTTGGGGCTCAGTGCCTATACCACGAATCTATTGTACCTGGATGTCATTTTTTCCATTTTGTTGCCATTGTTATTGTTGTTATTGTTATTGCTGCTGTTGTTGGATAGGACAGAGAGAAATGGAGAGAGCAGGGAAAGACAGAGAAGGGGAGAGGAAGATAGACACTTGCAGACCTGCTTCACTGCTTGTGAAGCTTTTCCCCTACAGGTGGGGAGCAGGGACTAGAACCCAGGTACTTGCACACTGTAATGTGTGCGCTTAATCAGGTGTGCCACTGCTTGGTCCCTTCTCTTTAATAGATTTTTATAGATATATTTTTTAATTTTTTATATTTATTTATTTTCTCTTTTATTGCCCTTGTTTTTTATTGTTGTAGTTACTATTGCTATTGTTATTGATATCATCGTTGTTGGATAGGGCAGAGAGAAATGGAGAGAGGAGGGGAAGACAGAGAGGGGGAAAGACAGACACCTGCAGACCTGCTTCACCACCTGTGAAGCGACCCCCC
Source organism: Erinaceus europaeus (assembly GCF_950295315.1). Classification (NCBI taxonomy): domain Eukaryota; kingdom Metazoa; phylum Chordata; class Mammalia; order Eulipotyphla; family Erinaceidae; genus Erinaceus; species Erinaceus europaeus. The sequence goes on along the minus strand of NC_080171.1, from coordinate 118,208,683 downwards.
CCCCCTCCGCCGTAGGAAGGGAGCCAGGGGCTCGAACCAGGATCCTTAAGTCATTCCTTGAGCTTTGCGCCATGTGTGCTACAGCCTGGCCCCCTTCATCTTCTTTTTTTTTTTCCTTCAGCTATCTCTCTGGCCCTGTATGAGATATTCATCCTTTCCTGTCTGCAAAACTTAATTCCTTCACAAAGTCTTTATCTGCCTCAACTCTCACTGTTGGTGCCGACCTTTCATTTTAAGTTATTTGTGGGGTGTGCCATCATTTTGACCCTTGAACTTTATTCTCTTTAATGAAAGGATTCTCCAGGTGGCTCGGGTTCACCTGGAGAGACTCCAGTTCTCTAGGAGGTATTGATTCTGTCTTAGTCCCCTTGAAGCTGAGCCAAGTAATTAAGATATCGTCAAACTCAGATCTTAAGAGTCTGGATCTTGGGAAGCCTCCGCTCCCCACCTGCAGGAGCCTGTCTGCTTCATGAGTGGTGGAGCAGGTCTGCAGGTGTTTGTCTTTCTATCTCTCCCCTTCCTTTCTCAATTCCTCTCTGTCCTAGCTAATAATGAAAACAAAATTAGAAAAAAAAAAAAAGGAAAAAATGATCTCCAGCCGTGGCTGATTCCTAGTGCAGGCACAGAGCCCCAGCGATGACCCTGGAGACAAAAAAAAAAAAGAATTTGGATGTTCACTCTTCTTTCCTATTGTGCCAGAAACTATTTCAGCAGGATCAAAGAGAAATGTGAATGATGCTTTTCTGCAGAGACTTTTGTCGCAGATGATTGAGCAGGCCTACTTTCTCTTCCCTTGTTCATTCAGTGACTCTACTGTGGGCTTTTTTTTTTTTCCTTGTGGGGCAGGTCCTGTACTAGATGCCAGGGATGTCATGGTGATCATCATAAACTGGATCTGTAACAACAGATTGTGGGCACATGTAGGTGAGCGTTAGCTGCTGTAATAATGTTACAGAGCCAAGGAACCTGGCATCATGGCAGGTTGAGGTTTGAGACTGCTTGGAGAAGAAGGTCTCCTAAGGTAATGATGTTAAACTGGCCCTGAAAAATAAAATGAGGACATGTGGACAAAGAACCCAGGGGAGAGCTGTCAGCCTGAGTAAAATGCACACCGAGCTGCTGAGGAAGTGTTGTGTTGCGTGCGGGAACGGAAGAGAACCATAGCACTGCAGAAGGGAAATTTAAAGGCAACAGCGGGAGGCCACGTTGGCAATGGAGCCAGGCCCTCACGGGACCCTGTAAAGGCCAACTGTTTGGAGTAGGAGTATCCAGTTTACATGGACAGAAAGATCACCCTCCTGGAATACATTGGATGGGGGAGAAATTGGAAATGACTCACCCTATTGGGATGCTGTCCTAGCACGCTAGGAGACAGGTGGCTTGTGCTGGAGTGCAGAGAAGTGGATGTGACTTTGAGCAGCCTTTTGGAAGTGGAACCAGGAACACTGGGTAACGGGTTGGGAAATGGCAAAACAGAAAGAGAGCATGTTCCTCAAGTTCTGGGTTTTTTTTTTTTTTTTTTTCTTCAGAATAAAGAGGATGTTGGCACAGAAGCAGGTGCTCTTGAGGTTGGGTTTGCTGGGAGCCAGACGGACTGGATTCCCGAGTGTGAAGAACACACATTTGGGGTTGTGGGTTGTAAATATGCTACTCAAATGCCTTTGAAATAACAACTCTCAAGTAAATAAATAAATAAATAAATAGAAACCTGGAGGACAAGAAGAGGTAGGACTGCTGGCTCACTAGAAATACATGGACTGGGCTAGGACCTGAACCAGAGAGCTGGGCTTTTGCTGCAGTGAATTAGAATCTGACTATAATGAAAACAGCACAAGGTGGGAAGAGATAGCACAGTGGTTATGCAAAGATACTCTCGTGTCTGAGGCTCCCAAGTCCCAGGTTCAGTCCCTTGCACCACCATAAACCAGAGCCTGAGCAGTGTTCTGGGGGAAAAAATTAAATTTAAATTTAAAAATGAGACACAAGGTTTTCTGGTCAAATGCCACACCAGGAAAGATTGTAGGATATAGCATTAGAGTATTGTTGTTGTTGTTGTTGTTAGTTTTAGAACATAGGGAACAAACATATCTATTGTTTGTTTTGACTTTCTCCCAGAACACTGGTCAATTTTACCTCATGGTGATGAACCAGGGACTTTGGAACCTTGGACTTAAAAGTCAGTTGAGTAGGGACTGAGTGGTGGTGTGCTTTGGTTAAGTGCACATGTTATAGTGCGCAAGGACCCATGTTCAAGCCCCTGGTCCCCACCTGCCGGGGGAAAGCTTCAAGAGTGGTGAAGCGGGGCTGCAGGGGTCTCTCCCTCTTTCTCCCTTTCTATCACCCCCTTCCTCTCAATTTTTGGCTGTCGCTATCTAATAAAGATAATAAGAAAATTATTAAAAAATAAACAACAAAGGGTCCTGGTTCAAGCCCTTGGCTCCCCACCTGCAGGGGAGTCACTTCACAGGCGGTGAAGCAGGTCTGCAGGTGTCTGTCTTTCTCTCCCTCTCTCTGTCTTTCCCTCCTCTCTCCATTTCTCTCTGTCCTGTCCAACAACAACAATATCAATAAAACAACAATAACTACAACTTTAAAACAAGGGCAACAAAAAGGGGATAAATAAAGAAATAAATATTTTTAAAAATAAGCAACAAAATTTTTTTAAAAAGTCAGTTGAGTAACCTTTATATTGCTTCTCTGGTCCTGAAAAAGCCATTATTTTTTATTTTATTTATTTAGCTTTTGTTTTTTTTAATGAATATAATTAAGACTACATGGATATTGGAAAAATTCAGATAAGTTGCTCAGACAAAAGATAGAAAGTTAAAACACATGGGTAGCAATCATATATGTGTCTGTGTGTCTCTCTGCGTATATTAATTAATTTATTGTTTTTTTTTTTACCTCAGGTTATCACGGGCTCAGTGCCAGCACAATGTACCCACTGCTCCTGGCAGCCATTTTTTTTCACTATATTGGATTGGACAGAGAGAAATTGAGAGAGGAAAGGGATAGAGAAAGAGAGAGAGAGAGACACCTGCAGACATATTTGAAATATGTTGAAAACAGTGCTAGTTGGGAGTCAGACAGTAGTGTAGTGGGTTAAGTGCACGTGGCACCAAGTGCAAGGACCAGCATAAGGATCCCGGTTTGAGCTCCTAGATCCCCACCTGCAAGCAGTGAAGCAAGTCTGTGGGTGTCTATCTTTCTCTCCCCCTCTCTGTCTTCCTCTCCTTTCCATTTCTCTCTGGCCTATTCAACAATGACAACAATAACTACAACAATAAAAATCAACTAGGGCAACAAAAGGGAATAAATATTTTTTTAAAAAAATCTTTTTTTAAAGAAAACAGTGTTAGTTATTTTAACTCCACTGGATTATTTAATGGTTTAACTAGTAACTTTTGTTTGGAAGCAGGTTAATAACAGAAATTTCAGAACAAAACAGTCGCGAATTTTATAACCATTCACAAGTTTAGCAAGCTTTAAATGAAAGCGAGTTGAACTGTTAAGAGATAATGAGTGGACAGAGACAAAGCCTGTCACCACCAAAAATAGCTCATTTAGCTAATTCAATAAAAGGAGCTATCTGGGAACTGAAGTAGTTTTAAAATATGGGCAGATTGGATAGCAAAAACCCTAAGCATGCTTGCCTTTTATTCCAGCAATTGTAAAGAATAAATTGTGCACCCATCTATCCTTCCTTCCTTCCTTAATAAATAAAAAAAAAGAAAAAGAAATTGTTCAGGTGTACAGTGTGTGGTAATAACAATGTCTGATGCACATTTTATCCTCTGACGCAGCTTTTATCTTCTGTGTTATTGCAGCTACTGACACACACAGCAACTTGTTCATGCATCCTGTAGCCTAGGATGTAGGGACTGTTGTTACGTGAAGAAATTGAGGCATCAAGTGGGTTGTTCGTAGCTTCTCACAGAGCTGAGTAAGAGTTGTCCCTTTTGTTGCAAACTGTTTTATGGTAATATTATTCAGGATGGTGGAAACAGGATATGACTGTACAAAAATTGGGAAATAGTTCCTTAAAAATCATGATTCACCAGTATAAACTAGTGTTTTAAAATGATGAGGGGGGCTGGGCAGTAGTGCAGTGGGTTAAGTGCACGTGGCACAAAGCGCAAGGACCGGCATTGGGGATCCCGGTTCGAGTCCCCGGCTCTCCACCTATAGGGGAGTCGCTTTACAAGTGGTGAAGCAGGTCTGCAGGTGTCTGTCTTTCTCTCCCCCTCTCTGTCTTCTCCTCTCTCCATTTCTCTCTGTCCTATCTTAAGAATGACAACATCAATAACAACAATAATAACTACAACAAGAAAACAAGGGCAACAAAAGGGAAAATAAATATTTGTTTAAAAAGAAACTATTACTTTGCCACCTTAATAACCACAATGCTATTATAGTAATAAAAATCATCTGATAGCCAGTGTTCACATTTCCAGGTAGCTAATAATTGTCATAAATGGTCTCCCTGGTTATAATTTCTTTTTTATTTTTTTTCTCCCATAGCTGTTATTGGTAATTATTAGCACATATTAGCAATTCCCACAGAAAAGCACTGGGGTTAGGACTTGATCTCATATCTCTAGGTATTAATGCCACAAACCTATGTAGCTTTTCCTTTTTTCTTTTATCCATTTATTTATTTATTTATTTATTTATTTATTTATTTTGCCAGAGGACTGATGAGCTCTGGCTTATGGTGATGTGGGGGACTGAACCTGAGAACTTAGAGCCTCAAGCATGAAAGTCAGTTTGCATAACCATTATGCTGGTCTTTCCAATTCCATATGTAGCTTGTCTAGGACAGACCCTATGTTCAGCTAAATCACTGTCCTAGGCCCAGCCATGGTTAAAGGTGACCTGGCTCTATGACTGTTTCTAAGACCTGGCCGGGCAGTACCCATCAGCAGAAAGCACACCATTCATGTTCTGAAGACAGCGGTCAACGACTGTGGGCCACTTACTGGTTGTGTTCCATAGAGACAACTGCCCACCACCTCCACCACAACCAAGTAGAGAAGTTTAAAAGACAGTTATCAAGAATAAATACTGCCAAGTCCTAGTAAACTTGCTCTGTTCACTGATCTGGATAATTCCGAAAATCAGCATCTAACATTGGAAACTACACAGCAAAAACCCATCACCACTAACTTAATAGTGAAAGATAGCTAAGCCAAGGAAAGGCTGGAACCCAAGTGAAAGGAAGGAAGAATATAAACAAGCAGATTGTTAGGGAGTGCTCTTAGCTCACAGAGGAAGTGGCCAGTGCCCGGCACAAGGATGGAGAACAGCTGCAGCTAAACGTGCCATTTTATTTTTGTGGTGTGTGAAAGTATTACAGCCCCCAGTCCAGAGCCATGATAAACTTTATTGGCTTCTTTTTTTTTTTCTTTCTCTCTCTCCACATATTGCATTCCTTGGGAACCATTTATGAAGCCTGCTTTTTCTCTAAGCTGTCAACTTTGAGGAGAATTAAACTTAAAAAAACAATCTTCTAATATTTCTTAAGCAGAATCTTACACAATGTAAGCCTTATTAAAATAAACTCTGCCTTAGGATATCTACCCAAGGATGCTTTGTTATGAAATTGTGTAGTTGGAGATTTTTTTTTTAAATATTTTTTATATTTATGTATTCCCTTTTGTTGCCCTTATTAATTGTTGTAGTTGTGGTTGGATAGGACAGAGGGAAATGGAGAGAGGAGGAGAGAAAGACAGACACCTGCAGACCTGCTTCACAGCCTGTGAAACGACTCCCCTGCAGGTGGGGAGCCAGGGGATCGAACAGGGATCCCTGCGCTTTGTGCCACCTGCACTTAGCCCGCTGAACTACCCCCGACTTCCGAGAGGATTTTGTAAGAATAGATACATGCTGACAGAAAGAGAGAGAGAGATGCAGATGATGCTGGCACTTTGTCAGGTGTTTGTATATAGACTTTGCCTACTCCATGGTTGTGTAATTTATACTGATTCAACAGTGTTCCAAAGCAATCACCTTGGGACAAAGCTCTTTGGTCATTTTCCAGAACTATCCTTTTGTCTAAGTACTTTTTAAAGAAAAATATTTATTTTTTTTTCCTTTTTGTTGCCCTTGTTGTTTTATTGTTGTAGTTATTATTGTTGTCGTCGTTGCTGGATAGGACAGAGAGAAATGAAGAGAGGAGACGACAGAGAGGGGGAGAGAAAGATAGACATCTGCAGACCTGCTTCACCGCCTGTGAAGCGACTCCCCTGCAGATGGGGAGCTGGAGGCTCGAACCGGGATCCTTATGCCGGTCCTTGTGCTTCGCGCCACCTGCGCTTAACCTGCTGCGCTACAGCCCGACTCCCTTGTCTAAGTACATTTAACCTCTCAGTAAGTCGTGTCTCATTCACACCACAAGATAGGCTCTCTTGTGTTTTCGAAGGCCGTCAGCTTCCTTCTCTTTTGTAAGGTGCTTGCCTCACTGTTAGGGCCTGCTTTGCTCTCTAACCCTTAAAAAAAAAAACTTCTTTTCTTATCACGATTGGAAGAGGTATTGGGTGGCACTCCTCTTGGGTTGAATGCTGTTTAGAACAGCAGTGAGCACAACACAGTCTCTACCTGAGTCATGCCCAGGACCGCGAGACAGATGATTGGCCACTGTCACGAGTTCATTCTGTATTAGTAATAGGTGTGTATGTGTGTGTGTGTGTGTGTGTGTGTGTGTGTGTGTGTGTGTGTGTGTAATGGGGTGGGGGGAGACCTGAGGGAAGAAGGAGAGATCACAGCACCGAAGCTTCCTTCAGTGAAGTGAAACTGGACTTGATCCTAGGTGGCTCACATGGCAGAGCAGCACACTATCCGAATGAGTCTTTTGCTGATCCAGTGATAACTATATATTTTGATAGTGTAGTTGCTGTTAAGTTACTGTTTTTTTTTGGATACATTAAATAACTTGTCCAAATTCAGTTAGCTGGAACTCTTGACCCAGATCTCAAAACTCTACTAGATAAGGAAAAAAGGAAATCTGAGGAAACAGCAGTAATTCTTTGAGAAATACTTTGTTTTGAGTGAGGTTTTTAAGACTCAGAAGATAGGTAGAACCTAATAATGAGTTCAACAATTGATTTAGAAGCTAACAGTCTACCCTCCCCACCCCCTTTTCTTTTAATGGGCAAGTGTGTCTCTGGTCTTACTTAATCTCGAAACCTAGTCACTGTTGTACTTATTGTCTACTTAGAAAAGAAGTGAGAAGGGAGTCGGGCGGTAGCGCAGCGGGTTAAGCACAGGTGCTGCAAAGCGCAAAGACCGGCATAAGAATACAGGTTCGAGCCCCTGGCTCCCCACCTACAGGGGTGTTGCTTCAGAGGCGGTGAAACAAGCCTGTAGGTGTCTGTCTTTCTCTCCCCTTCTCTGTCTTCCCCTCCTCTCTCCATTTCTCTCTATTCAACAAACGACAACATCAATAACAACAACAATAATAACTACAACAATAAAACAACAAGGGCAACAAAAAGGGGGAAAAAAAAAAGAAGTGAGAAAGGGAGGCTGGTGGTGGCATAGCAGGTTAAACACACATGGCACCAAGCGCAAGGACCAGAATAAGGTTCCTGGTTCGAGCCCCCGGCTCCTCACCTGCAGGGGGGTCAATTTACAAGCAGTGAAGCAGGTCTGCAGGTGTCCATCTTTCTCTCCCCCTCTTTGTCTTCCGTTCTTCTCTCCATTTCTCTCTGTCCTATCCAACAACAGTGACAGCAATAACAACAATAATAACAACAATGATAAACAACTAGGGAAACAAAAGGAAAATAAATGGCCTCCAGGAGCAATGGACTCATAGTGCAGGCACTGAGTCCCAGCAATAACCCTGGCAGCAAAAAAAAAAAAAAGTGAGAAAGGGGAAGCAAAGAATGATATAATGTTCCTATTTTTCTTTCTGTATGTTTCTTGTTTCTAGATTTGACTCTGAGTAGCTTACATTCAAACCTTTTCTGTATTTAGACCATTTATAAAAAATTAAAAGCTAGGAGTCAGGCGGTAGCGCAGTGGGTTAAGTGCACATGGCGCAAAACGCAAGAACCGGTGCAAGGATCCCGGTTCCAGCCCCCGGCTCCCCACCTGCAGGGGAGTTGCTTTACAGGGGGTGAAGCAGGTCTGCAGGTGTCTATCTTTCTCTCCCCCTCTCTGTCTTCCCCTCCTCTCTCCATTTCTCTGTCCTATCTTAACAACGACGACATCAATAATAACAACAATAAAAAAAACAAAGGTAACAAAAGGGAAAATAAATAAAAAATTCAAAGCTTACAGTATAAGGGAAGTAAAGTAAGTCATGTGTAGGACTAAAGGCAGAATGTTATTTTAACTTCAGATTTAACTTAAGATAGTATGAGATAGGTTAGTGTAGGGCATTGGCTTCAATATTGTCAATAATATTATCAGTATACAATACTTGTCTTAACTAGAGTAGAAATACCAATCATAATTTTGTCTAAAAATATTTTAGATGTCAGTGCAAAAGTCCTTTAAACACATAAGAGATGCCTGGAACATTATTATTTGAATAATGATAAAACTTGAAACAATTACCCCTTCAAAACATACTGCTTTCTTTCAAGGAGAAAGTAGCACTTCATGGCCAAGAACAGATCTAAGGAATCAGTATTGGGAGTCATTAGAAACTTTCCCTGGGGGCAGGAGGTGGCACAACTGATTAAGCACACACGTTACCATGCAGAAGGACCAAGGTTCGAGCCCCTGCTCCCCACCTGCGCGGGGGGGGGGGGGGTGGGGTGGGTGGGTGGGGAGAGACGCTTCAGGAGTGGGTAAGCAGGTCTGCAGAACCATCTGTCTGTCTGTCTGTCTGCCTCAATTTCTCTCTGTTCTAGAAAATAAAATAAGGAAGCAGTGAGGAGAAGAAGAAAGTAGAGGAAAAAAATTGTCACCGAGAGCGGTGGATTTATAGTATTTGCACCAAGTCCCAGCAATAACTCTTGACAGCAATAAAAATATATAAAAAGATAGAAGCTTCCCCCCGCCCCCCGGGAGTCAGAATAGCTGACTTCAATACTGCTTAGCCGCATAAGTGGTCCAGGTTTGAGCCCGGCCCCCACCACACTATGCTATGCTCTTGCACTTCTCTCTCTCTCTCTCTCTCTCTCTCTCTCCCCCTCTTCCTCTCTTCCTCCCTTGCTCCCTCTCTTTCTTTGCCTCTCTGTCTCTAATAGAAAAAAAAAGAACTTTACTTTTTATCAGTAAGACTGACAAAGTAGAAGAGGTACCTTGTATACTTGAAGTATGACTAGTGAAAAATACCGTAGAACATTCAGAAGAGGAAAAATTTAATTTTTTTCTAGATTAGGACTGGATTTCCTTGAGAATGGTCTGTAAAACTGTGTTTAGATTTACTGGCTAGACAAGAGTGGCAGAAGCAGTAACTCCAGAAATTATTGCAACTTCCTCTCTGCTTCATAATCAGATGAAGGCCTCTACCATTCCTTTGAATTGTGGATAACTGTCAATAACTTTAATCTCTTTTTAATATTTATTTATTTCCTTTTTGTTGCCCTTGTTGTTTTTATTGTTGTTATAGTTATTGTTGTTATTGATGTCGTCGTTGTTGGATAGGACAGAGAGAAATGGAGAGAGGGGGAGAGAAAGACAGACACCTGCAGACCTGCTTCACCACCTGTGAAGCGACTCCCCTGCAGGTGGAGAGCCTGGGGCTGGAACTGGGATCCTCATGCCGGTCCTTGAACTTTGCACCACCTGCGCTTAACCCGTTGAGCTACTGCCCGACTCCCTAACCTTAATCTTTGTGCTTGAACTTTGAAAGATGATCATACCACCAACCTACAGCATGTGTTAGTGCCTTTGAAGTTACTTCTGCATACCCTCGTGAGAGACTACACCTCAGAGCACTCTCCTACTTTTTTCATTGTCTCTAGGTAGCATCCACGAGCACAGAAGGGTTTTGTTTTTGGAATTAATTGTCTTTTCCCGTTACTAATTACTTAGTAAACTAGTTAGCTGATTAAACTTTCCTTATTTCAGAGTTAAAGTAGCATCGAAAACATGGAAGAGTAGAAAACTCACAGGCTTAGGAATCTTTGAGAAATTCAAGGGGCTGGGATGTAGCCCATCCAGATGAGTTTGACCCTTCCCATGTAGGTGGACTGGGTTCAGGCCCTACCCTCACATAAGAGCACCATAGACAGCACCAAGGGGGAAAAACTTCGTGGGTGGTGTGGTGAAGCAGCTTCTTCTCTTTCTCTGTCTCTCCTCCCTTTTTGCGTCTTCTCCTTAAAATAAAGAGCAGAAAAATGGGATCCAGAAAGACCACCCTTCCTAGCACCACCACCACCCCACAATGAAGAGAATCAAGAAGTAGGTTATTATCAAAGAACCCTCCGTGCCACTTAGTACTGATATGACTATCAGCAGATAATTCTGAGTTCCTGAAATGTAGTAAATGGATACTAATAGCCATTACACAAACTTCACAGGGTTAAGTGAAGATGATGCCTGTGAAAATCTCTGATGACTTTGAGCTTCTGGACAAATTTGAGATATTGCTGTGTCTTTTGAAGTCACTTTATTAAGATTTGACTTGTATAAAAAAAAAAATAATAATGCATGTGGTCCGGGAGGTGGTGCAGTGGTTAAGGCACTAGACTCTCAAGCATGAGGTCCTGAGTTCAATCCCCAGCAGCACTTGTGCCAGAGTAATGTCTAGTTCTTTCTCTCTTTCCTATCTTTCTCATTAATAAATAAATAAATAAATAATGCATTAAGAATTTCAAAATTGCTCAGACTAGATCTTGATCGTTCTCAACACACAAAAAGGAAGTGATAGTTCCGTGACATGATAGAGCTGTTAGCTTCTTCTATGTTAGCAATCAAATTGCAATATGGAAGTGTATCACAGACACTGTTATATGTCAGCCACATCTCAATAGAATCAAGGTTGGGGCCAGGACACAGCATGACACCAGAGCACCAGACTTTCACAGCTAAGGCCAGGATGTCCCGGGTTTAGTCCCATCCAACACTACCATAAGCCAGACCTGTACCATGCTCTGCTCTTCTCCTCTCCCCCTCCCTCTCCCCCTCTCCTTAGAATGAAGTAAATCATTTTTAAAAGAAAATTCACAGGGGGCAGGTGGTGGACATCTAGTTGAGAACTCAACGCATTAGGACCTAGGCTTGAGTCCCCAGTCCCCACCTGCAGGGGTAAGCTTTGTGAGTGGTAAAGCAGATCTGAAGTGTGCTCTCTCTCTCTCTCTGTCTTTCTGTCTCTCTCTGTCTCTGTCTCTCTACCAGAGCACTGATCAGTTCTGGCTTATGGTGGGGCAGGGGATTGAACCTGGGCCTCTCTTACCCTCTCTGTCTCCCCCTTCCTTCTCGATTTCTGGCTGTCTCTATCCAATAAATAAATACTGATATTACTGTACATGTTGCGCATTTAAAATGTGTAGTCCTGTGGTTTGTACTGCAGTTGGAGATACATGTCACCACCAGCACAGCCAGTGTTAGTAGTGTCTTTATCATTTCAGAATGAGACTCCACACCCATGAACAACCACTTTCCTACTCCCCTTCCTTTCCCTTTGCAGTTTTACTTTGTGTTTATTTGCAGAGACTATAGGATACTTTAAAAAACTAAACTAAGCAAAAATATTATTACTTGTGGATGGGATTAAATACTGTTTTCTATAAAGAGAGTCTCCAGGGCTTCCCAGTTCATACTCTTAAGTGCATTGGCAGAATGAGAGATGAGGACTCGAGTCTTGGTAAATGATATTCCTAGGAAGATCACAATTCCCAGTACAGTTCTATTTTTAAGAAGCAGAAAAGATAAGTAACTCATGGTGACGATTGAAGCCCCGGAGGTGTGACACTTGGTCCCAGGGGAATAGCTCTGTGGGAGGCTAGGGAGAAACAAGTAGACTGGTGTTTGTGTGGAGAAGGGAGGTGGAAAGAGACTTACTTTCTGCCTTACTCAACAGCGCAGACTTCCACAGCCAAGGAAGTCAGTACTACCAAGAGGCCATTTGTACTTTTCCTTGCCTTCCTAAACACAAGTTTAACTTCATGAGAAAAAAGGCTGCTCCTTTCTGTACAAACCCAACTTCAAATGGAGGTATTGAAGCAGATTCAGACACCATGTGCAGTGTCAGCCAAGAGAGGGTTTAAAAAGCTTTTAAATATATATATATATATATATGTGTGTGTGTGTGTGTGTGTGTGTGTGTGTGTGTATATATGTATATTATTGTATTTTTCATTGCACCTGGGGTATAGCTGGGGCTTGGTGACTGTACTATGAATCCATAGCTCCTGGCAGCCATTTTTTCTTTGTTATTTTTTTTAATAAGACAGAGAGAAATTGAGAGGACAGGGAGATGGAGAGAGGGAGAAAGATAGACACCTGCAGACCTGCTTCACCACTTGTGAAACGACCGCCCTGCACGTGGAGAGCAGAGGCTTGAACCCTGGTCCTTATGCTTGGTAATATGTGCGCTTAACCAAGTGTGTCACTGCCCAGCCCCCTATTTATTTTTTTTCACTTTGGAGACTCAGGCATGAAAATCTTTTGGGTAACCATTATGCAAGCTCAAATCTTGACCTCCGTTTTGTTCCAGGTCGCCAGATCCCACCCCTGGACCCCCATGAAAATGGGAACAATGGAGCAGTCAAACTTGGGAAGCAAGCAACACAATCCAGTCGGCGGTGCTGCTGACCAGTGGACCTGGCCCACAGGACTTGAAGCCAGAGCTCACTTCCATGTGTATTGCTTGAGGACCCCTCGTGCCTGAGAGCCTGGCACCTTGCTTAGAGAGAAGTGAGCCCGCTGGCTTTGCCTCCTAAAAGGACTGCAGAGAATGCAGCAGGAAATACACACACACACACACACACACACACACACACACACACACTTTTAAAAAGCTTGGGAGAAAAAAGCCCCACTACATTGCTGCAAAGTGACCTTTTAGCATGGTAGATCCACACAGGAAAAAAAAAAAATCAATGTTAACTCAACTATAGATTGAATTTGCTAAAAATCTCAAAAAAAATCTTATATTTATGCAGAAGTCTCACAGATGTATGTGTGAAGTTCTAAAGTAGTGCTCCATTCTGATTTCCCATGTTCCCTAATGAGATTTCAGTAAATTCTTCAGTTCCACTGTCTTTATTACTCAACCACCCTTCACTGAAATGTTGACTTGATTTACTCCAGTGGAATTTAATTGGGCCATCATCCAAGTTGTAAACTTAAACTATTATAAGAGTAGAGAAAGCTGGATTAGAAACTTGTCTATATCTGACCTTTACTTGTTGAACATCTTCCTCAGTTTTGGTTCTAAAAAAAAAAAAAATCTAACTAAAATATTGCTTGTAATTTTGAGATTGAAAGATCTGGTTTGGAAGACATTGGAGTAGTGACCATGTAAGCAGTGACAGATGTAGACTATAAATATTCCCAAGGAACCACTTGGTATGCATTACCTCCACAACAATAAATTTCTACTCTCTGAGAGAAGTTTAATGCACAGAGTTTCATTTTACTGAGAGAATTTTCACATTGTCATATCTGGGGGGGGGGGTGTTAAAATTAAATGAAAGACGCTTGAGTCTGAACTGTAGAACCAACTTTTTAATAATAGTAAATAAATGTTTACAGGAAAGTTAGCCAGAGAAAATAGCAGCCCCCTAATATTCTATTCTCAAAAACAAACAGTAGTCCAACAAATGACACAGTGGATAAAGCACTGGGCTCTCAAGTATGAGGTCCTGAGTTCAATCTCTGGCAGCACATGTACCAGAGTGATGTCTGGTTCTTTCTCTTTCCTCCTATCTTTCTCACTAATAAATAAATAAAATATTAAAAACAAAGAAACAAAAAAATTTAGAAGATGCCAGACCTTCAGAGGTAGGTATTCTAGGGCTAATGAGATGTTCAGTTCTGGGATGTCCATTAACTGAGCATAAGTTTTGATCAATCTTCAGTCTTGTCTGCTCAGTAGATTAAAAAAATGTCTAGGATTGGGGAGATAATACCAGTAAGACTGCAACAGACCTTTATGCCTGGCTCCAGAAGTCCCAGGTTCAATCCCCCAGCAACACCGTAAGCCAGAGCTGAGCAAATGGGAGGAGAAAAAATTATTCACATTTAAAATGCAAACCCTGTTATTCATAAAAGCCTGAGATCAAGGAATAGTGGGTTTCCTGTTGGGACTTACACTGGGAGGTGATTCTTAAAACATACTTACCGGGGGCCAGGCGGTGGCGCAGTGGGTTAAGCGCATGTGGTGCAAAGCGCAGGGACCGGGGTAAGGATCCCGGTTTGAGCCCCCGGCTCCCCACCTGCAGGGGAGTCGCTTCACAGGCGGTGAAGCAGGTCTGCAGGTGTCTGTCTTTCTGTCCCCCTCTCTGTCTTCCCCTCCTCTCTCCATTTCTCTCTGTCCTATCCAAACAACGAACAACATCGGCAATGGTAATAATAATAACCACAACGAGGCTACAACAACAAGGGCAACAAAAAGGGGGGAAAAATGGCCTCCGGGAGCAGTGGATTCATGGTGCAGGCACCGAGCCCAGCAATAACCCTGGAGGAAAAAAAAACATACTTACCTCAGTGCCTTTTGTGAGGCCTAGGAATGTGCAAAGGAGTTGCCTTAGAAATGGTTCAAAAGCATTGTGGTCACAGTTGCTAGCTAGCTAACAGCTTCTTTGCCAGAAGTATTCAAGGGTCAGCAGACATTTATTGAAAATCTACAGTATAAAAGCCAAGGGAAAGTCCGTGAGTTGATTAAAGACTTGAAACTCTGTTTTTGAATTCATCTGGTGTGTTAAAATCCTGTCATGATTGCATCCTAAGGAGTCCACACAAGTCCGTAAAAGGACAGTGTCAAGTCTAAACTTGTTTTTGTGAACTGCAGTCCAGGTAGGAATCACAGATTGAGTTTTTTTTACCAGAGCATCACTCTAACTGGTATTGGTGGTGCCAAGGAATCAAGCCTGGGACCTCTCACATGCGAGCCTATTTATGCTATCTTGCCATCCCAGATCTAGTCTAGTCTAGTTTAGTTTTTAATTCAAGGATAAGCTGTTGATTTGCTATTTTATCAACCTCACCAGCATGCAAGACTAGCGTGACAATCTTAGAACAGAAAAGTTGAAAACACCGATTTTTTAAATTTCAAGAGTGCCTCTTAACTTCCCCTAGACAGGTACCTCAGAAACTGTTAGAGGCTGGGGAGACAGCATAATGGTTAAGCAAAATGTCTTTCATGCCTGAGGCACCAAAGGTCCAAAGTTCAGTCCCCAACACCACCATAAGCCAGAGTTGAGCAGTGCTCTAGCAAACAAAGAAGTAAGCAAATACATGAGTATAAAAAAGACAGGAAGTGTGCTCTGGGAGTTAGCACAATGGATAAAGCATTGGACTCTCAAGCATGAGGTCTTGAGTTTGATCCCCGGCAGCATATGCACCAGAGTGATGTCTAGTTCTTTCTCTCTCTCCTATCTTTCTCATCAATCAATAAATAAAATATTTAAAAAAAAAAAAGACAGGAAGGAAGAAGGGAAGGAAAGAAACTGTTGGCAAGTGGCAGGACGTTTGCAGGAATTTTTTAGAGTTTTCTCCACACAGTCAATGTACTAATGTGATTCAGCTTGCTGGCCAAGCAATTTTTATGCCTTTTCCAAAGGTTGAAAAAAAAAGGGTTGCAATTGAAATGACCTCTCTCCAGGTGACATGCCAGCTTACTTGGGGTGGGGGGACTTTCTGAGAGCCTGGGTTTGTCTCCAGACAGTTATGCGGCTACAGTGGAATGTCCCAGCAGTTTAAAGATTTGGTCTGAGTCTTTAGTGGTCACCTATTACTAGCTTTCCACATGTACTGACCTACCAGTCAGTGCACTCTCCGGAGCACATGAGGTTGTGAACCATCCTGGGCCTTTCAGTCCTGGTCCTTATTCAAGCCAGGTAGATGATTATCTTATAAAAATCACTATTCAGGTGGTCCGGGAGGTGGCACAGTGGTAAAGCTTTGGACTCTCAAGCATGAGGTCCCGAGTTTGATTCCGGCAGCACATGTGCCAGAGTGATGTCTGGTTCTTTCTCTCTCCTATCTTTCTCCTAAATAAATAAAATCTTTTTAAAAAATCACTACTCAGAGCAATTGTTGAGGAACCAATACATGACATCTATTCACAAGCATGTGAATACAATGGGAGTCTTCTCTGGAGATGGATGGTCAAGCTTTGTAAACATAGACACTTTCTTATGTCTGTTTTGCCTTGAAAGTTCTTTCTGGATGGTCTAATCATTGAGCTATAACCACCTAATATTATGTCATGTCTTGGAAATTTCCTATTGCTTCAAAATGTCAGTGTGGAGCAGCCTTTGTAAAATGTGCTCCAGCCCCTCCATTGTCTTGCCTTTCCTATGAGGTATATGTGTATATATGTGTAAATACGATTTTCTATTTGTTATGCCAATGTGTAATCCATTTCACTGACTGAAGTTGGCTCATGACTATGTGTGCTATAATATAGACACGGGTTCTCACGGGGACTCCTTCCCACGGGAGGTCCCTCAGATGACAGTGGAATCGTGCGACCATGTTGTGTAGGTACATAACTGACTTGCCATTTTATAGTGGGAAATGGTACACCAGGGTGCTGAATATGACGTTACCTTACAGACTACACAAGGTTGAAAGCCTCACCTAAACTTTGTCCAACTGAAGGGCTGTGCCCCAGTTAGAATTGAATGCATCTTCTAAAAGAGGTTTAGATAACTAAAATATTTCCCCTAAGTTCAAGAAATGTGGATTGTGATGCTAGCATGGAGTAGAGTTTAGAGAACTCCATGTCTCATCACTGCGCCGTCTGTGGTGAGCTGGGTGATGAGTGAACATAGTGACTAAAGGTTCTGCACGGAATCACACTGCTATAAATCTCCTTTACTCTCTTCGTCATCATTTTTATTATACCAGACTCAGTACTCCAATGTCAGTGCTCTGTTATGGAAACAGCTCCTTTTTCTTGTGTCTTTATAAAGGGTTTCTATCTGGGCAGGTCCCAGTTCTTGCTGCAGACATGACCTTTCTAGCTGTATTCTGTACTAAAGCCTCGCCGCCCTCAACGAGGCCCAATTGTATCTGTTATTTTTTGGTTTAACACACTGATTTATACTAATAAATATTTTAAATGTTGCCAGGTTTGTCTCTTTTTGTTTTCTTTGTATAGTGTTTATTGGAATCCTCTTATTTTAAAATCCCAGCCATCTTAGAACAGTGATGATTCCCCAGAAAAACATGCACCTGAAGATACGTAGAAGGATGCTCTTTTCTTTCCCTTAAAGAATTTGACTAATAAAGTGTGGCTGTGTCACATGACGAGAAGCTGTAGGGTAGTGGAAATGAATGGAAGATCTGCCGTTCCCTCAGCTTGTCTCTCCGAACAGAATGATACAAGCTACTCAATCACACACCCCCAAGGTGGCCACTTCCCTTGCATTCTGAATGAATGGGGGGTCGGGCGGTGGCGCAATGGGTTAAGCGCATGTGGCGCAAAGGCAGGAACTGGCGTAAGGATCCTGGTTCAAGCCCCCGGCTCCCCACCTGAATGAATGGAGGCCTTAGGAGCTGTGCACTGCAAAGCCTGAGCACCTCAATGAATTCATCAAGCAAATAAAGCAAAAATTGAAAAGGCCGCAAAAGTATATGAACTCATTAAAAACAGTCATCACATGTACGATGTATGCGTTAAAAAAAAGAATTTGAAGGTAAAACAACTTCATGATGCTGCTAGGGGGCCGGGCAGTGGCGCACCTGGTTGAGAGCACATGTTACAATGTGCAAGGACGCGGGATCGAGCCCCCGGTCCCCACATGCAGGGGGAGAGCTTTGCAAGTGAAGCAGGGCTGCAGGTGTCTCTCTGTCTCTCTCCATCTCTATCTCGCCCTTCTCTCTCAATTTCTGGCTGTCTCTATCCAATAAATAAAGATAATAAAAATAAATAAATAGTGCAAGAGGACCTAGGTTCCAGCTGACAGTCCCCAGCCCTCAGGAAAAGGCTTCACAAGCTGTGAAGCAGGGCTGCAGGTGTCTCTATTTCTCTCCCTATCTCTTTCCCCTTTCCCTCTCAATTTCTCAATTTCTCTATATCCAAGAGAGAGAGGAGAAGGAAGGAAGAAAATTAAAGCTTAACAACAACAACAAAACAAACAAACAAAAAAACCCAGGGAAAACAAAGGCAGATAACAATAGGTAAGTTTATTTCATGGTATAAGCATGTGAAGCCGAGTGACCAAATGATAGCATTTGATAATTTCAAAGTATTTTTTCGACAAAATAGACTATGGAAACAACTCTGAAACAAGGATGTTATAAATGTAATTGCCAACTTAAATAGTCTCTGGTTTGCTCATTGCCATGCTTGTCCAGCACCACAGCTACCCTCCCCACTCACTGAGAGGAAGGACCTTCCTCTGCCCTACATGTGAAGCCCATCTTTCCATCTGATGTGTAGACAAATGTGAGAAAACACAAGTGACACCGGCAGGAAGCAATGCCATATGTTCTCAGCTCTCAAGTCACTAACCAAAGTACATGCTGAGAAGCTGCTTTCGGAAAACAATCACATAGATAACTCAAAGCCACTGTCACCAAGAGACCCAGGGTTCCGATTTCATAAGAAAAGCCTTCTGGTGGCACACACATGACCTTGTGCAAAGACCTCCTCACCTACAGGTGGACACTTAATGAGCACCGGAGCATGTCTGCAGGTCTATCTATCTATCTATCTATCTCCCCCACCCCTCTCAATTTCTCTCTGTCCTAGCCAATTAAAAAAAAGAAAAAAGAAAAAAATGGCCGCCTGGCGCAGTGGATTCTAAGTCTAGAGCTGGCACCAAGCCCCCAGGGATAACCTTGGTGGCAAGGGGAAAACAAACAAACAAAAAGCCTTTCTTTTGCATCTCTCAATAAATGGGTCCTTATTTGTGGCAGCTCTGGGAAATGTTTTTAGAAAGAATCCCATAATCAGAATTAGCCAGTACATTTTATGAAATTATCTTCATTCTCCATTGGTTTTTGGGCCTCTCTTCTGTCAATAGGTCCTTTATTGCCTGCCTTGGTTTGTTTCATGAGACTCAGGGTCTGAGAAGTTATGCACTGAAGCACCCTGCATGTTTTTACGAAACAAATTTTTGATAGTTTAAGTGCCCTAGAGATTAAGGACAAAGAGTTCAAGGTTATGCTCACCTCCTTGGCTGCTTGAGTCTTACCCACGGCTACTTTAAACAGTGTTTAAACATTTCCTGGTAGAACGCAGGAAGGAGTAGGACCTACTAGTTTAAAAAGTCTGCTGGCTCTCATCATCCTAATTTCCTTGCTGTCATTCCCGGTAATGTCTTTGTTAACATTCCTGGATATAATTCCACCCACATATAGTTGAGCTGGCTTCTTCTCTGTCTGTGAAGTTATCTTCACATTCCAGTGTGTATTTGCAAGCTAAATAGATAATACTAATTGCTGGTAAACTTATTGCTAGCAGATGTTTCATATATGCTAATCAGTATAAATGACACATTTTGGGGGGTTTTGTTCTTGTTTTTTTTAGCCAGTGGCTTGACGATATGTAACCGTCATGAATTATAGTACCAGGGCAGCAAAATAGCACACTTAGTGTGTCACTCTGCCGTGTGTGTGACCCGGGTTTGAACCCAGCCCCATCACACTGAAGGAAACTTGGGTGTGCTTTCTCTGTCTTTATCTGAAAAAGTTATCTCAGAACAGTGAAGCCTTGGAGATAACATAGTAGAAACAGGGGAAACCAGTTATTAGGGGCCATGAAGTGAAAAAAAGAATATATATATCTCCAAAGGTACAGAAAGCGACCTCATTCTTTGTCCTATAACAATTTCTTCCTTGAGCCCCATTATAATGAAGAAAGTTGAATTTAGCCATACATACCCAGTTATACCTAGTTGACCCAGTCAAAATGAAGACTTCCATCATTTTAAATTTAGGATTTAACACTCCTCATTCTCCCAGAGGTGGGTGAAGAGATGCTTCTGGAACTGTGTGTATTGTTACTGGGCCTAATCTTGTGCTCACCAGGTCCACATACTGGCTTCTTTTTTTGTTTGACACACCAGGTTCCTGCAAGTCTGTTTCAAAACCCCACTTAAGACCTCAGGGACGAATATGGTTGGTAATTGGAGACTCTACAGCCCTTGGGGATCTGTGGGGCTGCACCCTGGGTGAGGGGCTCTGAGGAGGGACCTACCAGCATCCATACACTCTTGCTGGAATCCCATGATTGGGGTGGGGCCCAACGCTCAGCCCTATTTCTGGGAGGAGAGCAGGAAGCTGGAGCTATGCCTACCTTGTCTAGATTGCATCTGTGTGAGTTATCGCAACTTCTCCAGCAATCCCCTCCCACTGCCCAGGGGATGTGCACAAGAGGAGGAGAGGCAGGTCATAACAAAATAGCAGCTTTGTTGAGACTTGTTCAACGAGTTCCAAAAACCCTCACACCCAGACTGTCACCCAAACTAGAATACTTTTAAAAAAATAATAATAATAATTTTTATTAGTGGTGTTAGGGGTATAGTTTCTTACCACTCCCATCATTAAAGTTCTGTGTCCCCAAACCACAGGGATAACTGCCACAGTTCTTCCAAGGTGTTAGAGATGCATGGGCTCATTTTTTTTTCCAGTTCATGTTGAGCTGAAGCACTTTTGAGAGTGAAGG
The DNA here is from genome assembly GCF_950295315.1 of Erinaceus europaeus. Taxonomy (NCBI): domain Eukaryota; kingdom Metazoa; phylum Chordata; class Mammalia; order Eulipotyphla; family Erinaceidae; genus Erinaceus; species Erinaceus europaeus. The sequence continues at coordinate 118,187,940 of NC_080171.1, read as the reverse complement.
GGGTACTGTAAGCATCAAGACGGACAACAAGAGTAACATGAATAGTGCCAGGCAAAGTGAGATGGAAGATTCTTTTTGCCTATCCTCTAACACATCTAGAGGGGTGGTATGTGGTATTGGCTGGGTGGGGCAGAAGTAGAAAGCTACAATTCTGCTTTCTTGTCCTATTCTCAACTCTGACACCATCTTCCCAGACATGTTTAGTCCACTTGCATGTGGACTATCAGGCTCAAGCAAAAATTACTAAAGTCATGGGCCCCTTGGAACATAACTAAAAAAGACTTCCTAGCTTCTCCTCGCACAAAGACCCCTAAGTTCATCTGCTCTGTTGCCACCTTTGGGTTCCTGTTTATTAAACTATTTGTCCTGCTTCATGTTTCACTGCCTTCCAGCCACCAAGTGCAAACTCTACTGTGATGTCATCCTGAGTTCCCTGGGCAGAGGACCTCACCAATGTGTCCCAAAGTCTCCCCTCCCCAGAGCCCGGCCCAACTAGGGAAAGACAGAAACAGGCTGGGGGTATGGATCCACCTGCCAATGTCCATGTCCAGCAGAGAAACCAGACCTCCCAACTTCTGCATCCCATAACAAATTTTGGTCCATAGTCCCAGAAGGATAAAGAATAGGGAAGTTTCCAATGAAGGGGATGGGATATGGATCTCTGGTGGTGAGAGCTGTATGGAATTGTACCCCTGTTATCTTACCATCTTATTAATCATTAATAAAAAATAAAGAAAGAAAACTAAGATTCTGGGTAAGTAGCTTGTCACAGCTGTTTTCATAAAGTGACCTATTGGTTCCTCTGTGGGTCACTGAGCCAGCTGACAAGCATCCATCAGAGTCAAGTGCAGAAGTAGCTATCCATACCTCATAAGATGTGTGCAGTCACCAAGCTGAGAGAGAGAGAGAGAGAGAGAGAGAGAGAGAAAGGGAATAAGGAAAAGGGAAAGAGGAGTGGAGAGGAGGAAAAGGAAAGGAAAGGAAAGGAAAGGGATGGGAAGGAAAGGAAAGGAAAGGAAAGGGAAGGGAAGGGAAGGGAAGGGAAGGGAAGGGAAGGGAAGGGAAGGGAAGGGAAGGGAAGAGAAGGGAAGGGAAGGGAAGGGAAGGGTCAAGATAGAAGTTCCTTCTAGGATAACTACAGTTTGACTGGGATAAGTGCTGTGAGGACTAGAAGCTTGGACTTGTCATTAACCTAGCTCTTTACTCATCATAAAATCTTGAACACATTTCTTGGTTGCTTGGTTGCTTGGTTGAGTCTCAATTTCCTCAGTGAAGCAGAAACAATGCCTATAGCACATAGGGTTGATGTCAAAATTAAGTGAACTCATTGTGCAAGCCACTTAACCAAGTGTTTATGATTATGCCATAGATCTTGCCCTTTGTCCTAGGTTTAGGGAGAGAAATTTCCTGTTCTAGTGGTCACTTTTCTTATTTTCATTCCTTCCCTTTCCTTTTCTTAGGAGGCAATGTGACACAGAGGTTACAATAAAAAAAAAAGTTTCAGGTGTCAAGTCACCTGAATCTAAATCCTAGCTCAGTAATTTTCTGGCAATGAAGTGCTTATCAGATTAGTTTCTTAGCCTTGGTTTCCTTGTCTGTAAAGTGCAGATAAAGCCTTATGCACATTAAACCACAATTCTAATATTTTTATTTGTTAATTTATTTTCCCTTTTGTTGCCCTTGTTTTTCATTGCTATTGATGTCATCATTGTTAGATAGGACAGAGAGAAATGGAGAGAGGAGGGGAAGACAGAGAAGGGGAGAGAAAGACAGACACCTGCAGACCTGCTTCACCTCCTGTGACTCCCCTGCGGGTGGGGAGCTGGGGACTTGAACCAGGATGCTTAAGCCGGCCCTTGTGCTTTGAGCCTTGTGCGCTTAACCCACTGCGCTACCGCCCGACTCCCAAAACACAATTCTAAATCCACGAAACTTCTTAATTTTGATGTGGAATTTTTTGAGTTTGATAAGGGCTCATGTGTGGTAAAAACCAGAACTGAATTGATAATACTTTGATTTTTTTATTTATAATTTAATGATGGCTTGCAAAATTATAATTTTATACTGCACCCACCACCAGAGTTCTGGGTGGTTTTTTTTTTTTTTTTTTTTTTTTTGCTTGCTTGTTTTGTTTTGTTTTGTTTTTACCAGAGCTCTGCTCAACTGTGGTGTCTGGTGGTACTGGAGTTTGAACCTGGGGCATTTGGTGCCATAGGCATGATGGCCTTACTGCATAAACACATACAATCTTTCTCATACAATCTTATTAGGTAACTAATTAATTTTTACCGGAGCTACTCAACTCTGCCTTATGGTGGTGTGAGGGGTTGAACCTGGGACCTTAGGAGGCTAAGGCATGAGAATCTTTTTGCATAATCATTATGCTATCTCCCCTTCCCTGAAAATGCTTCTTGTAATCATTGTTCATCCAGTAAGGAGTGAGTATCTATCTATTTAGTTGTAGATAAGCTGCTGTTGTTTGCTTATAGTTTCTACCAGACTCTGTTGGGTGCTCTGTAATAGATGCACTCCATTACTATTACAGATGTCAAGCAAAATTCTGAGTTATAAAAACACCTGGACCCCACCTCCCCAGAGCCCTGCCCCACTAGGGAAAGAGAGAGGCAGGCTGGGAGTGTGGATCGACTAGTCAACACCCATGTTCAGCAGGGAAGCAATTCCAGAAGCCAGACCTTCCACCTTCTGCATCCCACGATGACCCTGGCTCCATACTCCCAGAGGGATAAAGAATAGGAAAGCTATCAAGGGAGGGGATGGGATACGAAGTTCTGGGGGTGGGAAGTGTGTGGAGGTGTACCCCTTTTATCCTATAGTCTTGTCAATATTTCCGTTTTAGTCAATATTTCTATTTTATAAAATTTTTTTAAAAATTAAAAAAAAAAACCTAAGCCAAAGGCATCACTTAAGATATTGTAGGTCCGGGAGTCGGGCAGTAGCGCAGCGGGTTAAGCGCAGGTGGCGCAAAATGCAAGGACCAATGTAAGGATCCCAGTTCGAGCCACTGGCTCCCCACCTGCAAGGGAGGTGCTTCACTCGGTGAAGCAGGTCTGCAGGTGTCTATCTTTCTCTCCCCATCTCTGTCTTCCCCTCCTCTCTCCATTTTGCTCTGTCCTATCCAACAATGACGACATCAATAACAACAGTAATAGCTACAGCAATATAAAACAAGGGTAACAAAAGGGAATAAATAAATATTTTTTAAAAAATTTTTAAATTAAAAAAAAAAGATATTGTAGGTCCAGAGTGTATCTACTTCGTGATGTGTCCTGAAGACTCTTTTGATGAAGCCTTCCCCTCTGGGAGCTTCAGACAGCTCTGGAGACTCTGTGGACATGGCTGTTCCCCTGCCTGCACTGGGCTGTGCCACTTTCATGTAGCTGAAGGCACTTCTTGCCACTCTAGCATGGAGCGAGTGCTCAAGGACAGTAGCTAACACAAACATACCGGCTTGTTGTGTGCCCTAGACTCTGTCTTAGACATTGTATCATGCTGCAGACTCTGTCTTAGACATTGTATCACGCTGCAGCCCCCTTTATGAGGTACAGGCCCACGTCAAACATTGTAGCTGAGATGAGCTCAGAGGGCATCACTTGGGACTTGCTTCTGTGATGCTCTGGGTTCAGTCTTCAGCACCACCCCTGCTGGAGCAGAGTGATAGTGTGGTCTTGATCCTAAGAAAATACATCTTTGTTCAAAGTCACAGGTTAGCTCCTATTACTTTTTCTTTTCCTTACTCCCATTATAAGGATCACAAAGGACTTAAGGAGAAGTAACTCTTGTTTATTGACTACTTCCTATGAACTAAATGTTTTCACATTGTGTTTTATCAACAGAACCTGACAACAGTGTCCAGCTGTTCTCATTTGTGTGGCGTGATCCTGGAAACCTTACATAACTTTCTCAGTTTTGGTTTCCTTGCATATAAACTCAGTGTTAGCTTTTAAAAAAATTATTATAAATGTACTTTTCTAACCTTAAAAAATGAATTATTTATTGAGAGACCAGAGCATGCTTTATCCTGTGTGATGCTGGGGACTCAACCAGGGGGCCTCACATTCACCAAGAATGTGCTCTTACCCATGAGCCACCTCCCCGGAATGTTAGCATTCTTGTACCAGAAGAAGTGGATTGGGGAGGTGAGGGTTAACCAACTCAGTCCAGAAGAGCAGAGTCACTCCTTTAAGGAGATTTGCTGGTTTGACTGAAGTGTTATCTGATCCCTAACTGCTGGTTAGGGACCCCACTGCTTGGGCAGCTTGATTAATCCTCTTCACATCCCTGACCTCAGTGTTGACCTTTGCTCAGCCATGACAGAAATTCTTACCTGGTATTTTGAAAGGACTTCTTAATCAAGGTCAGATAATTTTGTTGCATTTTGTTCTTTTTTAAAAATTAAAAAAAAAACTTTTACTAATGATTTAATAATGATTAACAAGATTATAAGATAACAGGGGTATAATTCCATACAGTTCCCACCACCAGAAATCCATGTCCCATGCTCTCCATTGGAAGCTTCCCTATTCTTTATCCCTCTGGGAGTGTGGACCAAAATTCTTTATGGGGTGCAGAAGGCAGAAGGTCTGGCTTCTGTAATTGCTTCTCCATTGGACTTGGACATTGGCAAGTGGATCCATACCCCCAGCCTGTTTCTGTCTTTCCCTAGTTGGGCCGGGCTCTGGGGAGGGGAGACTTTGGGACACATTGGTGAGGTCCTCTGCCCAGGGAGCTCAGGATGGCATCACAGTAGAGTTTGCACTTGGTGGCTGGAAGGCAGTAAGATATAAAGCAGGACAAATAGTTTAATAAACAGGAACCCAAAGGTGGCAACAAAGCAGATGAACTTAGGGGTCTTTGTGCGAGGAGAAGCTAGGAAGTCTTTTTTAGTTATGTTCCAAGGGGCCCATGACTTTAGTAATTTTTGCTTGAGCCTGATATCTAACATGCAAGTAGACTAAAAATACTGTCTGGGAAGATGGTGTCAGAGTTGAAAATAGGACTAGAAAGCTGGATTAGGGCAGAGAGTAGCTCCCAAACATGAGGAAAGTCTATAAATACCATTAACTAACTATTTACCCCATCAGTCTGACCCAGAACTCAATCTATCATATTTAGCACAGGAGCCTGTGCAACCTCTGCATCACTGTTGGTCTGAGCTCACAGTTCGTGGTCACATCTGAGAAAATTCTAGGCTGCACTCATTTCAGGACCCGTCTTCCCTGAGAGGCAAAGTAGTTTCCCCCAGCCTCCATTTGGAGAGGGGGCAGTTCCTACCATTGCTGCTCTACAGTGAGAGTGAGGGCAAGGTCCTGGAGAGGCCTACAAGAGGGCTTATGACCATGTTTCTGATAGAAGTGACCAGTGATGGTGAAGAGAGAGATGTGTTAGAGGTCTGGGCTCATATCTGTGTTCCATATCTGTTCAAACCCTTCCTGAGTGGTGAGGTAGGGCTGCAGGTGTGTCTCCTCTTCCTTTCCATCTCCTCCCTCCCCTCTTAATTTCTCTCTGTGTCTATCTAATAATAAAGAAATAAAATTAAAGAAAGGAGAGGGAATTGTATTGTTGTGTGGAGAACTGAGAAATGTTATGCATGTACAAACTATTATATTTACTGTTGACTGCAAAACATGAATCCCCCAATAAAGAAATTTTAAAAAGCAGGGTGTAGGTGGCCAGGTGGTGGCACATCTGGTTGAGTGCACATGCAAAAGGGCCCGGGGTTGAAGCCCCTGGTCCCCACCTACAGACTGGGGCAAGCTTTGTGACTGGTGAAGCTGGACTGCAGGTGTCTGTCTCTCTCCTTCTCTATCACCCCTTTCCTTCTCAATTTCTGCCTGACTCTTTTTTTTATATTTATTTTATTTATTCCCTTTTGTTGCCCTTGTTGTTTTATTGTTGTAGTTATTATTGTTGTTGTCGTTGTTGGATAGGACAGAGAGAAATGGAGAGAGGAGGGGATGACAGAGAAGAGGAGAGAAAGATAGACACCTGCAGACCTGCTTCACCACCTGTGAAGCGACTCCCCTGCAGGTGGGGAGCCGGGGTTCGAACCAGGATCCTTATGCCGGTCCTTGTGCTTTGCGCCACCTGCGCTTAACCCGCTGCGCTACAGCCCGACTCCCTCTGCCTGACTCTTTTTTAAATATGTATTTATTTATTTATTATTTGATAGGACAGAGAGAAATTGTGAGGGAGGGGGGATATATAGAGAGAAAAAGGAATGGAGCCCTGCTTCGCTACTCATGAAGTTTTTCCTCTGCAGGTGGGGACCGGGGGCTTGAACCCAGATCCTGTGCATGCTAACATGGGCATTTAACCAGGTGTGCCACTGCCTGACCCTCTGGTTGTCTCTATCCAATGAGTAAATAAAGGCAGAGAGAGAGAGAGAGAGAGAGAGAGAGAGGGAGGAAGGAAGGACGGACACCTTATTTATTGCTCTCTTCTCACTCCCCAGGCCCCCTGTAGGTCTCGGAGGCTTGCATCTCTCCCTCCTGTTTCTTCCTCTCTAGGTTCTGAACGTGGATTTCCATGGTGTCCCTAGTTTCTTTCTTTCTTTCTTTCTTTCTTTCTTTCTTTTTTAATTAAAAAATTATCTTCATTTATTTGATAGAGACAGCCAGAAATCAAGAAGGTAGGGGGAGGTACAGAGGGAAAGAGACAGAGGAGACACCTGCAGCCTTGCCTAACCACTTGCGAAGCTTCCCCCCTACAAGTGGGGACCAGGGACTCAAACCCGCATCCTTGCGCACTGTAACATGTGCACTAAAGCAGGCGCACCACCACCCGGCCCCTGTGTCCCTAGTTTCTTTTCTCTTTTTTTTTTCTGCCTCCAGGGTTATTGCTGGGCTCAGTGCTTGTGCTATGAGTCCACTGCTCCTGGAGGCCATTTTTTCCCCTTTTGTTGCCCTTGTTGTTTTTATCATTGTTGTGGTTATTATTATTGTTGCTGTCGTTGTTGGATAGGACAGAAAGAAATGGAGAGAAGAGGAGAAGACAGAGGGGGAGAGAAAGACAGACACCTGCAGACCTGCTTCACCGCCTGTGAAGCAACTCCCCTGCAGGTGGGGAGCCAGGGGCTTGAACTGGGATCCTTAAACCGGTCCTTGCGCTTCACTCCACCTGTGCTTAACCCACTGCGCTACCGCCTGACTCCCAACACTGCACCTTTTCATTTCCCTTTGCTGGCTCTCTTTTTTTTTCTGCCTTGAGGGAGAGAAAGTAAAGACACTACAGTACCGTTCCTCCTCTTGTGAAGTTTCCCCTTGTCCATGGTGCTCCCACTTGCTTCCCAGGGTTTGCTGGATCCTCAAGCATGATAAAAGGTGCACTGTGCGGGGCTGGGTATGGTAGTAGTGCACATGGCATGAAATACAAGGACCGGCGTAAGGATCCCGGTTCAAGCACCCGGCTCACCCACCTGCAAGGGATTCACTTCACAAGCGGTAAAGTGGGTCTGCAGGTGTGTCTGTCTTTCTCTCCTTCTCTTTGTCTTCCCTTCCTCTATTTCTCTGTGTCCTATCCAGCAGCAACAGCAATAACAACAACAGGGAAAAAAAATGGCCACCAGGAACAATGGATTTCTAGTGCAGGCACCAAGTGCCAGTGATAACCCTGGAAGCAAAAATAAAATAAAATAAAAAGGGGCACTATACTATCTCCTGGCCCCCTTGCTGGCTTTTCTGAACTACTTAAATAAATAAACCATCCCTGTGGATTTTCCTTCTCAGTCCTACTTGATTCACTGCTTCCCCTGTGATCTCATCCAGTTGAACAATTTCAGCTGTAGTTTTTATGAAACTGGCTTTCAAATTGACTTCTTTTTTTCCCCTTCGCTTGGCTGTGGGGCTTCCCTTTACTGGGCCGACTTTTTCAGAAAGAAAGAATGAAACTGACAAGGAAAGAGGGAAAGAAACCATCTCACTGAAGTGTCATTTAATTTGGCGGGAGCCAAGATGGAGCCTGTGTTGTGCAAAGCAGTGCAGTATCCAAGTGAGTTGTCTTGCAGGCCCTCTGACTGACTAAAAAATATATATATTATTGGACAGAGACAGAAACTGAGAGGGGAGAACTCCCCTGGAGGGGGGGCCCAGGGGCTTGAACCTGGGTCCTTGCGCACTATAATGTGTATGCTTAGCCAGGTGTGCCACCTCCTGGCCCCTCCAATTGATTGCTTTGCAGAGATCTGACCTCCCTTCCAGCTGCAGGGTGGGCACACCCAGCGCACATCTGATGGCCCTGTGGGTGTGCTGACCCTGCCCCCATTAACTGCTCCATGCAAGTTGCTGAGGCTTCTAATAGTTGCGGCTCTTCCAAGCATTTGTCAAACTATGTCAATTTTTAAAATTTTTAATGTATTTATATATATTTATTTTCCCTCTGTTGCCCTTGTTTTTTATTGTTGTTGTAGTTATTGATGTCGTTGTTGTTAGATAGGACAGAGAGAAATGGAGAAAAGAGGGGAAGACAGAGACAGGGAGAGAAGGACAGACACCTGCAGACCTGCTTCACTGCCTGTGAAGCGACTCCCCTGCAGGTGGGGAGCCGGGAGCTCGAACCAGGATCCTTACGCCGGTCCTTGTGCTTTGCACCAGGTGCGCTTAATCCGGTGCACTACCGCCGGACTCCCAATTATGTCAATTTTTATTTCTTCACATTTCTTCAACCTTTTAACCCTCCTTCCACAGTTCTAGTTAGACGTTCTCAACTACTATAATGATTTCTTAACCTATGTAAATGCTGTCTTTGGCCCTTCAGTCTAGTGCTGAATTACTAATACGGATTTATTGCACTACGGGTTTTACCACATCACTTCCTCAAAGCTTGCTGGAACACCTCCAAGCAAATGAAGTAAAACTCTAATTTTATCTATGGTGAAATATTCTTCTCATCTCATCCCTTCACTTATAAATCACTGTGGCATTTCACCTACTCATAAAAGTGAAATGATGGGGGTCTGGCAGTAGCAGTGGGTTAAGCACATGTGGCGCAAAGCGCAAGGACAAGAGCAAGGATCCCGGTTAAGCCCCTGGCTTCCCACCTGCAGGGAGGTCGCTTCACAGGCAGTGAAGCAGCTCTGCAAGTATCTGTCTTTCCCTCCCTGTCTCTGTCTTCTCCTCTTCTCTTGATTTCTCTCTGTCCTATCCAACAACGAACGACATCAACAACAATAATAACCACAACAAGGCTACAACAAGAGCAACAAAGGGGGTTAAAAACTGGCCTCCAGGAGCAGTGGATTCATAGTGCAGGCAGTGAGCCCCAGCAATAACCCTGAAGGCAAAAAAAAAATGAAATGATGTTTGTATGTGACAGTACATTGTCTATTTTGGGTTGTCTGGGAAGTCATAGTGCATTTTTGCATAGAAAAATGCATCATGACTTTTCCAACAACCCAAAAGAAAGCATGGTGAGTCTGGTATTATTTCTATTGAATAGGACAGAGAGAATTTGAGAGGAGGAAGAGAGGTAGAGAAGGTGAGAGACAGAGACACCTGCAGCTTTGTTTACCACTCATGAAGCTTCCCCACACACACACAGGTGGGAACTGGGGGGTTGAACCTGGGCTCCTGTGTATGGAGATATGTTACCAAGAAGCTAATTTAGTGTTATTTTTATTTATAATTTTTTTATTTTTGCCTCCAGGGTTATAGCTGGAGGTTGGTGTCTGTAGTACTAATCCACTGCTCCTGGAGGCTATTTTTTTCCCCTTTGTTGCCCTCATTGTTTATCGTTGTTGTTATTATTGTTATTATTGTTGCTGTCGTTGTCGCTGGATAGGACAGAGAGAAATCGAGAGAGGAGGGGAGACAGAGAGGGGGAGAGAGAGATAGACACCTGCAGACGTGCTTCACCGCCTGTGAAGTGACTCCCCCCCACAGGTGGGGAGCCAGAGGCTTGAACTGGGATCCTTGTGCTTTGTACCATGTGCGCTTAACCTGCTGTGCTATCACCTGGCCCTGCTAATATAGTGTTATATTGTAGGGTCAGAAAAGCAGAAAACTCACATGGCACTCTGGTTCTACAGAAAAAGCTCTCTGAGCTCACCTAACTTACACGCATGCTAAGGTTTAACCCACCTCTCTCCGTGCCTGGAGAGGCAGCCCGGCTATTGTATCCACTCTTAGTTCCAACCTTTGGTGCACAAAAGGGGTGGTCGTTTCATTTCTTCCTTTTAGGGAGAGAATCCTTCTGTTTACTTTCTACTTGCCTCCAAATAGCCCTTATATCAGGTATCAGACAGTCGGGCAGAACTTTGCAGAAAATGACAACATGGCTAGGAGGACACACTTAGCAGGTGGTGTTGGTGGCTGAGTCATATAGAGAAAGATGGAGCTGGAAAGTCCTCCAAGACTGTAAGAAATTTGCTTTAGTTTTTCTAGACCTTAGACAAGGTGTTTGGCAAACTTCCTTCACAGGCAACATTGTGTCCTTGGAAGAGTTGCCTAACTTTGCTAAGGCTCAATTTTCTTATTTTGTATAGTGGAGATCATAATGACACTTAGCTCAGTGATTTGTTGTGTTACAGGAAATAATCAGGCCCTGGACAGAGCCTCTGCAACAGTATGGCCATCCGAACCAAGACTGTCTAGAAACCCTCAAGTGTTATAGTGGGTACATGTAGGAAGGAAAACCAACTGTAAGTATCAACTGGATAGACAGTGTTCCTCAGCGTGAGATGTTAGGCTGGAAAAAGTTGGGAGACATGGCTCCTTTTTCACTCTGAGCCTTCTCTGATGGTGCAGAGATGGACAAGGAACCCAGCATGGAAAGTGACGAAGCAGAAACCACGGAAGAAGGGGAAGTAAAGACTGACAAACAAGAAGAAACAAATCAAGGTGACACTAATGGTAAGGGGAAGGGAAAAGGGACCCCCCTAGGGCAATGGTGTACCTAGATAGTAGAGAGCGGTATCAAACTTAACAGAGAAAGCTGTACTTTAGAAAGAAAACAAAAACAAAACCAGATATATGCAACCATACGCTACCTGGTCTTCTGTTGACTGTTGACTATGATTGTTACAACTAATTTATCATCCATAAGACTACTTTTGTGAACTCTGAGGATACTAATCTATGGAGTAGATGGGCAGAACTTTTTGTTTACTCTTTCACATTTTCATTTTATTTTTGGTTTGTTCAGAAAGCCCATTATTCCAGGTTCAGCCCAGCTATGGAACACTCCTGGTCTCAGACCCAGCCCCCACCCAGGAAAAGACCTCTGTCCATGAAGTCAGCGACTTACCACTCATACCTGCACAGGAACAAGAAGTGCCAGGCACTGCCCTACCTGAGCAAGGTGAGGACATCTCTAAATCCTCAGTAAGCTCCATGCAACCCAAGCAAGCCAACAGCACCGACTCCTCACCAAAAGCCATCTCACCCAAACAGACTGACGCCCCTAGCTCAGCAGCCAAATCCATGCAGCCTAAGCGGACTGATCCTCCGGACTCTCCAGCAAGAACCACCACACTCAAGCAGCCTAATGTGGCCCAGCCCCCAGTAGAAGCCATCTCGCCCAAACAGACTGACACTTCCATATTCTCAGCAGAAACCATTCTCCCCCAGCTGAGTAACACTCTTGACTCCACAGTAAAAACCATTTCCCCTACGCAAGGCAATATATTCACATCTTCAGAAGAAACCACTCCACCTGAGGAAGATGACATGCCCATTTTCTCAGCAGAGACCAGTTTGCCCAAACAGGATAACATCGCCAAGCTCTCAACAAAAGGCATCTCACCCAAGGCAAGAGAGTCCCTCAAATCCTCCAATGAAACTGTCTTACTCATGCAGGGTTATACTCCAACCCTCTCAGCAAAAAGCACCTCACCCAAGGCAAGAGAATACCCAAAGTCCTCCAATGAAACTGTCTTATCCGTGCAGGGTTACACCCCAACCCTCTCAGAAAAAAGCATCTCGCCCAAGGCAAGAGAGTCCCTGAAGTCCTCCAATGAAACTGTCTACACCCCAACCCTCTCAGAAAAAAGCATCTCACCCAAGGAAAGAGAGTCCCTGAAGTCCTCCAATGAAACTGTCTTACCCAGGCAGGGTTACACCCCCACACACTCAGCAAAAACCATCTCACCCAAGGCAAGAGAGTCCCCCAAGTCCTCCAATGAAACTGTCTACACCCCAACCCTCTCAGCAAAAAGCATCTCACCCAAGGCAAGAGAGTCCCCCAAATCCTCCAATGATACTGTCTTACCTATGCAGGGTTACACCCCAACCCTCTCAGCAAAAAGCATCTCACCCAAGGCAAGAGAGTCCCCAAAGTCCTCCAATGAAACTGTCTTACCCAGGCAGGGTTACACCCCAACCCTCTCAGAAAAAAGCATCTCACCCAAGGCAAGAGAGTCCCCCAAATCCTCCAATGAAACTGTCTTACCTATGCAGGGTTACACCCCAACTCTCTCAGCAAAAAGCATCTCACCCAAGGAAAGAGAGTCCCCAAAGTCCTCCAATGAAACTGTCTTACCCAGGCAGGATTACACCCCAACCCTCTCAGCAAAAAGCATCTCACCCAAGGAAAGAGAGTCCCCAAAGTCCTCCAATGAAACTGTCTTACCCAGGCAGGGTTATACCCCAACCCTCTCAGCAAAAAGCATCTCACCCAAGGAAAGAGAGTCCCCAAAGTCCTCCAATGAAACTGTCTACACCCCAACCCTCTCAGCAAAAACCATCTCACCCAAGGCAAGAGAGTCCCCCAAATCCTCCAATGAAACTGTCTTACCTATGCAGGGTTACACCCCAACTCTCTCAGAAAAAAGCATCTCACCCAAGGCAAGAGAGTCCCCAAAGTCCTCCAATGAAACTGTCTTACCCAGGCAGGACTACACCCTAACCCTCTCAGAAAAAAACATCTCACCCAAGGCAAGAGAGTCCCCCAAGTCCTCCAATGAAACTGTCTACACCCCAACCCTCTCAGCAAAAAGCATCTCACCCAAGGCAAGAGAGTCCACAAAGTCCTTCAATGAAACTGTCTTACCCAGGCAGGACTACACCCCAACCCTCTCAGCAAAAACCATCTCACCCAAGGAAAGAGAGTCCACAAAGTCCTCCAATGAAACAGTCTTACCCAGGCAGGATTACACCCCAACCCTCTCAGCAAAAACCATCTCACCCAAGGCAAGAGAGCCCCCCAAATCCTCCAATGAAAGTGTCTTACCCAGGCAGGATTACACTCCAACCCTCTCAGAAAAAAGCATATCACTCAAGGAAAGAGAGTCCACAAAGTCCTCCAATGAAACTGTCTACACCCCAACCCTCTCAACAAAAAGCATCTCACCCAAGGAAAGAGAGTCCTCCAAGTCCTCCAATGAAACTGTCTTACCCAGGCAGGGTTACACCCCAACCCTCTCAGAAAAAAGCATCTCACCCAAGGCAAGAGAGTCCCCCAAGTCCTCCAATGAAACTGTCTTACCTATGCAGGACTACACCCCAACTCTCTCAGCAAAAAGCATCTCACCCAAGGCAAGAGAGTCCCCAAAGTCCTCTAATGAAAGTGTCTTACCCAGGCAGGGTTACACCCCCACACACTCAGCAAAAGCCATCTCACCCAAGGCAAGAGAGTCCCCCAAGTCCTCCAGTGAAACTGTCTACACCCCAACGCTCTCAGCAAAAAGCATCTCACCCAAAGCGAGAGAGTCCCCCAAATCCTCCAATGAAACTGTCTTACCCAGGCAGGGTTACACCCCAACCCTCTCAGAAAAAACCATCTCACCCAAGGAAAGAGAGTCTACAAAGTCCTCCAATGAAACTGTCTTACCCAGGCAGGATCACACTCCAACCCTCTCAGAAAAAACCATCTTACCCAAGGAAAGAGAGTCCCCAAAGTCCTCCAATGAAACTGTCCTACCCAGGCAGGATTACACCCCCACACACTCAGCAAAAACCATCTCACCCAAGGCAAGCAACATCTCCAAGTCCTCAGTTAAATCCACCCTACCTGAGCAGATTGATGTTCCCAAGTCCTCAGAAGAAATTGCCCAGCCCACCCAGCCCACCCAGCCCATCCAGCCCGTGGAAGAGATCATTCAGCCAGAAGAAGAAATAGCTAGCTTCCTGGAGGTTGATAAGGTCAAGGTGATTCTGAGCAAGGAGGAGTTTGAGCTGGCACTCACAGAGGCTGGGGAGAGGCTCGTGGCCGTGACCTTCACAGCCAGGTGGTGTGGGCCTTGCAGGTTCATCAAGCCTTTCTTCCACTTCCTGTCTGTGAAGTATGAGGATGTGGTATTCCTGGAAGTGGATGCAGACGATTGTGAGGAACTGGTGAGAGAGCTCGAGATCATTGGCTTTCCTACCTTTCAGTTTTATAAAAAAGAAGAAAAGGTGGGCGAATTCCGTGGTGCCTTTGTGGAGAAGGTTGAATCAACCATTGTAGAATTAAAGTAACCATATATTCTGAAAGCACTGTGTTATTTATTTACCCGAGCTCTGCTCAATTCTGGCATAAGGTGATGCTAGGGATTGAACCTTAGCTCTCAGGAGGAACTTAGTCATGGAGTTCTGTTGCATAACCATTATGCTATCTCCCCAGTCCCCTGAAAGTGTTGTAAGCAGCGTTGACAACTGTGATTTTTTTTTATTTACAAACAAAAACAAAATGAGTAACAAAGTGTATGCCCAAAAGATTATATTCTTGTAAATTACAGATATGAAGTCTGCTCTTTAAAAAAATAGTCAATGAATTAAAGCATATTATCACTTTTTTGTTGCTGTTATTGTTATAGGCATGTATGACAGAATTTCTTCTAGTGGCTATGGAAAGTTTAGCTGTCCCATATAGTCCATTTTGTTTTATGTCACTCATTCTTGAAAATTCAACTCTTTTCATGTTAGTAGCAATGTCAGAATGTTAGAGAATTCTTCTGCAGAAGTACACAATTTAAGACAAAGTAGAAACTTGTCTCTTCATGCTCACCTATCTCTGGAATTTCTGATAAGATGCTTTTGGAAATAAGGAATTTGAAAGATTCACCTGTCTCTAGCCCCTCCTTATTCACAGGGTGTTATGGCAGACATGAGAAATTCCAGGGGTCCACCATGCCTGAATGGAATTTTGTGGATGGCAGAGCCAAAACCAAGTCAATATTTCCAGATTTCAAGTCCAGTTCTCGTTTTACTAATCCATGCTTAGACCCAGAGCTTAAAATGTCTGGTCTCTTAGAGAAATACCATCATTATTCAAGTTGGAGTTAGTATGATCCATGGAGCCATTATGACATCAGCTCCTGCTGCCAAAATCCCCCCATTGTACCCTTAGTAACTGCTGTCTTCGCTTTCTGAAACATAAAGCCAGGGAATGACCAGGGCTTCATGCGTGTGTAGCATATGATACTGCGGAGCTAATCCCAGTCCAGCTTTCTTCTTCTTCTTCTTTTTTTATTTGCTTATTTTCCCTTTTGCTTCCCTTGCAGTTTTTTTTATTGTTGTTGTAGTTATTGTTATTAATGTCATTGTTGTTGGATAAGACAGAGAGAAATGGAGAGAGGAGGGGAAGACAGAGAGGGGGAGAGAAAGAGAGACACCTGCAGACCTGCTTCACCGCCTGTGAAGTGACTCCCCTGCAGGTGGGGAGCCAGGGATCTTCACGCTGGTCCTTGCACTTTGCAGGGGCGAGGAAGCTTCATAAGTGGTGAAACAGTGCTGCAGGTGTCTCTCTGTTTCTTTCCCTCTTAATCTCCCTTTCTCTGCTCAGTTTCTCTCAGTTTTCTCTGTCTCTATCCAATAATAAATAAATAAATAAATATTTTCAAAAAGTTACTTGGGAAAATGCAAAAGTTACTTGGGAAGATGTCGTCATTCTGTTACATATTAGTCAGAATTATATTACTTTTAGTATACAAATTGAGAGTAATGTCTCAGGATAATATAGCAATTTCAAATAAGAATGAGCTCTGGAAAGAAGAACAGGGAAGAGTGGAATTGTTCTCACACAAAGAACTCATCTACAGAGCTCATGGTGGTTTTCACTAAACACACTAAGGGGTCTCACCTGGCCTCTGGAGACTCATCTTACTGGTAGAGCTTGAGGAGGAAGGAGGAAAGTAGAATAAAAGACCAAAAGACCACTTTTCTCTCTAGACCTCAGGGAAGTCACAAAGCTTTGGCGTTTGAAAGGCAAAGTGAAATGCAAGTCTAATGACTCATAGATCGATATCTTTCACAGACATTAGGAAGAAGCAGGAAGAGTCACCAGTCAGCTAATGATTCGTAGCATAGAAATGACAGAGGAGGTTAGCCATCTCCCTGAGAAGGCTTTAAAGATTTCTTTAATTCATGCTAGCTAACAGTAAGTGGCTAGGCTACAGTGTATTGTCCTGCTCTTAGAAGCAGCCAAGAGGCGGGAGGTAGAGCCACCAGGTAGTGAAACGGTGTAGCAGTGATGGGTACCTCGTGAGCTCAAAAGCATTCAAACGCATTCATACGATACAAGTAGCTCCACATAGAACTGAGCCCCAAGTTCGAGTCTTGAAACGGTGGGCACCATGGCTAGAAAAAGCTCTAGAAAAAAACTCCACCTGTGGGGGAGCAGTTCCTGTCTCTCTGCCTACTTCTCTCCAAATGACAAAAAAAAAAAATGCAAAAGTTGACTTGAGAGAGGTGGAATCACCCCTGCATGCGGCCCTGTGCCTGGCAGTCTTCAGGCCTTGTCTACAGTATGGGTGCTTTCTTGATCTGTTTAAGGAAGGGGTCAAGATTTATGTGTTGCAGACACAAGGCACTTATTACTGATATTCAGGTCATAGGTATCTAGAAATTGAACGTGATTGCAACACTTAAAACTATATTAATAAGCTATTTTTAAAAATATGTATTTCTTTATTCCCTTTTTGTTGCCCTTGTTTTATTGTTGTAGTTATTATGGTTGTTATTATGGATGTCGTCCTTGTTGGACAGAACAGAGAGAAATGGAGAGAGGAGGGGAAGACAGACAGAGAGGAGGAGAGAAAGATGGACACCTGCAGACCTGCTTCACCGCTTGTGAAGCGACGCCCCTGCAGGTGGGGAGCCAGGGGCTCAAACCAGGATCCTTGCACTTTGTGCCACCTGCACTTAACCCGCTGTGCTACCACCTGATTCCCAATAAGCTAAATTTTTTTTGTCATCATCAGGCTTCACTACTCTGTGCTGACTTTTTGTTCCGATAGAAAGAGACAGAGTGGGAGGGACAGGATAGCGTTGAGGTTCTCCCCAGAGCAGTAATAATCCATGTGGTGTAGCATGGGACCCAACCTGGCTCCAGCACATGGTTGAGCAGGCACTCACCCAGGGGAGCTATGTCACCTGTTCCTGGATAAACTGATGTCCACTTATTTGGTCCATTAAAATTTTATTTAAATTTTTTTTTAAATTTTAAAAAATATTTATTTCTTTATTCCCTTCTGTTGCCCTGGTTGTTTTATTGTTGTAGTTATTATTGTTGTTGGTGGTGGTGTCATTGTTGTTGGATAGGAACAGAGAGAAATGGAGAGAGCAGGGGAAGACAGAGACAGGGAGAGGGAGAGAAAGACAGACACCTGCAGACCTGCTTCACCGCCTGTGAAGTGACTCCCCTGCAGGTGAGGAGCCGGGGGCTCGAACTGGGATCTTTAAGCTGGTCCTTGCACTTAGCGACACCTGGGCTTAACCTGCTGCGTTACCGCCCAACTCCCTAAAAATTTTTTTATTATCTTTATTTATTGAATAGAGACAGCCAGAAATTGAGAGGAGAGTGAGAGAGAGGGAGAGAGGGAGACACCTGCAACATTACCTCTCACAAAACTGTCCTCCTGCAGGTGGGGACTGGGGGCTTGACCCTGGGTCCTTGTGCACTATAATGTGCATTCAACCAGGTGTGCCATCCAGCCCACTCAATTTTACCACTAGGTAAATTGTCATAGAAGAAGAGACTATTCCAAGCTCATGGACTGTCCATTAGGAAACCTGCTTAGTGCTGCATGTGAAACTAAAATAGCATTTGTTCTGAATTAAAATTCATAAATCAATTTCAGTTTTTTCTCTCTTTTTTCTTTTTACTTTATTTACAGGGGGGTTAATGTTTACCATATGGTTGTTGGCGTGTGATGCATCAGCACTCCGTGAACATGTCCACTGCTTCCCACCCTCCGCAGAGTCTTTTGCTCTGGTGCTATATGCCCAGCAAAGCAATGTCTTGCTCTTAGAACACTTTCTCGGGGGTGGGCGGTGGCGCAGTGGGTTAAGCGCATGTGGCGCAAAGCGCAAGGACCGGCGTAAGGATCCCGGTTCGAGCCCCCGGCTCCCCACCTGCAGGGGAGTCGCTTCACAGGCGGTGAAGCAGGTCTGCAGGTGTCTGTCTTTCTCTCCCCTTCTCTGTCTTCCCCTCCTCTCTCCATTTCTCTCTGTCCTATCCAACAACGAATTGCATCAACAAGGGCAATAATAATAACCACAACGAAGCTACAACAAGGGCAACAAAAGGGGGAAAAAATGGCTTCCAGGAGCGGTGGATTCATGGTGCAGGCACCGAGCCCAGCAATAACCCTGGAGGAGGAAAAAAAAAAAAGAACACTTTCTCCCCTTCCTGTAGTGCTTAAACTGAACATCTTTTTTTTTTTTTTTTTTTTGTAACAATCCAGTTGGCTTTAGTTTTTTTTTAAATTTTACTAGTGATTTAATGCTGACTTGCAAAACCATAAGATAACATTGGTGTAGTTCCACACCTTTCCCACCGTCAGAGTTCTGTGTCCTCATTCCCTCCACTGGAAACTGCAGTCCTGCTCCCCAAATCACAGATAAGGGATGAGTATCATTTCTTATCTGTCTGTCTATCTCCATATATTTTTTTTCTCCAACTTTTCCTGTGGTCTTGCCCTTGAAACATACAGTTCTGAGGGAGAAAGAAAGCAAAAAAAAAATAAATAAATAAAAGGAAAAAAGGGGTGTAGTGCATTCCTACAACTACATATATATATATACATATATACATATATGTGTATATATACATACATATATAAACATATATACATATATGTGTATATATACATACACATACACATATATATGTATATATATACACATATATACACACATATATGTATATATATACATATACATACACATATATATGTATATATATACATATATATACATATATGTGTGTATATATACATATAGACATATATATACATATATACATATATATACAACTACATATATATATTTATATATATATAAATATATATATATATTTTTTACTTAAAAACACCAATCTATGGGGGTCAGGTGGTAGCGCAGTGGGTTAAGCTCACATGGCATGAAGCACAAGGGCCAGTGTAAGGATCTCGGTTTGAGCCCCCAGCTTCCCACCACCTGCAGGGGTGGTCACTACACAAGCAGTGAAGCAGGTCTGCAGGTGTCTGTCTTTCTCTCCCCATCTCTGTCTTCCCCTCCTCTCTCTATTTCTCTTTGCCCTATCCAACAACAATAACAAAGGCAACAAAAATGGGAAAAATTACCTCCTGGAGCAGTGGATTTATAGTGCAGGCACCGAGCCCCAGCCATATAACCCTGGAGGCAAAAAAAAAAAAAAAAAAAAGAAATCAAAGCAAAGCAAAGCAAAGCAAATCAAAGCAAAGCAAAGCAAAACAAAACAACCCACCAATCTATGATCCTCTTAGACTTTCAACAATAGACACACACACACACACACACACACACACACACTTATCAGCTGAAGCCCTAGTTGCTTATTGCAACATATCAGAAATAGCCTAAAGGTTCAGACTCAGGAATGTAGATGAATACCGTCCATACAATGGATAGTTGTGCTGCTCAGCTTCCATAAAAGACCTTGGAAACATTCTTTGACCAGCATAACAGTTATGCAAAAAGACTGTCATGCCTGACACTTCACAGTCCCAGGTTCAATCCCCTGGTTCATAGAAGCTAGAGTCCAGTAGTACCTTGAGAAAGATAAGGGGTGTGGGAGGGGAGGGAGAGGGGAGTGAGGAGACTAAAGAGAAAAATGATAGCATCCTGAGCAAGCTAAAGGGCATTAGTGGAAAAACCAGCTAAATTATTTTTTTTAATTTATTATTATTATTTATTTTCCCTTTTGTTGCCCTTGTTTTGTTGTTGTAGTTATTGTTGTTGATGTCGTCGTTGTTGGATAGGACAGAGAGAAATGGAGAGAAGAGGGGAAGACAGAGAGAGGGAGAGAAAGACAGACACCTGCAGACCTGCTTCACCGCCTGTGAAGTGACTCCCCTGCAGGTGGGGAGCCGGGGGCTTGAACTGGGCTCCTTAGGCCGGTTCTTGCACTTTGCGCCATGTGTGCTTAATCTGCTGCACTACCGCCCGACTCCCAAACCAGCTAAATTCTAAGGTCTGTGAATTAGTTGATACTGAGTATTCTTTTCTTGTTTTGATTATTGTTCCATAGTTATTTTAGCCTTAGGGGAAGCTGGGGGAGGGATATGAGTGGACTCTGGACTCTTTCGGGCAAGTACAAAATGATTCCCAAGAACATATGAACCTGTTCTATACGATGACTATGTATCGGTGAGCAAAATAACTATCAGTTGATTTGCTTCATGTTATGTACCTCATTTTACTTATCGACCTTTATATTTTATTTTTGCCTCCAGAGTTATCGCTGGGGCCTTGTGTCTTACCTAAAAGTAAGACGATAGCAGATGAAATTCGGCGTCTTTGTGTTGGAAGAAGCTAGGAAGTCTATTTTAGATATATTCCATACTCCCAGCCTGTTTCTGTTTTTCTCTAGTGGGGCAGTGGTCTAGAGTGGCGGGGCTCCAGGACACATGTGTGAGGTCACACATTGGTAAGGTTGGCATCATGGTAGCATCTGCAACTTTGTGGCTGAAAAGCATTAAGACATAAAGCAGAACAAATTATTTAATAATCAGGAATCTAAAGGTAAGACTCTAGCAGATGAAATGTGGGGTCTCTATTTTGAAAAAGACTAGTAGATCTATTTTAGGTATATTCCAAGGGTCCCATGACTTTATTAATTTTTGCCTGAGCCCTATAGGCTTTTTTTTTTTAAATTTTACAATGGTCTAAAGACAATATGCATTCAGTAGAAACTGTACTTTGGAATTTTGAATTTTGACCTTTTATCATACTCTCTTGTGGTGCAGAGAAGTGGCAGTAAGCCAGGGCTCCTCCAGCCCTGCAATTATAAAGATAGTCAACCCACAAGGACGGTCAGTGTTTCCAGAGTCACTGGCTAACGACAGTTTAAACTTAAGATGAGTTTATGGGAGGGGGAGAGCCCCATTGTAAGTTGAGAAAGATCTGTACTAAGGATATTGTGCTAAGTAAAGTACTAAGACCATTCACAATGGTTGAACCATTCCTCTTGCTTTCACTCAGACTCTATTATTATAAAGGAATGAGTCGGTGGAGTCCAGGCGCCAACATGAATAGACTGTTTCCTCTATGTTCTCCTTACAGGTGCTGCCACTGTGGTGAGTGAATGAATAATACCCATATTTAGGTTGGACTTTCCAGGTCCTTGACGGACAATTTACCTGGCAGGGTATCTTACTGCAGGGTCATGTAAACTACAGTCAGCCTCTCAGCTTTCCGGTTTAAGGCTACAGGACACAATCATCGCTTCAGTAGAAAGTAATTCCAGAATAGACGAACATACCGGGTTTGAAATGCAATTATTCCAAAGTGACTTAATATTGACCAGACTTGGGTGACAGTACTAGGATCCAATTCAACAAGATGTCTAACTAGAGTTCTTCCCACCCCTGCCAAATGTGTTTACTGATGAGGGGAGGTGGGGGAGAGAATCAGAGCATCAGTCCAGTATATGTGGTGTTGGGGAGAGAACTCAGGACCTCATTCATGAAGTCTGTTACTCTGTCACTTAACGATTTCCCTGACTGCTAAGTGGGATTCTTTTGGGAGTAACTATTTTGTTAGAAGGTACTACTGAGTTGCTTTTGAAATTCCATTTTCTTCAGCTGACTTTTTTTTTTTTTAAATCTTAGCTCTTTGAGATACGTTATGGAAATAGGGATCCAGAAGAGGATATCCATGCTCATCTATGAATAAGCTATTGTGAAGCAAATAGCAACAACTGTGACATTTATTGAGCGCGGACAAGTGCCAGACTTTGCACTCAGATATTTACAACTCCTATCATTTAGTTTTCATAACAACCCTGTGAGATAAATACTGCCCCCTCCATACAGTGATAGTGCCAGGAGTATTGAATTCCATGAGTTTAAATTCTGACCCCCAAGTTTTTGTTTTAAAAGGCCAGGATATGTGAGAGGGAAAGGGCTGTTGAATAGAAGGAAGCAGAGAAGGGACTGCTAAATCATTTCTTAATGATTAAATCATTTCTTAATGACTGCTTAATCATTTCTGCTAAATGGGTGTCCTGATTCTTTTAGTGTGGAAAAAAATGGCACAGAAAATTCAACTCTTTTCACCATTTTAAGCATGTACCTCAGCGCACTAATTACATCTGAATTATTTGTGCCACTATGCCCATTCGTCC
This sequence comes from Erinaceus europaeus, assembly GCF_950295315.1. Taxonomy (NCBI): domain Eukaryota; kingdom Metazoa; phylum Chordata; class Mammalia; order Eulipotyphla; family Erinaceidae; genus Erinaceus; species Erinaceus europaeus. The sequence continues at coordinate 118,165,422 of NC_080171.1, read as the reverse complement.
ACAGAATCATTCTCATCTTTGTAAACTGAAGCTCTGAACTGAGTAAATATAAACTCCACCTTCCCCCTCCCCTCAGTACCTGCGGATCACCATTCTGCCGCCATCTGTATGAGTTTGACTACGTAGGGACTGCATGTAAGGAGATCAGACAGTATTTTGTTCTTTTGTGTCTAGCTTATTTTACTTGGCAGAATATCTCCAATTTTCCTAAGTATAATAGCGTATGTTAGAATTTCCTTCCTGGGAGTCGGGCTGTAGCGCAGCGGGTTAAGCGCAGGTGGCGCAAAGCACAAGGACCGGCATAAGGATCCCGGTTCGAACCACGGCTCCCCACCTGCAGGGGAGTCGCTTCCCAGGCGGTGAAGCAGGTCTGCAGGTGTCTATCTTTCTCTCCTCCTCTCTGTCTTCCCCTCCTCTCTCCGTTTCTCTCTGTCCTATCCAACAATGACAACAACAACAATAACTACAACAATAAAACAACAAGGGCAACAAAAGGGAATAAATAAATAAAATAAATATTAAAAAAACTTTTTTTAAAAAGAATTTCCTTCCTTTTTAAGACTGAGTAATATTCTACTAGATGTAGTCACCATATTTTTCTTATTCATTCATCTCTTGTTAAATTGTTTCTGAATGTTGGCTTTTATGAAAAGTGCTTCTATGAACACCAAATGCTTTCTTCTCTACTAACCAATCAAGCAAATGCCCTGCCCCAACAGCAAGAACAAATAATTAAAAAATCTTTTTAGGAAAATAAATTTCAAATGCCACAGCAGAGATCTGAAGTGAGTGTGTGTATGTGAGATATATATATGGACTTGGACATACAAAATTCATGATATTGAAGTGGTTAGATGTCTGCAAAGCATCTTCCAACTCTCTGCTGTAGTTAATTGCTCTTGCTTCTAATCTGTAATTCTTTTCAGTTCCTTCTCTTAAAACACATCGCTTAGAGGATTAGTCTGTTTATGTCCATATAGACCATTAAGTTCTTCTGAGCTGAAATTAGGTATTTGTTTTCTTTTTTGTCTGCCCTAGTCTGCACCATAGGACTTAGCTCCAAATAAATCACCAATCAGCAACTGAAATAAATGAATTAAAAGAAAAGCAAAGGAGTCGGGCAGTAGCACAGCGGGTAAAGCGCAGGTGGCTCAAAGTGCAAGGACTGGTGTAGGGATCCCAGTTCGAGCCCCCGGCTCCCCACCTGCAGTGGAGTCACTTCACAAGTGGTGAAGCAGGTTTGCAGCTGTCTATCTTTCTCTCCCTCTCTCTGTCTTCCCCTCCTCTCTCCATTTCTTTCTGTCCTATCCAACAACGACATCAATAACAACAATTCTTCTTCTTCTAGCGTTTGCCCTTCTTCCGTAGCCAGTCAACAGCGTCAGGTTGAGCCTGATGTCAAGTTTCGAGACCTCCTTTGAATCTGGAGAGGTGGCAGTCGTTGACTATGTGGGTCATAGTCTGTCTGGAGCCGCAGGGGCAGTTCGGGTCGTCTCTGGCTCCCCAGCGATGGAACATAGCGGCGCACCGGCCATGGCCTGTTCGATAGCGTTTGAGGAGGGCCCAATCATAACGTGCTAGGTCAAAGCCGGGTTGACGCTCGCAGGGGTCTGTGATGAGGTGTTTGTTCTTGACCTCAGCTGACTGCCAACTCTGTTTCCAAGAGACTGGAACAGAGAAGTTCAGTGTAGGCGTAGGGGACTAGATTGGGTGACGAGACGTCAAGCGTTGGACAGGGTGGGCGAAGATATCCGCGTATATTGGCAGGTCCGGTCGAGCGTAGACGTGGGAAATGAACTTAGATGATGCCGCATCCCGACGAATATCTGGCGGGGCGATGTTGCTAAGAACTGGCAGCCATGGGGGGTCGGGCGGTGGCGCAGTGGGTTAAGCGCATGTGGTGCAAAGCGCAGGGACCGGCGTTAAGGATCCCGGTTCGAGCCCCCGGCTCCCCACCTGCAGGGGAGTCGCTTCACAGGCGGTGAAGCTTGTCTGCAGGTGTCTATCTTTCTCTCCCCTTCTCTGTCTTCCCCTCCTCTCTCCATTTCTCTCTGTCCTATCCAACAACGAATTGCATCAACAAGGGCAATAATAATAACCACAACGAAGCTACGACAAGGGCAACAAAAGGGGGAAAAAATGGCCTCCAGGAGCGGTGGATTCATGGTGCAGGCACCGAGCCCAGCAATAACCCTGGAGGAGGAAAAAAAAAAAAAAAAAAAAAAGAAAGAAAGAAAAAAAAAAAAAAAAAAAAAAAAGAACTGGCAGCCATGGAACCGGGGTGGAACGGATGGTTCCAGAAATTATCCTCATGGAGGAGTATAATTTGGAATCGACCAAGTGGACATGGGGGCTGCGGAACCATACTGGGGCACAGTATTCTGCAGTGGAATAGCATAATGCCAGAGAGGATGATCGTAGTGTGGAAGCGCTCACGCCCCATGAGGAGCTGGCCAGTCTTGCAATGATGTGATTCCTCGCGCCCACCTTTGCTGCAGTTTTTTTTTTTAATATTTATTTAATTTATTTATTCCCTTTTGTTGTCCTTGTTGTTTTATTGTTGTAGTTATTATTGTTGTCGTCGTTGTTGGATAGGACAGAGAGAAATGGAGAGAGGAGGGGAAGACAGAGAGGAGGAGAGAAAGACAGACACCTGCAGACCTGCTTCACCGCCTGTGAAGCGACTCCCCTGCAGGTGGGGAGCCGGGGTTCGAACCGGGATCCTTATGCCGGTCCTTGTGCTTTGCGCCACCTGCGCTTAACCCGCTGCGCTACAGCCCGACTCCCCTTTGCTGCAGTTTTTATGAGATGTTCGTGAAATGACAGAGTGCGATCGAGAGTAACGCCAAGATAGACTGGCTGGGCTTCATGCCGGATTCTCGTATCGCCAAGCTGCACATTAAGCTCACGCGAGGCCGAGGCATGGTGCAGATGGAAAATAGATGATACCGTTTTTGCAGTGCTAATTAAAACAACAATAAAAAACAAGGGCAACAAAAGGGAAAATAAATGAATGAAAAAAAAAAGAAAAGCAAACATAAGTCTTGTTATTTTCAGAAATACCTAGAAAATTATATTCTGGGGTCTGGGCAGTGGTGCACCTGGTTAAGCGCACATAGTACAAAGTGTAAGGATTAGCACAAGGCTTTGGGTGCTAGCACTTGCTCCCCACAAGTAGTGAAGCGGGTGGGCAGGTGTCTGTTTTTTCTCTTACTCTTTATCTCCCTGTCCTCTCTCAATTTCTCTCTGTCTTATCCGATAAAATGGAAAAAATGGCTGCCAGCCATGGTGGATTTGAAATGCTGACACCATGCCTCAATGATAACCCTGGAAGGAGAGACAGAGAGAGAGAGAGTAATTAAAAAATTATATATAGATATGTATATATATTCTCTTTGTTAAATATCTTTTGGTTGACCAGTTAAATGTCTTACACTTTACATTTACATATGGTTTCCATTTTGAGGTAGCTAGGACATTCTGTGAACTATGACAGAAGAATCATATATTCGAGCTCGATGTTAAGCACTATGTTAAGGATTTTGTCATATAAATCATATCACTGAGGACTCCTAAGCAATATTACACATAGGCTGGGCTGTTGCCATTTTATAGATAAATCTATGGTAATTAATTGCACAATAAAGGGGTAAAGCGATGGTGCCAGACACCAGTTTGTCTGACGTTCAAATCTGTGGACCTTTGCTCCACATGTCCTGAAGATCTTATTATGGCTATAGAAAGAAACTTACCTAGCAGTGAGCACTCCTTGCCATGAGTGGGACCTGGGTTTGAGCCGTGGCAGCACTTGAGAGTGCCAAGACACTAAGGGAAACTCTGGTGTCTCTCTCACCCTATTTCTTTTTTTTTTTTATTATTATATTAATGATTCAATAATGATTGACAAGACTGTGGTATAAGGGAGGTACAATTCTATACAGTTCCCACCACCAGAGTTCTGTATCCTATCCCCTCCAATGGAAGATTCCCTACTCTTTATCCCTCTGGGAGTATGGACTCAGGATCATTATGGGGTGCAGAAGGTGGAAGGTCTGGCTTCTGTAATTGCTTCTCTGCTAGACATGGGCATTGGCAGGTCTATCCATAATCCCAGCCTGTTTCTATCTTTCCCTAGGGGAGTAGGGCCTGGTGGTGGTTATGGTGGCATATTTATAACACTTAGGAGAGAAATGCAGATTCCAAAAGAAAGTCGGCAGAAGTTTCACAAAATTAAGACCAGAAGAAGAGAGGACTTTGGAGTTAGACAGGTAGTGCCGCACCTGGTTAAGCACACAGTTATCCTGTGCAAGAACCTGGATTCAAATTCTGGTTCCCACCTGCAGGGGAGAAGTTCCATGAGTGGTAAAGCAGTGCTGCAGGTGCCTGTCTCTCTCTCCATCCCTATTTCCTCCTTCCATCTCAGTTTCTTTCTGCCTATCCAATAAGTAAATAAAATCTTAATAACAATGTTTTTTAAAAATAAGAAGACTTTAAGGATTTTCTTTTTACCATTGCAAGCTAGGGAGTGGCACACATGTAAAGCAGACATACTATAAGGTTCAAGCCCCTGGTCCCCACCTACAGGGGAAACTTCAGGATCTGTGAAGAAATGTGGCAAGATTCTCTCTTTCTCTCTCCATCTCTATCTCCCCTCCTCCTCTTGATTTCTTTCTTTCTATCTCTACACAATAAATTAAATCAGTATAAAGAGATTTATTATAAAAACCTATTAGGTTGTAAATACTAACTTGAAGAAAAATGTATTTTCTCTATTAATTCTTTATATTATGATGCAGTGTGTATTTATAAAAATTTATTTATTTATTTATTTATTTGAAAGAGAGAGGGAGAAAGAGCCAGAACACCACTCTGGCAAATGCATTGCCAGGGGTCAAACTCACAACCTCATGCTTGAAAGTCCAACACTATCCATTGCACCACATCCTGGGCTGCACAATGGTTTTTTTTTTATTTCTGTATTGGGGGATTAATGTCACAGTGTATATTTTTATTATAACAAATACAATATTATCAGTGTAATAAATGATATAACCCAAGGACATCTGAACAAATTCTTCCTCCCACATTTCCCAGTTTCTGTTCAGAGTAACAAATAGTAACTATTTAAGTTTCATTCCCCATGTTATACCTACTTACAAAAAAAAAACATAGCTAGTTTTCCTTTTTCTTTTCTTTTCTTTTTTTTTTTTTTACAAGAAACCTTACATATTACTTTGTAGTTTTTTAATCTTCTGGTAGTATATTATCAGCATCTAACCAGGACCATTGGGACAGTTTTAGTTTTGGATATTGTTGTTATTACTTTTTCAGAGCCAAGGTCTTATGTCACTCTTTCATTCAGATAGAGAGACTGAAAGAGAAAGGGAGAGATATCACATATCACATCCCTGGAACTTCCCGTGTGCTGTGGCATTTCCATATGGTGTTTGGGGTTTGAGCCTGGGCAGGTCATGAGGTATCTTTCTAATCCCTAATTCAGTCTTTTACTAACTCAACCTGTAGAAAGGTTACTTCACTATAGTTCCATTTATTTTCTTACTGACAAACATGTAAGCTGATCTACTGCAGTAAACATCCCAGTACACCTGTACTTACCAAAGGATGCTTTTAATTCCACAGGGTGATTCTCTACTCTGGAGCTGCCAGAGCTAAGATCTTTCCTACTTCAGTGAATATTACAGTGATTACTCACAGGACTGTAGTAACTCACACTTCTGCTGGGAAGGTAGGAAGGCTCTCCACTCCCCAGTTCTCCCTAAGGGCTAGATTACAGTCCAGAAGTATAATTGGAGCTTATGTGTCCTTAAATCGATGAGATTGTTGTGTTTTCTTGCCATCCCCCCCCACACACTGAATCTTCATGCGTGTGTCCTCATGCATGCATGACTCCACTGCTCTGGTTTAACTTTGTCACTATTTTCATATCAGAGATATATCAAAAGAAATTAGGGGAGAAGTCCCGGAACCTCTGGAGCTTTGCTCATTTTCCTTCATGCTACTCTTAATCCAGACCATTTGATGCTGCATCTTCTGATCTCAACCAAGTCAGTGCAGCCACTGCCATCTCCACATGTTTCATTCAACTGTTTCCAGAGACGCTAGGCCTGGGATGTCAACCTTCCAACTCCAATAGGAAAGGTGAGACCTTTCCTAGCTCATAGGACTCCTTGGTTTCATTTTAGGTGGTGCACTTCCTAACAAAACTACAGCACCTAGATATAGACCAGGGCCCATGACACAGGGCATATGTGTGCATGTATCTAAATGTTAGGTAAGAATATACACCTTAAAGTGAAAGTGCACAATAGTCTACAGTGACTCAGTAAGTGCAGCAATCAAGTAGAAAGACCTAAAAGAGACAACATAAGGTACTTAATCAAATAATTTCTACTTAGACCTAGATACCCTCCTCACCTAATTCCTATTTCACTTCCCTCAATCACTCTAAGTCTAACCCTGTCAGATAAAGTAAGCATTATAAAAGCTGAAAAAGGGCAAGAGACCAGCACACTTTAATGATGGCCCTTTAGGTCACTATCAGGCCACCCCATCATCTCGGGCCCCAGTCAAGGCATCCTTGGATTCCCAGATAGATATGATGGGCCTAGACCTCTAACAGATCCCTCTGTCCACCATCACGGGTCATCTCCATCAGGAAAAACATCATGAACCCTCTGTGGGCCTCTACAGGACCTTGATGCCCTCAATGCAGAATAACAGTGGTAGAAATTGCCCCAATTTCCAAAGGGAGGCTGGGTCAGCATACTCAGCCACTCGTCTTTGTGTACTGCATTAGTCAATGTAAAAAGAATAATGGATATTAGGCCTAGTGTTTTTTTTCTAGATTAAAGGTTAAATAATAGATAAGAATTTACATTTTAGGGGGCTGGGCGGTAGTGCACTGGGTTAAGCGCACATAGTGCGAAGCGCAAGGATCCCAGTTAGAGCCCCCAGCTCTCCACCTGCAGGGGGGTCGCTCCATGAGCGGTGAAGCAGGTCTGCAGGTGTCTGTCTGTCTTCCCCTCCTCTATTGACTTCTCTCTGTCCTATCCAGCAACAACAACAATGGAAAAAAGATGGCCTCCAGGAGCAGTGTATTCCTAGTGTAAGCAATGAGCCCCAGCGACAAGCCTGGAGGCAAAAAAAAAAAAAAAAACATTTAAAAATTATTTTCTTTATCAATTATGATATAATTTTATTGTAGCTTTTTATTTATTTTATTCAGAATGAATTACTGGGCAACCTGATTCCCTCTCCCCATTCCTCACTTTAGATCTATTACTGAGATGAGGTGCTTTTACCTATGTTTTCATTTCCCAATTTAACAACAAAAAGTAACACTTGCTAACTGTTACAAACTTGTCCTGAGTGTGTGCCTGATGATTTCTGAAGTTCTTTGGATTGCAAGAGAGAAGTTATTAATAACAATCAAAGCACTAGGGCTGGGTGGTGGTACACCTGGTTGAGCGCACATATTACACGCACAGGGACCTGGGTTCAAGCCCCCAGTGCCTACCCGCTAGGGGAAAGCTTTGCGAGTGGTGAAGCAGTGTGGCAAGTGACTCTTTGTCTCTCCTCCTTCTCTGTCACCCCCTTCCCTCTCAATTTCTGGCTGTCTCTGTCCAATAAATAAATAAAGATAATTAAAAAAAAATCAAAGCACTTAAATTTACACTATTTAGTGAAGAGTAGATGATTCAGGAGAACTATGAGTCATTAAGGCAATGCTTTAAAATAGTAATGGGAGATTATTCCAAAAATATTTCATATATCCTTTGACTATCGATTTTTTCCCTCACAATTTTAAGACTATAGCAATGTGATTTTTGAAGCAATATTGAGGAAGAGAAAAAGTTGGTTTCAAAGGTAATGATTTAAAAGAGTGGAGAGTTTCTTATTCATTTATACTGGGAAGGAAGCTGACATACACTCAATTCTGGCTTCCTATTGCCGCCACTGTCCCATTGGGGTTTGAATAGGCATTTCCTCAGTGTCCTAGACTCACCAATTGGCAAGTCTGTGCTTGCACAAAGTACATTTCCAAATACTTTCTGAGAAGAGGATCTAGCCGTGGAAGACCCTTTTCAGCTAACTTACTCATGGATGAGAGTTCTTAGACAAACTATAAATAATAAAAAAAAAAAAATCGGAGTTCATGATTGCTTTTAGGGTAAGCTATATGTGGGACACCATCTTATAGAGTGACTGTCAACTTAAACACTAAAAAAAAAGTCTGGGGGTCAGGCGGTGGTGCAGTGGGTTAAGCGCATGTGGCGCGAAGCGCAGTGGCGTAAAGATCCCGGTTCGAGCCCCCGGCTCCCCACCTGCAGAGGAGTCACTTCACAGGCGGTGAAGCAGGTCTGCAGGTGTCTATCTTTCTCTCCCCTTCTCTGTCTTCCCCTCCTCTCTCCATTTCTCTCTGTCCTATCCAACAACGAACAACATCAACAATGGCAATAATAATAACCACAAGGGGGCTACAACAAGGGCAACAAAGGGGGGAAAAATGGCCTCCAGGAGCAGTGGATTCATGATGCAGGCACCGAGCCCAGCAATAACCCTGGAGGAAAAAAAAAAAAAAAACTTTAAGTCCCCTCTTGATAAACATAAATTTTTATGTTCTCCTGTAACGATAATTGAAACGTCAAGATAAAAAAAAAATATATATATAAACAGAATGAAAGATAAACACGCTTTTTCCAACCGTGCCAGTAGCACTCCGATTCTCCCAGGTTTTTGATGGCTGAAGATAAAATTCTCTCTTGTGTAGTGCCGTCTTTTGTGAATGTGAGGTTAGTTAGCTAGTCTGGAGAACTATTAGCAGATGGACTCTGATAGCACGACTGAACGTGAAAAGTTGGACTTTGTAACACCTAGACTCCAGTTCCACTTGTCTTATTTATTCTCTAGAAAAACTGGGCTGCTCCTTCAAGGACGAGGGCACCAATATGTCCTTTGTTCCCGTAGTGCTTCCTAGGGATTTGCATTCAAGGAGCTTTATTGACAGCACGTTCATTTGTTGTTTCTGTCCCCAATCACCCTAGTGACTGGTTAACTAGTTGTCAGCAACTTTGCTACTCAATGTTTGTCATTTGGTTTCCTTTACTATAGGTTACTGTGAATGCTACAGATGGAATTCATTTCCAACATACGAATGCGACAACTGTTTGGGTTTGGTGTGTCAATCCTAACTGAAGGCTAGTCTCCAGCGAGTGAATGTTGTAGATTTATTTACTTATTTTTTGAACATTTTCTTCTAAGCGTGCTTAGTCAGACTTCCCTAACGACACGTTTGCTTCTTCAAGGAAGCGTGTTGCTTTCTCTGCTCTTACATCACTGGAGCGAAGAGTACAGGGATGGAGAGAATTAAGAGTCAAATGACACATTCTCGTGTTTTCCCCGGGGTACATTTTATACTTTTAACCCGGAAACATGAACATGAGGTCAGTCTCTAAAAGCTTTTTTTTTTTTTTTTTTTTTTTTAATTTTCACCGCCTACTAGACATAAGGGCCAAATTGAGGAGGAGCCCCACCCCATTCCCCTCCAACGGACTTCATTCTCCTTCCCGCCCCCACACAGCCTTTACTACAACTCCCAGCAGGCACCGCTCCGTGCCGCAAAAGGGCCCGGCCCTAGCCCCCGCAGAGCACGCCGGGAGTTGTAGTCCTCGAGACTGGACGCCCTTTCCCTTAGGCATTCCCTCTCGGAAAAATGGTGATGCACGGCCATGGCGGGTTCTCCAGTTTCGTAATCACATGTAAACGTGACCGAGGACTGCGCATCTTCTTCTTCTTCTTCTTCTTTTTTCTTTCTTTCCCTTTCACCCTGCAGTGCGCACCCCGCCCTCTTGTCCACAACCCGCTCCCCTTGACAGCTGCCGGGCGCGGCGCTCAGAGCGGCCCCGAGGCCGGGAGCGCGCAGGCGCGGCAGCTCCGGCGGCGCCGGGCCGGCCTGGGCGGGCGGGACCGCTGCGTGGGGCTCCCAGTCGCCGGGGCGCGCACGTCGGCACGCAGAGCTGTCACGTGGGGCGCCGAGGCTCGCAGTGCGCGTGGCCGCGGCGGCTGGTGTGGGGTTGAGTCAGTTGTGAGGACCGGGAGCTGCTGAGCCTGCGGGCGGCCCGGCGCGTCGGCGACACAGCGGCGGGCGTCGGGATTCAGGAGCCGGGGGCTGGTCTCCTCGTGGAACCCGGCCGAGCCCGCGCCGCCGCCGCCGCCGCCGCCCCGCGTCTCCGCTCCCGGCCCGCAAACCGCCGCCGCGGGCGCGCCCCCGCTCTGCGCTGTCTGTCCGATGGCGTCCGCCTCCGGGGCCATGGCGAAGCACGAGCAGATCCTGGTCCTCGACCCGCCCACAGACCTCAAATTCAAAGGTGGGCAGGACGGGACGGGGACGGGGACGGGGACGGGGACGGGGACGGGGACGGGGACGGGGCGGGCGGCCCCGGAAGGTCGGTTGGCGGCCGGGCCCCGGGCAGGTCCGTGTCCCCGTGTCCGTCCGTCCGTCCCCGTCCCCGTCCCCGTCCGGGTCTCCGGCGGCGCCCCGGCTCGGCCGCCCGCGTCCCCCGCGCCCCCCGCCGTCAGCTCCCGCCGCGGTGCGCGCGCCGGCCCGGGCGAGGCGGGGGCGGGGGGCCGGGCCCGGGCGCCATGGCCGCCGCCATCTTGCGGCCCCGCGGCGCCTCCCGGCCGGGGCGTGTGCGGTCGCGTCGGCTGCGGGGGAGCCGGCCCCCTGCGAGGGCGGGGACGCCGGGTGGGTGGCGCCCTCGGGGACCCGCGACCCCGGGGAGGCGCGGCGCGGCGCGGGGCGGGGACCGAACCCGGGAACCCGGGAACCCGACAACCCGAGCGCGCCCGGCCCGGCCCGGCCGCGGACACCCGCCGGAAGGCGGCGGACCGTGGTCGTCCTCTCGGTCCGCCTGTTCCCAGCCCGCGTGTGTCGGACCCCTGACGTGTGTGTCCGTGTGTCCGTCTGTCCTCCCCGACATGTGTGTCGGTCTGTCCTCGCCGACCCGGCTCGCGGGTCTGGCGGGGGGCGGGGGGGGGTTGGGGGCTCGAACCTCTGGCTTTGCCGGGTCTGCGGCGCTGGAGGGGAGGAGACACGGTTGAAACGAGCAGTTGTCTTCTTTCTTTTTCTCTCCTCTTCTTTCCCCCTTGCCTTGCCTTTTCTCTCTCCTTTCCCCCCTTCTTCCCCGCCGCCCTCCCCCCCCCCCCCCGTAAGGGGCGCTGGCGCGGGGCGATGGCTCTGAGACCCGACACGGCCCGGCTTCACTGGACTTGCCCCGGAGTGTCTCCAGTTTATATATATATATATGTATATTTTCTTTTTCTTCTTTTTAAGAAAAAATTTTAATTTTAGTTTCCCTTCTGTTGCCCTTTTTTTTTAATGGTGGTTGTGGTTATTATTGCTGTTGTTATTGATGTCGTCGTTGCTGGAGAGGACCGAGAGAAATGGAGAGAGGAGGGGAAGACAGAGAGGGGGAGAGACAGACAGACAGACGGACACCTGCAGGCCTGCTTCACGGCGACTCCCCGGTGAAGCGACTCCCCTGCAGGTGGGGAGCCGGGGGCTCGAACCGGGATCCTCGCTGCGCTGCGCTGCGCTGCGCTCCCTCCTACTCCGCGTTTAGCGGCTCTGATGAGAAGGGTCTTTGTGACACCTCCAGCCATTCCATTGCTTTCAGAATTCAGTCTTTTTGGTGGTTCAAGATTGTTTCCAAAAGAAAAAGAACCAGATTGTTGCTCAGAGGCTTATTAGACTTATTATATAGTTTTATTTGACTTTATTTATTCACTGGTTTTACCAGAGCACTCATCAGCTCTGGCTTGTAGTGGTGGAGGGGATTGAACCTAAGACTCCGGAGCCTCAGGCATGAGGGTCGCTCTGCGTAACCTTTATGCTATCTTCTCTGCCCTGCGTTTCTTTTTTTTTTAATAAATTTCTATTATCTTTACGTATTTATTGGATAGAGGCAGAATTTGAGGAGGAGGAGAGACAGATTCACCTGCAGCCCTGCTTCACTACTCGCGAAGCTGTCCCCCTGCAGGTGGGGACTGGGGGCTTGAACCCGGGTCCCTGCGCACTGTGTGTGACATGTGCGCTCAACCAGGTGCGCCACCACCCGCCCCCTGGATTTTTTTTTTTAAGTTAGAGGGTGAGAGTGACAGGAGAGCGGCACAGCGCGGCCGTCACTGGCGAAGCTTTGCCTTTGCCTGGTGCTCCCATGTGGGGACAGCGGGCTCCAGCCAGTGTCCTTGCTCATGGCCAGGGGTGCAGTCTACCTCAACACCCTATTTTATTTTATTTTTTTTAAGGCTTTTTAGAGTCTTTGCAAATTCTGAGTGGAAAAAGAAAGCTTCTTGTTCGAAAGGGAATTTGGTTTCAAGGTAACTTTTCCCTCCCCGCCTTTGTCCCTGGGTTGATTCATTATAAGGGAGCACAGCGCTGCTACGCTCTGGGCGAGGTGGTGTCCGTGCTTGAACCTGCAGCCTCTGGAGCCACAGGCCTGCAAGCTGGCGCTCTTAATAGGTTGAACCATCTTTTTGGCTCAGTGTATTTTGAGGGTCATTGAGTGCATTTTATTTTACTTATTTTTAAATGTTTTTATTGGGGGTTTATGGTAGATTAACAGGTACATGAGTGGTGAATACAGTTCTTGGTGCAGGTGTAAGAGTTCTCAGTTTTCTGCACAACCAACACTCACCACCCCCAGCCGAGGGCCTTCTCCACCGTCCTCCCGATCAAAGCCCTTTACTTTGGTGCAGGGCTCCAGAGTGTGTGTATTGTGGCAGGTTTATTCGTGTTGAATGATTTAAAGTAGTTTTAGCACGGACACACACACACACACACACACACGGATCTTGAGATGCTATAATGCAAACAGCTGTTATCTTATAGGAGAGACTGAATATAAACCCTTGTCTTGTGTCTCTGTGTGTTGGATGGAGACAGGCAGAGAGAGAGAGAGAGAGCGAGAGAGAGAGAGAGAGAGAGAGAGAGAGAGACTAGTGGTCCAGGAGGTGACATAGTGGAGAAAGCAGTGAACTCTCAAGCATGAGGTCCTGAATTCAGCCCCGGCAGCATATGTGCCAGAGTGATATCTGGTTCTTTCTCTCTCTCCTCTTATCTTGCTCATAAATAAATAAAATCTTAAAAAAAAAAAAAAAGAGGAGAGACTGTTGCCCCGAAGCTTCCTTCAGTGAAGTGGTGGGCCAAGTTGTACCTGGCTCAGGCTTTACTGTTGTGTGTTCTTTAAACAGTTCTGCAGAGTTGAAAGTTTCTTCCTAGGGAACTTGTAATGTTGTTATAGTAAGAGACTCAATAGTACTGGGAAAGCTCTAAAAGAAAATTCACACCAAGAACTACACAGTTGCCCACATATTCCACCATAGGATGGTTGTCGGGTTTTTGGTGAAGCCAAGCTACATGACTCATTTAAAAACTTTGGACCCTAGTGACATCCTTTAACAATTGTTTTGGTAGCCAGGCAAGTAGCTCAGGTTTTAAGAGTGCAGGACTGTCATATCTGAGCCACCTAGTTGGAGCCCAAGTGTCAGAGTGGTGCTTTAGTTTTTGCTTCATATGAGATGCATATTAAAAATAATGACTTCAAGAAGGGTTTCTTTGGGGTTGGGAGATAGCCCACCTGGTAGCGTACTTCTCACCCCCGGGAGGTGGATGGAGGTGCACCGGTTCTCTCTGCCCTGCTAACCCCCCAGCAGAGTAGACAGTTGTGTCTGGGGAAGCCTCTTCACTGTGCTGTGTTACACGCACAACTCGGGTTGGAGCCCCTGAGTTCACTTCCTGGTGCCACATTAAAAAAGCGTCTTATTGGAATGTTTATAGAGACACACATTGAACTGAACCATTTGTTTTGCGAGTGGTTACTGATTAAAGGCTGGGGAGATGACTCAGGCTGTTGTCGCGCTGGACTTGTGTGCCTTTGAGGGTCCTGGTTTAATCCCCAGCACAACCATAGGCTCTGCGGGTTCTCATAAAAATCTTCAGAAAAAGGCCTTTTAGTAGAATGATTTATTCAACAGGACTCATTGTTTAGCACCGTGGAAAAGATGAGCAGCTGTACATCAAGGGGGGAAGCGTAAAGTCAGACAGTGAAATGTGTTAGTTGTACCTTTGCCCTTGAATTGTAAGACTTGACAGACAGAAAAAACACAGCTGCTGTGTAGAGGAGCCCTTTCCCTCCCCCTCCCTCCCCCATTTTAGTAATCTTTTTGGACGACTTGTTTTCTCTTGGACAAGAGGGGAGAGTGGGGCAGTGGAGAGCTTTCCTCAGGCCTTGATGTGGAAGACTGCGTGGCTGTGTTGAAGTCCTCCCTAGTGCTTTACTGGGCGCTTCTTTCCAGATGTGCGGTGATGAGGAGGACTGTGCCCCACATCACTCGAGGTGTTTTGGTTAAATAAAAATCTGTCCAGGGATGGTTTTTGTAAAATTCTTTGTAATTTCCTAATAGTTTTACTTTATTTAACTCGACTCTGTATTTGGATAATTTGTTTTCTCCAAGAGTGACTTAATCCTTGAGAATTTGGGCAGTGAATTTTCCTTTCTACGAATAACACACAATCAATTCAATACATTTCCTGTATGCCCCAGTATTAAAAAGTTGGTTTATATAACTGCTAATATGTGAAAGTGCTTTCATAATATATAATGAATTCTAAATTCTAGCTCTTTTCTTGCAACTGTAAAGAAAACAAGGTATTTTCAAATTATGTTGCTTAAATTTTGACAGTTTTACCTAGAATTCAGATTTGAAATTTGGTACTACAGTGTATGTGATTTACTTTTTTGCATATATATATATATATATATTATTTTACTATGGTAGACTTTCTTCATTGTATGCTTTTTATTTATTTCCTACCTAATTAGTAATTTTGGAAGAAACTTTGAAGAAAAAGGCTTAGCAAGCTGGAAATAAATCGCATGTATGTTTTGAATAATCAGTAAGAGGAAAGTAGACCAAGACCATTATGCTGAAGGTGACCCATAACACTAGCAAAGCAGTAAGGAAAAAGCAGCTCTCTGAGCACCCAAGGGACCTGTGTAGTAGGTCAGCAGGAGCGACTGAAAAGCTGCAGGGAGGGTATGCAGGCATAGGGTATAGGCCTCTGCTCTTTGTGGGTATTTGGTGCATTTCACACATTTCTGACCAGTTACGATTTCCCTGTGGCTTTATCAGATCTCGGGGGTGATTCCCTGCCTCCGTGTAGATGCCATCATGCTACTTTCTTTTAAAAAAGCTTTCAAAGACTTCCTATTGCTTGCTGGATATGAAAGTCTAATGGTCCGAGTATGGCGTATAAACCTTTCCAGGCTGTGCAGATTCCTCTCTAACCACTGCTCTGCTATTTTTGCTGGTTAAGGTAACAGTTTGTAAGTATGACTCATGCTTAGAAAGTGACTCTCTTCTCCCTCTTCCCCTTTTTCCTGCAGAGCCAGTGCCTGGGCCATGCACGCTTGGGCACCGCTGTGACGCTGGCTCCTTCCCACAGAGACACCACAGCACTATGGCACTTCCTTCAGTGCCGTGTTTCTTTTCTTCATGTTTTTGTTCTCCCTTGTTAGCTTTTAAAAAAAATTTCTTTGTTGGGGAATTAATGTTTTACATTCGACAGTAAGTACAGTAGTTTGTACATGCGTAACATGTCTCAGGTTTCCACATAACAGTACAACCCCTCTAGGTCCTCTGTCATCCTTTCTGGTTCTTGGGCCTGTACTCCCCCCCAGAGTCTTTACTTTGGTGCAATACGCCAATTCCAGTTCAGGTTCTATTTGTGTTTTCTCTTCTGATCTCGTTTTTCAACTTCTGGCTTGTTAGCTTTTTGTGTCCTCTTAAAAGACGGCTTATTTCCCGCGAGGGAGCATTTTGTGAGTAGGAAGAGGCCCGAGCACCGCTCCAGTCTGAGGTGCTGTGCTGCCGGCCCTCTGCTTCCTGGCGCCTCTGGCCATTTTCCTTCAGTGCTAATGTTTCTGACAGTACGATCTGATTTCAGTTTTTTTTCGTCCGAGCTTTATTAAGTTTAATTGCTTACATTTATTAAATTCAATGAAAATATTCTAAAAATAAAGGTAGGAGAATCAGAGCATCGCTCTAGCACATGTGATGTGAGGGGTCCAGTGAAATTGGGACCACATGTTTGAGAGTTGAATATTTTATCTGCTAGTGACCTCGCTCGTGGTCCTCTGACTTTGACTGTTGAGGGAATGTCTTTTTCTTACTCTCTTTATGATAATGCTTTGCTACACACCCAGTTCTGCATTTTATTTATTTCAGATTTTATCAGTTTTAGGACATACTCTTACAAAGTATTTGTCCTTCTGATATCTCACACTCAGTTTATCCCAGACTTATTTTTTACTACCTAATTCTACTCTTCCCAAGATTTTAAATTTTTAGTAGCATTATGATAATGATGCATACCAAAATACTCTGGACTTCTATTTCTACATCCCAGAGATTACTCTTGAGTCTGCCCCCTTCAGTTCATTGCTATTTCTCAGTTTATGTTGTTTCAGTTCATGTACTTGGACAATACAGATTTGAGTCTCTACATTATAATTGTATGCAGTACATGGTGAATAAGAACTGGAGTTACACTTACTTATTTTTAGTGTGGTGCTTAGGAATGAACTAGGCATGCATGTGTATAATACCTTTGAGCAGCCTCCCTTAATTCATTTTTTCCCCCCATTTTTTATATATAGAGAAAAGTGGGGTGTAGGGGAGAAGGGAAAGGAAGAGAGATAGCCAGCATTGCTTCACTGTCCACAGAACTCTCCTGGTGCTGGTCCTGAAGTGCGTGCTCCCTCTGTGTGTGCTTGGCATTGAACCCGGGGTCTTGAGCATGGCAAAGCATGTGCTGTCCCACGTGCGTTATATCTTCACGCGGTGGCAGAAGTAGACTAGTCAGATGACTAGAAGAGGGGCATGTAGTGCTTGGAGTGTGTGAGTGTGAAACAGAGGACTTTGATCTGAGGCTTTCACAATTGAAGTTTCCCAAGAGCTAAGCTGTCTAGGGGAAGGATAAAGACAAATGCAGTTAAGAGCATGTAGAAAGATCCTGTGGCAGGAAGAAGCACGGGACATTTAGACATTTAGATACTATTTCACATGTCGAGTAGCAGCTCTTGTTACTTACGACACTGAGTCAGGGTGGCAGTGGTGGTGATGGTCAGGCTGAGTATGGTCAGGTTTGTAGTTTTGTTTTCATCAGAACCCACAGAGGGGTTTCTTTTATTTTACCAGCGTGGTCTCTGGTGCTTTATGCCCATGTGAGGATGCCGTTGCTCTAGATAGCCCTTTTTTCTTTTTCTTTTTCTTCTAATAGAAATGGGAGTGGGTGTGGGTGGGGGAGAAAGGTATCTGCTCCACTGCTGTGAAGCTTCTCACTGTGTGTGTGTCTGTGATGCTCTCCTGCCCAGCACCTAGTAGAAAAATAGTAGAAAGTAGAGGGAATGTAGCAACACGTTTGTGTTTGACCATCTGTGTGTATGTATTTCTGGTAGCAGTATGAAGTAGGTCCCTGCAAGAGCTGACATCTTGAGCAGAGGTTCAAGTTAGAGGATCAAACCAGTCAGACTCGGCCATCTATCGGTGGAGGTTTCTTAGATGGTTCATAAGCTTTCTGCCTCCATGATGGAGGAATGGCTGGGTTGTTAGGCCCTGAGCTGAGAAATGCTGGAGTTGGTAGTCGGAACCGGTTTCTTTCACTGGGGGGAGGCTGTCGTAGGAGAGTAGGCCCTGATCTTTTAGATGTCAGTGCAGAGGTAGGTGCAGGCAAGCATGGTGCAGAATGGGCGTGTTCCTCAGGAGAGGGCTGGGCCTTGCAGAGTATCCTTACTCCCAGTGATTATCTTCGCTAGTTAGCACTGTCTCCTTGGCACTTAGTGTCCCATTCTCTCTATGTAGCCCGTCTTCCATATTTCTGCTAGGAAACTACCCTTTGAAATTCAAGTGTGCTATTGTTCCCTTGGTGAAAGAACCCACAGTCTACTTGAGCATGAAATCAGTGTTTCCCCCTTCATATCTCTTGCATGCCTACCTTTGGCTAAAGTTACACTATTTTCTAGAAGTTGGCTCTTGCAAAACTTTGTAGCTTATTTGTTTAGAATCTTATTCCTTCTCATATCTGCCAGGCAGTCTCTTGTTCAAGAATCACTTCTGGGCTGGTTAACAGTGCACCTACTTGAGTACACACATGACAGCTTACACAGGACCTGGGTTTGAGCCCCCAGTTTTCAGCTTCTGTGTGGGAGGTGTGGAGGGAGCTTCACACACTAGCAGTGGAACATTGCAGTAGGTCTCTGTCTCTCTGTGTCTGTCTCTCTCTCTCTCTCTTTTGCTTCCTCTCCACCCTGCTTCTCTGTTTCTCTTTGTTCTATCAAACAAATACATCAAATTAACAATATTAAAAGAACATGACATCTTGTGAAGTATTTGGTCATCCCAATCTAAATTGGCCACTGCCTTCTTCCTGCTGTTATGGAGTTTTCTTCCCTGCACTAACATCACTTGGAATATTAAATATTACACAGTATATATGCTTTTCTGTATTTTCTCTCCCAAACTTTATGGTGAGCTGCTTGAAGATATACCTGTTTCTTTATGCTGTTATACCCATGTTAACAAGATCTGGTATGGGATGATTGTCCAATAAATGCTTATTGCATTAATAACACTCCCATGACTTTTGCTATATTTGCCATTTAGTCCTTGGTTCTCTTATTAGTAAGGTTTTCTTTTTAAAAAAATTGTATATTTATTTATTTATTTTCCCCTTTTGTTGCCCTTGTTCTTTTTCATTGTTGTTGTAGTTATAATTGATGTCGTTGTCGTTGTTGTATAGGACAGAGAAATGTAAAGAGGAGGGGAAGACAGAGAGGGGACCCGCAGACCTGCTTCACTGCCTGTGAAGCGACTCCCCTGCAGGTGGGGAGCTGGGGGCTCGAATTGAGATCCTTACGCTGGTCCTGTGCTTTGTGCCACGTGCGCTTAACCCTCTGCGTTACCGCCCGGCTCCAGTAAGTTTTTTTTAATCTGCTTTTGCAGGTGTTTGCGCTTCTAAGATTATTAGGGGAGAAAAAAAAAAACCCTTTTCTCCCCTTAAGCCTACAAATGATGTTTTGTTAAGAAATAATCATAGATGCTTGATCTTTGTGTTTCACCATTTCACTTACGAAGGATGAGTTAGGACTGGATGATTCCTTGGGCCTTATTCTAGAAGACCTGTGTATGTGTGGGAAATGTCAGTGTGTGCACACACAGAGCAACTTGGCAAAGGCAAATTTTCTGTAAAGTGAAACATATATAGAGAATCAAAAACCTTGGTTTATATTCTGCAAAATTTGGCATTTTGTTATTGTTGGCATTACTATTTTGTCATTGATTTACTACCTTAGTCACCTTGTAAACCTCCTGAACACCTTTCTTAGCCTTGCAGGGAGGTCCTGTGAAGACAGGCTGTTAGCACAGACCCTGGCAAGTTTTCAGAGTCATTTGCTGATCTTTTTCTGGTTACTGTTTGGGCCTTCCCCCACCCCTTCTTTTGATAGATGGAGAGAGAGAGAATGAGGGGGAGAGGAGAGACATCACAGCACCACTAGCTGTGGAGCTCCCTTTGAATGGCGCTGCGTCGTGGTGGCCGGGGTCTGGAACCTGGATCCTTGTGCGTGGTAACATGTCACTCTTAGCAGATGAACTCTCCAGGCCGCCGCTGGATCTTTTTCTCAGCTGACAATTCAGTTACCTTCCGGAGGAGATAGTAACTAGTATGAGACAGTTCTTAATTTCCTTACACAATAAAACATTGTTGTGAAATAAAATGAAATATGTAGTAGAGGCTTTTTAAAGATTATAACCGAGATGTGATTGAGATCGTACAATGAAAACTTTAAAATCTGTGAAAACTTTAATTCATAAAATATACCTTACCTCTGCACACTTTTAATGTTTTGTATACTCTAATGATTTATTAGCACTTTACCACGTTGGCTTTTTTCCTTCCAGGTACAACAGGTGCTTGTGAAATACCACTGTTGAGCGGTACTGGCACACCTCCCCACCTCCCCTGGGCCAGTTTTTTTTTTTTTTTAAGTCTTGATTTATTTATTAGATGGAGACAGCCGGGAATTGAGAGGGAAGGGGGTGTTAGGAAGGGAGAGAGACAGAGAGACACCTGCAGCCCTGCTTCACCACTCACAAAGGTTCCCCCTGCAGGTGGGGACCAGGGGCTCGAGCCCGGGTCCTTGTGCGCTGTGACATGTGCGCTCAGCCAGGTGCGCCACCACCCGGCCCCCAGGTTTTTTTTCTTTTTTTTTTTTTTTTCTTCTCATCACTTTGAGAGTGGGTTGGGGGAAGAGAGATGGGAGACAGGCAGGCAACACTGCATAACTCTGCTGCTGCTGTTCTCTGGTCAGGACAATGATGCTTCTGTGTAGTATTGGGACTTGAACCCTTGAATCTAGAAGCTCACTTATGACAGGGAACGTGCTATATACTGGGTGAGCTGTCTTCCAGCCCCTGTATCTGCTTCTCTTTCCTACTGCAGTATTTTAAAACAAATTCTGAATAAGCATTTTAAGCCAAAATATCAGTTTGCATTTCTAATAAATGAAGAGGTGGAAATTTACTTTATGTAATCATGATACTGTTTTCATGTAAAAAAAGCCAAAAAGTATTTTCTTCTGTCTGATATTTAGTCTTTTGAGATTTCCCCAGTTATTTTGTGTTTTAGTTCATTTGTTCAGTTGTGTTTGGCTGTTCTGTATTTAAGTTCCTAACTGTAGGCCGTGCCTTCCTTCCCTTTTTAAATTGTGCTGTTGACTCGTAAGAGGTTAGGTCATTATCCAGTTTGTTCCTTAGATAGTGCTTATATGTGTTTTTTTTATAAGTTTGCAATTGGATGTAAGTACTTGATTGAATGCAGGCTTTTACTTATTATTATTACTCTTTTGTGAAAATACTTTGTAGGTGAATTATCTAATATGAGGAAGTAGAAAACGTTTGGCTATTCCATGTTTAATGGTGTTGGCTTGATTGGTGACAGCCTCTTTCTATTGGAAAGCTATGTTTGTGATTAGGATGTCTTGTTTTTATGCTTGGTTGTGTATCTTTCCAAGATTTCTACTGTGAACATGCAGTGTTTATTTTCAAAAATACTTGTTTTCAAGAGAGATACCAGAGTGCTGTCCCAGCTATATAGCATGCGGTGATGCCAGGGATTGAACTTGGGATCTCTGGGTCCCCCAGCGTGCACATCTGGCAGTCTGGTGTGCTGCTGCTGCAGTTTGCTCAGTGAACCCCACCCTTTCCCTAAATCACTTTAATGTTAGCTTACAAAGACTGCTGTTGTCACAAGTATGCAGTTTCGTCTCTTCTCATGATTGGCATCAGCACATCACAGATTCCACTAACTTGTCGTCTTCTGCTACCCTAGGACACTGGGTCCCCCACCGCTTTCAGTTCCCCTCCTGCCCTTCCCACTTGAGAGCCTTTGGATCTGCTGTAATAGAACATAGCTGATTAAAATGTCTTCCTGTATTTTCCCTTTCTTTGTTTCTTCAGTCCTGCTATGGTGAGATCATCTGTTCAACTTTCTTACTTCAATTAGCACAGTTCCTTCCTGTCCCATCTAGATGGGGGCTGAATGGTGTCACACCTTGTAGAGTTCATACATCAAGTTCCCGTCTCTGGTTCTCACCTGCTGGGGGGAAGCTTTGTGAACAGTGGAGCAGTTCTACAAGTGCCTTCCTGCCAGCTCTGGTTATGGTGGTGTAGGGGATGGAATCCTTAGGCATGAGAGTCGGTTTGCATAACCATTAAGCTGTACACACCTCCCCTTTGGGAGGGGCTTTCCTGAGCCGTAGAGTCTTGTGTGGCACTGAGCCCCAGCACTAACTCTATTTAGTCTTTTGAGATTTCAAAAGATAAATTCTTTTTCTTTGTTGTAAGCAAATTTTGAGCACAAATTGATATGCATACAGTGCTGTTTAAGAATGTGAGTTTACTAATGTCTTACTTTGGGATGCATAAAATTTAAAGGTTTATGTGGATGGACAAAAAAGTAAGGTTGACTTGCCCTGACATTCAGCCAAGTGTTTGTTAGCTGCAGAATCTTAGACAGTGTTAGTGGTCACTGCACAGCTATATCAGTTTCTCTGTACAGAAGTTTTCAGAATGTTGGGTGGCTAGCTTTTCTCTCCTCCAAGTCAGTTTTCTTTGCAGTTAAAAATCATCTTGAAGTTGGAAGAAAGTTTTAGTAGTAATTCCCATCAAAATATAAATAGATGACTATCATTTTCTTGTTAGTCAGTGGTTTGAGTCAGTTTGAGTGGTTTGGAGACTAAAGGCTGTACTATTTAGGAGGAAGCCACTGTTGAAATGGTATTTTGTGTGTGTGGCCTGAATATGAAGGACATCTCATGCTATCGATGGTCCCACTAAGGACATCTTTCTGAGCTAGCTGACCTAAATTTCCCCTGTAGTTTTGAAATTTCATTTTCCAGGTGTTTTCAAATCTATGTTCAACTTTTTTTTTTTTTTTTTTTCCTACACAGACCAAATAGTTCTTGGTAATTTCTTGTCTGATTGCAGGAATTTGGGGCTGGGGATAGGATTTGGACTTACTGGCCATGATAGTTGTGGTAGAGTTAGAATAGAATAGCTATGGGTAGGAAATGCAGTACATGCTAGGGGATAGCTCGTGTAATTAAATTAAAAGAGAGTCTTAGAGAGACATAGTGAAGCAAAGTTTTAAGTTCATTTGTTAAAGGTTACCTTTTTATACCATTGATTGATTTTGGATAGAGAGACGGAGAGATACTTGTAACACTGCTTCACCACTTCTGAAGCTTCCCCCTCTGCAGGTGGGGACTAGAGGCTTGAACCTGGGCCTTCATACTTGGTAATGTGTACGCTTAACCAGGTGTGGCGCCACCATCCCCATTTGAGTATTTCTTCGTTATGTTTATTGGTCATCTGAATATCTTCTGTAGTGAAGATTCTGTATATGTCTTCTCCATATTTTTAAAGGGATGGCTTGTCTTTTGTTGCTGAGTTTTGTGAGCTCTTTATATATCTTGACTGTTAGCTCATGCCATTCGGCATGCAGAGATCTCCCATTCAGTAGGGTGTCTTCTGTTTTCATGACTTTCTCGTGCCTGTGCAGCCTTTCAGTTTAATGTAGTACCATTAGTTTCTTTTTGTTTGCTTTGCTGTTGGACTTGATTCTTCAAAGTTATTTCCAAAGAAAGCACTGTGTTCTACCCATGTCTTTTTCTATGGATTTGATGGTTTCTGGTGGAATGTTCCTGACTTTGATGTATTTGGAGCTGCCTTTTGTACATGGACTCAACAGCTGGTGTCTACTTTCATTCTTCTGCACGTTTCAGTCTGATTTTTCTAGGATCATTTGTTGAAGTGACTCTGGTTATCTCCATTTGATGTTAAATTGAGCCTCCTTATCAAAAATTAGTTGTCTTCTGGTGTGAGGGCAGTAGTTTGCAATTTTATGTCTAGAAAGCCCACATAGTTGATGAGGATTGTAAACTTCCCTGGGGAATATCACATTTATTAAGTGCTGCAGAATTCATTTGCTGATGGAGATCGACAGCTTGGTCATTTTGCAAACCAGTTTTTAAAGCCAGTTTACCTTTTTTTCAATAATTGGTATATATCTCTAAATTTATGAATATAAACCTTGCCCCCCCCCCCCCCACAAGATAAGACAAAACAGAACCGCACAGAAATGAACTATACAGAGAACAATATAGCCCAGGGAAGCCTCAGCAGAGTGCAGCTGGCCTAACCTGGAGACACCACCCTCTAACTGTGGATGGACGTGTGGACACCAGCTAGTGGGGAGAGTGACCCAGTACAGATTCACTTGTCTGCGTGCCATTTGCCAGCTGCTGTTGTCTTAACAGCCCATGTTGTGGTGACTTGGGGACCGAGAAGCAGCTAGGTTCTTAAACTCTTAACTTCACAGAAACTCCCGAGAGCCACGGTTGAGAACTGCCTTGCACGCTATTACCTCTGGTGCAGAAAAGGAAGCCACTGTGAGGTTGACAGGCCTCCTCCAAGGACAGCCTTTTGGGTGAAAACAGCCACAGGCGGAACTCAGCGACTGCCTAGTGCAGAGCAGGGAACATGAAGGGAGCAGTGGGTCTGTGCCTCCCCAGGGAGAGCGGAGAGCCCTCTGACTGGGCTGTGGGCACTTCCCAGTCCTCTTTGGTGTCGCCACGACCAGTTTGCTTGGTCTTTGTCCACGTACACCGTACAAAGGAGAATCCCAGCACAGCCTTATACCCTCTGCAGATAAGCAATAGACGTTAAGCTAAATTCCAAACAGAAAACTTGGCAGGTATTCCTGTCAGGACAACATGGGATTCTCTGAAGAAAGTGACTCTGCCATAGGAATCCGTGATAAGCAGAACTGGAGTTCTGTTGTCAAAAGACCCACTGATGAACATGAATGAAAGTAGGAGCCCTCAGCACGTAGAGGCAGACTAGTAGAGATACACGAGCTCAAGCGGTTCTTCACCAGAGACTGATGGATGGGTGGAAGGGAAAATTCCAGACAGAAATGCAGGTCGATGTTTTTCCCGTAATTCTCATGTGCAGGTGTAATGGAGTTGTTCATGACATGCTTCTCAAAATGCAGGTAATTGGGATTAAGAGAGAAGAATGTAGAAAAGTGCATATAAATGATCTGATTTGACCATGTAGCTTGTGCAAATCGTACAGAAGATAATACTTCATATAAATATGTATACCTCCCAAAGCACACATCTGTTGGTTTAACTGGTTATTCACTTTTTCCTTTTCCTTTATCTTATTTTTATTTTATTTTTACTATGGACAGAGACAAACTGAGAGGGAAAGGGGAGGTGGAGAGGAATAGAGACCAGTAGCACTTCTCTGCTGCTCATGAAGCTTCCCCATGCAGACGGGGACCAGGAACTCGAACCCAGGCCCTCATGGACCTTGCCAGGCGTGCTGCCACCCAGCCACATACTTTTTGACTTTTTTTTTTTTTTTCTATGATTCTACCTTCATACCTTTCTTCAGACCTCTCATTTTGTCATCTCTCATCTCAGTTTCAAATTTGCTAGAAGATATCTTACAAATCATAAACTCTTTGGAGAATAAAGTCATTTCACTACTTAGCACGCAAAGCGCTCACCCTTTAATGCCTCTGCCTGTGAAATTCCTTTACCTCTCACTGCACTACCAATAGCTTCATAAAAAGCTTTTTTTAGTTTCAGCTTTCTAGTTAAAATTTAACAATTTAAAAACCTCTTAAATGTGGTTATTGCTTCCACTGGGGTGTAGTTTTAAGTTTTCTTCTGTCTTCAAGTTAACATATATTCATCTTTTGATACAAATTAAGGCACTTCAGTCTAGAGCAAAAGTGACAGGAATCTTTGGTTCTTCTTTAAAAAAGAGTGAGTTTGGTTTAAGTCTTAATTTAAGCAGAACTGGATTGCTCTCTTTTTTTTTTTTTTTAATAATTTTGTTTTTTCTTCATCTCTTGCATTCTTAATTCTTCTTTTTGTTTGGTTTGTATTTGTTGTTCCTCTTCAAACCTTTGTCTTGGGTTATTTGCCAGTATTCAATACGATGGCAAAGTTTGTCGGCCAGAGTTAGAGAATTTTCTCACTGTAATATTTATACAGCGAGAGAAGAGACCACAGGCCCTTGTGTACCTCCCTCTCAGCTGTGCGGGATATGGTGCCAGGGATCCAGTGGAGGACCTCACACGAGCAAGCCCCACCTCTTGTTTATTTCAAGATGGTCTATAGTAGTTGACCTTAGTTTCAGCTTTCTAGTTAAAATTTAACAATTTAAAAACCTCTTAAATGTGGAATGTGGTTATTGCTTCCACTGGGGTGTAGTTTTACGTTTTCTTCTGTCTTCAAGTTATTCATCTTTTGATACAAATTAAGGCACTTCTTCAGTCTAGAGCAAAAGTGACAGGAATCTTTGGTTTCTTTAAAAAAGAGTGAGTTTGGTTTAAGTCTTAATTTAAGCAGAACTGGATTGCTCTTTTTTTTTTTTTTTTTTTCCCTCCTCCAGGGTTATTGCTGGGCTCGGTGCCTGCACCATGAATCCACCGCTCCTGGAGGCCATTTTTCCCCCTTTTGTTGCCCTTGTTGTAGCTTCGTTGTGGTTATTATTATTGCCCTTGTTGACGCAATTTGTTGTTGGATAGGACAGAGAAATGGAGAGA
This sequence comes from Erinaceus europaeus, assembly GCF_950295315.1. NCBI lineage: Eukaryota > Metazoa > Chordata > Mammalia > Eulipotyphla > Erinaceidae > Erinaceus > Erinaceus europaeus. Next base: position 118,139,159 of record NC_080171.1, on the reverse strand, counting down.
GGAGGGGAAGACAGAGAAGGGGAGAGAAAGACAGACACCTGCAGACCTGCTCCACCGCCTGTGAAGCGACTCCCCTGCAGGTGGGGAGCCGGGGGCTCGAACCAGGATCCTTGTATCTTTGTTTTAAGAATACAGCTGTAGCCTTGTTTCATCATTTGAAGTTTTCAAATACTTTCTATTTGATAGAAGTAATTTTTGATCATGTAGAAGTTTTGGAAAATATGGCAAGGAATACATGAAGTAAATTTACCTCTTGGAGAAAAGTACTGTACAGACATACTTTAGTACTTGTGTTAAATGAAGATGAGGTTATTAAGTTTTGAATTCTGCGTTGTGTGCCTGAGTCTAACTGATTTTTAACCTTTAACCTTCCAGGCCCCTTCACAGATGTAGTCACTACAAATCTTAAGTTACGAAATCCATCGGATCGAAAAATATGTTTCAAAGTGAAGACTACAGCACCTCGTCGGTACTGTGTGAGACCCAACAGTGGGATCATCGACCCAGGGTCAACCGTGACTGTCTCCGGTAGCTACTTGTGTCCTTCTTTTGCCTTTGGAATATGGTGCCATTTTTACCACGTGGTTCATATTATTACATCTAAGTAATACTATGTAGCAATGTACATCATCTCTTTTTTCTTTCTCAGATTATTACATCTAAGTAATACTATGTAGCAGTGTACATCATCTCTTTTTTCTTTCTCAGATTATTACATCTAAGTAATACTATGTAGCAATGTACATCATCTCTTTTTTCTTTCTCAGATTATTACATCTAAGTAATACTATATAGCAATCAATGTACATTATCTCTTTTTTCTTTTTCCTTGTGTCAGTAGGCGAGTCTTTCTGCTTCTCAGTGTAAACATCAACAGTGACCTGCTCTCGAACACCTACTTTTTTTTACTCCCTTGTGTCTTTACATAAACATATCCACGGAGCGCGTTTGATTATGGACCGTGTATATTTCTATCCTGGGGGCGGATGGTGTCATAGTAACCTCATTCTTTACTTTTAACGATATCATCGATTATAACTGAGAAGTAGGAGTAACAGCTGAGCTAATAGGGAGCAAGCATGAATTTACTTTCCTGGAAGACAGATTCTTGAGCCCCACACGGAGCATTTGCTGCTACTTCCTAGTAGTAGTTCACACCTCCCACTGTGTGTCATAACAGCATGGGGAACGTGAATACACAGGACCGACCTAAGATCAAAATCACTAGGAGTGTGGCCTAGACGTGTGTACATTAAAAACAAAGCCTGACTAGGCGATCCTGCTAAGTATTCCTAAAATAGAATGATTTTACATCAGTTTTCTGATTTTCAGACTTCCAACAGAATAAAAATAACACATTGTACAGTTCAGGACGGCAAAATATTTAGTGAGTGAGAACTTAAAATAGGGCTGTCGGGTGGATTTAGAAGTGCAACTTGACAGCAAAGGCGATAAAGAGTAGACCATACAGAGAGTTTGTGGAGACAATAGAAGGCCCTGCTGGAAAGGCAGAGCTTGAAGGCCCCAGAAAAGATGTTTTTTAGTGAGTCTGTGTTGTGGTGAGTTAGGAGGATTGCTTTCTGTTTGTCTGAGTCATCAGATGGAGAAGAAATAAACCAGCATTGAATAAAAGTTAAGAATTAAGTGCATCCTGCACGTTGCCTCCTAGCTCTTTACATGCTTAGTTTGATTAGAAGCATAGAATCATTTCTATCCCTATGGACTGACTGAAAATAGTCTTGGTGCAAACTGTTAACAGTGATTGATTATTCAGGATGATTTTTTTTAGGCATCTGTATCGATAATTTTTACTGTGCCAATTTTAAGAACTTCTCATGTGGCAGGGGAGGTGGCCCGATAGGGAGAATGCAGGACTGGCATGCGTGAATCCTGCCATGGTATTGCAATGGAGTGGCACTCTTGTTTCTTTCATAAAAATAAATACATATAATACATTGGCTAAGTTTTAAAGATTTCCCTAAGTTTAAGTTTGAGTGGATAAGCCTTCTATTTACTTTCAAAATAGCCACTTGCTGATTAAAGACTTCTTGTTAAGGACTCAGCAAATCAGAAAGACAGATAATCTAAACTATCGTGTTGATTTTGGATCCTCAATGTAAATTTTCAGTGTTTTGGTTTCTTAAGCCCCTTCTGTTTTTTTTTTTTTTAATTTTTCATCTTAGTTTTGGTTTCTTAAGCCCCTTCTGTTTTTTTTTTTTTTAATTTTTCATCTTAGTGGATGAGGTAATAGATAATGATGAGAAGCAAGCACAGAAAATAGTTGACTGTCTTCTTTATTCTTATTTAGTAATGCTACAGCCTTTTGACTACGATCCCAATGAAAAGAGTAAACACAAGTTTATGGTACAGACAATTTTTGCTCCACCAAACTTTTCAGATATGGAAGCTGTGGTGAGTATGGGAATTGAACAGAACTTAATTTGGGGAATGTTAAATAAACTGTGGGTTTTGTCTACTTCTCAGTTAAGGGATCTGATTTTTAAACTTTCAAAAAAGATCTGTAAGTATGACATTACAGGTAGTCTTGAATTAATTTTAATAATGGCAATTTTTAAACAGTATTTCTTACATCTCTAGAGATGTAATGGTTTTACTTGATGGTGATTGTAACTCTTAGAATTATATAAAAAGTCCTTGTTATTGGCCACATAATGAGGGCAAACTCATGAGCGCTCCCGCGTGTCCTGACTAGACCGTAGACCCCACCACTACTCCAAGCAACTACTCTGAGTCTTTGATTGCCCATGGGGTGATATATTTGTCATGGCTACATGCTCTGTGCCTCATGTTTGCTTTTGTTTGCTTTTAGTGGAAAGAGGCAAAACCTGATGAGTTAATGGACTCTAAACTGAGATGTGTATTTGAAATGCCCAGTGAAAACGACAAATTGGTAAGTAGAAGGTGTAGGAAAGTTGGAAGCAGTTAAGCTTACAGTTATTTGTGGTTTTGATTTTGACCTTTCTAGTGTGTGTGATACATTACTCCACTTCATAAAGTCGTCACAAAAACCTTACAGCATTTTGTCCATTCAAGGAGAAACATACTTTTAGGTACAAGCAGCGTGATAGAGTACAGACATGTAATTCTATTTTTTTTTAAATCGGGAATTAATGGTTTATAATAAAGCAGTTATTGATATATGGGTACAGTTTCTCAGTTTGTTTGCAGATTGTTTTCTGCAAAACATCCACCCCCAGCCTGGGTCCTCCTCCAGCATCATGCACCAGGACCTTAAAACATCCCTCCAGATGCTTTATTTTGGTGCAGCACACCAAACCCAGTCCAAGCCCAACTTGTGGTTCCCCTTTCTGTTCTCAGTTCTCGACTTTGTGCATGAGAGAGGCCATCCCATACTCATCCTTTTCTGGCTTCTCTCACTAACACGATCCCATTGAGCTCCACCCAAGATGAGGTGAAGAGGGTGCAGTCATCATTCCTAGTATCTGAATAATAACACTTGCTACCGTTTATTTTTATTGGGGAAATGTTTTTACAAGATAGTTATTTCAGTAATTCTATAAAAAGTATCACTGTTATTATTTGCTTGGCCCTGGGACTTAACTGCTTCAAACTGATTTTTTTCAGATAAACGTAGCACTGAAGCTTCCCCAGTGTGGTGGGCTTGGGCTTGACACAGCAGAGTGCTGTCTAAGCGAGCTCTTTTCTCATACTTCGCCAGCTTTCTGTCGTGTTAACTCTTTCAAGTTCATTTTTAGAATGAGATGTGCATAAGTTAATATGATTAAGTGGTAGAGACAAGCTTATTTTTGGCCACAGATATCAGCAGATTGGGGATGAAAGTTTTAATTTACTTGGACAAGTAGTTTATTCTAAGTCTCTGTTCCTGGGCACTTTGCTCAGTGTTCATCTAATTTTATTCTATATTAAGTAATTTTTTTAATGTTTTTAAAAAATATCTTTCTTTTTTGCCTCTGTGTCTCTTTGTTCTCTCTCATCCTTTATCAAAAAAGAGAAAAAAGGAGCTACGGGGCATGGTGGAGTCACCCTGCAGGCAGCTTAGGGACTGATTCTCACCGCTGTGGAAGCCAGACTAGAAGCTGATGAAAATACATCGCTGAGACAGTCGTCTCCAGTCACTTTGCTTCCTCAGGGAGGACAGTAGCAGGTCTGACTGCACACAGGCATGGCCAGTGGTAATCCAGTAAGGGGCGTTGGGGATCTGCTTACAAAACTAGTGTCCTAGAGACATAGACCACGCAGTCGCAGGTAGGAGCCGTGTGGCCCTGGAGCCTCTTCTGACTAGTAGTATTCATGCTGCTCCTCTGCTCAGTTATTCTGATTTTCAAAATAAGGCCCACACACTGCTGTCAGATGGGATGCTTCTTAAATCTTTTAATCTAGCCTCCAATTTTAACTTGAAAATCATTAAGGAATCTGGATTTGTCCTAGCAATTTTTGCACAGGCTAATCTCTGCTGAGATCCTCCTGCGACAGTGCCGTTTAACTTTTTGTCGTCTCTGGTATTCCCCCCCCCCCCCCCCCGGCTTTATTAGGTCTGGGTGGGTTTTGATGGGGGTTGAGAGGCAGCACAGCTTAGGCAGTCGTCCAACCCCCAAGGAGGCAGAGTCTACTTTATTTCTGTGAGCTCAGCAGTCATTGGAGCATAACCAGCAGTGACTTTCTTTTGCTTTTCTTTCAACCCTGTGGACCTTTGTCAATGTCTGGAGACATCTTTGGCTCTTACAGCTAGGGGAGAGTGATGTTACGGGGCAAAAGTCAGGAGTGTCGCTCACTTCCTCCAAGGCTAAGTCCTTACAACAAGGGGTCTGACCCCCAAATGCCAAATAAAATGGAACTTAGGAAGATACAGTATGAGATAGATTTAGAAAGAAACTGGTTTGCTTAGTATCTGTCTCTTCATTCTGGGGTAAAGTCTATAAGGCAGGAGGAATGCCCACATCTTTCCTTTTCCGTTCTCTCTTTTCTTTTCTTCCTTTCCTTTCTTTTCTTTCTTTTTTTTTTTAAAGATATTTATTCCCTTTTGTTGTTTTATTGTTGTAGTTATTATTGTTGTTGTTATTGATGTCATTGTTGGATAGGACAGAGAGAAATGGAGAGAGGAGGGAAGACCGAGGGGAAGAGAAAGATCTACACACCTGCAGACCTGCTTCACCGCCTGTGAAGCGACCCCCCTGCAGGTGGGGAGCCGGGGGCTTGAACCGGGATCCTTGCGCTTTGTGCCATGTGTGCTTAACCCACTGCACTACTGCCCGACTCCCATCAAGCCTTACTTCGATAGCTTAAAAAAAAAATGAGGTCACGAGGCTCTTCATTTATTTTATTTTTTTATTTTTAATTTTGTTATTTATTTTGCCTGCAGGGTTGTCTCTGGGGCTCTGTTCTGTGCACCCTAATCCACTGCTCCTGGAGGCTATTTCCCCCCATTTGTTGCCCTTGTTTTATCATTGTGATTGTTACTGTCATTGTTGGATAGGACAGAGAAACTGAGAGAGGAAGGGAATACAGAGGGGGAGAGAAAGATAGATGTGTGTGGGGGGGGAAGATAGCATAATGGTTATGCAAAGAGACTTTCATGCCTGAGGCTCCAAAGTCCTGGGTTCAATCCCCCCACACCCCATAACAGCTGAGCAGTGCTCTCGTTAAAAAAAAAAAAAGAGAGAGAGAGAGAGAGAGACAGATACCTGCAGACCTGCTTCACTGCTTGTGAAGACACCCCCCACCCCGCAGGTGGGGAGGTGGGGGCTTGAACCGGGATCTTTAAGCTAGTTCTTGCACTTTGCGCCATGCATGCCCAACCTGCTGCACGACCGTCCGACCCCCTCACAAGGATCTTCAGACCTAGTCAGTCTTCCTCCTCTTCATCTTCTACATCGTTACGAACTCAGACTAGTTTTGCAGTTATGGGTGCTCAAATTGATGAGTAGGATTTACATTGGTAAGTAGTCTTTAGTATCTTTCTTTTATTTATTTTAGGGGGGTAGTGGTTTACAGTATATACAGTCGGCACATGTTTTCTGCTAAACACTCTCACCCTAAACTTGGGTCTTCCTCCACCTTTGTGCCCCAGGACCTGAACCCCTCCCCTTCCCCCCCCCCCCAGAGCCTTTACTTGGTGCAATGGGTGATTTTCTGGATGTCAAGCAGGGCAAGAACAGTAATCTCTTCAAGTAGCTCTGGCTCCTTTCACACTGTAGTCTGGGTTCTAGGGATAATCACTGATTTTCAGTTTGGTCAGAATTGGTCGTGTGTGTGTGTGTGTGTGTCCTACAAGTTTTATAAATCATTGCATTATTTTGAACCTTGACTGTGGAAAGTTGATTTAGTTTAAAATTTTTCTAGGTTCAGTGATATCAAAGGTAAGAAAATTTGAAGTGCTTGTTTTCCAGATACTGATTGATAAGTATTAATAATAAAAATTAAAAATCACAAAGTTAGAAGATACTCATTTTAATACAGTATAAGACCAGCATACGTTCAGTAAAGCACACACATTCAGTGAGTATAAAACGCTCATGATGGTCCCAGGTCATTCTACTTGAGATATAAAAAGCTAGTTCAGAGACCTTCTGCTTTGACATGGCTAGATGAGAACCATCTCATATGCACCATATTTTAGAGGATAAAGCGAGTGTGTGCTTTAGAATCTAACGATTTCTGTACTAGTCACCCCCAGTACCGTGCAGGGGAAATCAGAGTGCGAATCTGAGAATACGTTTCCCATGCCATCTCAGGGTATAACTCCACCAGGGACTGTTCCAGTTGTTAATGCCAGTGAGCAGCATCAACAACACAGTTGCAACACCTGCCAGTTGTAACATGAAGCATGACCCCAGGGGACTCAGTGTGTTCAAACGGGAGAAGCAGAAGGTTTGTTTTAGGGAGATAAGAGACATGAACAGTCTGCCAGTGACTGACTGGTCATGCTAATGTAGTTACCTCGCACATACGTGGTATTATGACCATGTGAAGTAGATAGAATTGGACATTTCAGGCATTTAAAAAGTTACAGTAAAACCACAAAGGACTTAAAAATCACACACACAAACTTCTAAGAAACAGGTTCAACACAAAATCTTAGTAATAAGCAGGACATATGTAATGTGGACATTATTCTAAAGTTAATAAAATTATTTTTGTCACTTAGATTTTGGGAGCATACTCTTAAAAAGCTTAGGAGGTCATTTGAATAGATCGGCAGGCAAGAGCTGACATCTGCTTTCCAAAGAAGACATGTGAAAGCACAATTTGGTTTTGTTATCAAACACAAACGATAGTGGTCCCTGTTTAACTATCTTTGTTAATTATTTACAGTGCCCTGGAGTAAGAATTTGTGGTCAAAGCCCTAAAGATCTTTAGTCATAGTTGAACTAACGTGTGTGTGTGTGTGTGTGTGTGTGTGTGTTTTCATGAGAGAGCGTATGTAAGTTATTACTCAAAATGTTAACACATCAGTAAGATAACTTTTTGGTGGTGTAATGGAAACTTGAAGAACTCCACAGTTTGAACAGGCTGCATATATGTTGACTTAACCTTTACAGAGAATATGTATTCTGTGGGTTAAAAGTAGGCTGATCCCTTATTTCAAGATCTAATATTTTATTTTGTAATTTTATTATTTACTTTTGGAAATTATTCTCCCTGAGGAAACACCAAACTAATATTTAGAACTGTGTTACTCAAATACTAGCTTATTTTCCATTTTGTGACGCTACCTTTAACTTTTTGACTCATTGACTCATTGAGAATATTTTTGCATCCCTTACTCTGAAGAGCCATCTGAAAGCAGCCCTAGAGTTATACTCTTTGTCTCTTATCCTTGCCAAGATTTAATTGCAAAAGCTTAGTTTGCCTTAGATTTTACTTTTGTCCTTCTATTTCTAATCCCTAGTTCTCTCTTTTTCTAATTACCCCCAATAGGAATAATTTAGAATATTGGAATTGAAATTCAGAAGGTTGTTGAAAAGGTAGGAATATAGATGTAAAATCAACTTGTAGATGGAGAGGGACCACCACCCAGGCAGATACAGGAGGAAATAGCTGCAGGCACACAGTATGCGATATTTTGAAATTATTAATTGATACTATGGCCTTGATTTTTCCTTTTAAGTTGTAGTATTAAATAATATGCTAATGTAACATTACGATTGCATCCATTTCCTAAAAGTTATGGCATGTTGAACTCCTAGTTTACTTGTTTCATGGTTCTTAGAACAACCAGTCACCTCTTTCTGGACCAGTCTGAAGCAACTCTCAAGGAACAAGCTGTTTGCTGTAGCCAAACCTCTAATGGGGCTACTGAGTGGGACTGTACACTTGAGTTACAGCAGCCTTAATGTTCCCAGCAGGCTCTTCAGATTGTCACTACAGGAAGCTTCAACACCCTCCCCTTTCTTAGTCCCCATCAAAGTCAGGCCATATATCCTTACACATCCACCTATATAAATAAATTAGATTTCTCTGCATCTGCTATGTATGTTGACTGGTTTGTAAGGGGCTAGAGTAGCATAACTTCACAGTTTACTAGGTCACTCACTTGATTATTATGTTTATGGTTCATGGGTTGGTTATGCTTTTTTTTTTTTTTTTGATCTAAAAGCTATCAACATTAACATCATTAAGCAATATTTTAATAAAAATAACTCCATTTTGCTGCCATGATAAAATATTCATTGATATATTACTTCAAATCCTAAAGAGTGAAAAACTGCTCACCAAATATTTCCCACCAAGATGAAATGTTTTAAGTGACTCTGCTAAGGGACAGAATAGAATAGTGACATATCATTTAAAATGATACTAACTGATTAAAGATGTCGCATTAAGATAAAAGGACACATGCATGCCGATTTTCATAAAATGTGCATGTGAAAATAGGCAATATGATGGCTACGGTGTGTTGACAAACTAATGGGAGCTCAGCTCCTTTCCCTCTTAATTCTTAATCTTTCTAGAATTTCAATGAATTATTTAAAAATCAGCCAATTATAAAGAGAGAGGATTCATTACATTTTTTTCCTCTTCCCTGTTGACATGTATCCTCAGCTGTTAATTCAACTTGGAGTGTTTTTATTATAAAAGAATGTGGACAGAAAAGTCTATGAAGCATATGTATAATAATGGAGATGGGGATTGATTGGGAGCCAGAGTTCGGCTAATGAGCAAAGTGCTACCAAGGAGATTGAAGTAGGCTTCTTAAAAACCTTTACAACCATGAAACTTCTACAGAAGATTTTGAGTGCTGACTAGTCAGGTGTATTTGAACCTCCATATACAGCTAATTACTGATTTTAAAATAAATTTAAATAACCCCCCTGCCCCCCCCCCCCCCTTCTGAACCGCAGAAGCAGAGCGCTGAAAGTGACCTTCCTATTTGGGTTTTGCTTGCCCGCAGTTTTCAGCATGCTTTCTTTGAGCAGTGACTGTTGGCCGAGTGCTGGCTTTAGGGGTAGACACACACAGAGAGAAATGAATGACTCTGGCTCCACCACTTGTGGAAGTGCTGTAGGAAAGGACAACAGTGGTACGTAGCGAGGGACTTATTTAAAAATTAAATTGGGGGATTCATGGTTTACAGTCAACAGTAAAATGCAGTAGTTTGTACATGTGTAACATTTCCCAGTTTTCCACATAACGATCGATTCAACCCCCATGAGGTCCTCCTCTGCTAACTGGACAAAGCATTTATCTCTTCTTAGAAAGTCAGACCATTAGCATGTGAATTCTTAATTAAAAGACTGTTGAGATCTGCTGTGGTGTGCGGGAGTGAGAAGGAGCTACAGGCTCAGGGGCCTTGGTGTGGCTTGCCTTGCCTCTTTATCCACAGCCCGTTGGAGGGTCAGGTGGTGAGTGTGGAGGGGGAATAGAGATTGAAGACCAAGCGCTGCTGTGATTCCATATGAGGCCTCACTAAGTGAGCACTGTTAATACGGATGGGAAAGAGCGGCTTTCATTTGAAAACATGGACTTAACTCCCTCCTGTCTTTCTTTTTTTCCCCTTCCTTTTCTTCTGCAGTGATGTTTTTGGATTGTCAGAGAAGTCATGACGCATTTTTGCATAGGAAAACACATCGTGACTTTTCCTGACAGCTCAGTCACTGTATTCTTTCTCTCTCCCCTTCAGTATTTATATCCTTTATTCATTTTCTCTGCATTGATAGAAGCTAGATTTTCTTTTTGTAAATGTCTTTCTTTGGAAGTCTCCTGATCTCATTGGATTGGTTCCAGGAACGCCCCTACCCCCCCCCCCCATTTGAACCGCAGAAGCAGAGCACTGAAAGTGACCTTCCTATTCGGGTTTTGCTTGCCCACAGTTTTCAGCATGCTTTCTTTGAGCAGTGACTGTTGGCCAAGAGCTGCATTTAGGGGTAGACACACACAGAGAGAAATAAATGACTCTGGCTCCACCACTCGTGGAAGTGCTGTAGGAAAGAACAGCAGAGGTACATAGCGAGGGGTAGATGAAATGCGCTCTGGCGTGGAGGTAAGTACTGCCAAGGCCTGTGGGAGCAGAGGGAGCGGCCTGCCTACTTTGACTTCATCTCACATCTGAGATTTAGTCCTAAATTTGTTTCCAGATGACTAACCTATTAGTATTAAAAAAAGAAAAAAGATCTTATTGATGACATTAACATTTGCCAAACCATTTAGATTTTTTTTTTTTCCAAGTGATGGAATTTAAAGTTCTTATTTGTTTAAAGCTTATCGGAAGAAGGTTGGGTCAGTTGAAAATCCCAATTCTCTTTGTAATACAGAATGACATGGAGCCTACCAGTAAAGCTGCTCCTCTGAACGCATCCAAACAAGACGGACCCATGCCCAAACCACATAGTGCTTCCCTCAACGACACCGAGACAAGAAAGCTCATGGAAGAGTGTAAAAGACTTCAGGGTGAGGTGATGAAGCTGTCGGAAGAAAACCGACACCTGAGAGTAAGTGTCAGTGCAGGAATGAGACAGTTAAGTCTTATATACTTTGAAAGAGAGAGAGCCGTGGCCGCGCCTATCGATGGAGGTGAACTGGTGCTTGTCTGCAAAGCGTTCGCTCTAGTGTTGCTGGGAGTGGACAGTGTCCACATGCATAGTGATTGTCTGCTGTCAGTGGGTTTCAGTGCAGAAGACTTGTTATGCACATACATCTTTTTAAAAGTTTTTTTTTTATTTATTAAAAAAAAGGAGACATTAACAAAACCATAGGATAAGAGGGGTACAACTCCACACAGTTCCCACCACCAGAACTCCTTATCCCATCCCCTCCCCTGATAGCTTTCCTATTCTTTATCCCTCTGGGAGTATGGACCCAGGGTCATTGTGGGATGCAGAAGGTGGAAGGTCTGGCTTCTGTAATTGCTTCCACTGAACATGGGTGTTGACAGGTCGATCCATACTCCCAGTCTGCCTCTCTCTTTCCCTAGTGGGGCTCTGGGGAAGCGGAGCTCCAGGGCACATTGGTGAGGTCGTCTGTCCAGGGAAGTCTGGTTGGCATCATGCTGGCATCTGGAGCCTGGTGGCATGGCTGAAAAGAGAGTTAACATGCAAAGTCAAACAAATTGTTGACCAGTCATGGACCTAAAGGCTGGAATAGTGCAGATGAAGAGTTGGGGGGGGGGCTCCATTTTGTAGATAGCTAGCAGGCATATTTTAGTTATATTTCAAAGGGCCTGTAACTATACTAGTGTTTTTTTTGTTGTTGTTTTTTGTTGTTTTTTACTTTTTATCCTGAGCCTGAAATTTGATATGCAGGTGGATCCAAGTTATTGTCTAGGGAGATGACATCATGGCAGGAAAAGGACCAGAAAGCTGGATCAGGGAAGAGAGTAGCTCCCACATATGGGAAAAGGGTATAAATATTGTTGACTGTAAACCCCATCGATTTGATCTGGTCTGGGGCCCATATTCAGCTTAGGAGCCTGTGTGACCTCTGCATCCCTGTGGATCTGAGCTCAGCACATACATCTAATACCTCTTTCTGTGCATATTCTTTTTCTAGGATGAAGGCTTAAGGCTCAGGAAGGTAGCACATTCGGATAAACCTGGATCAACCTCAACTGCGTCATTCAGAGATAACGTCACCAGTCCTCTTCCTTCACTTCTTGTTGTAATCGCAGCCATTTTCATTGGATTCTTTTTAGGGAAATTCATCTTGTAGAGTGAGCATGCAGAGTGCTATTCCTTTTTTTTTTTTTCCTCCTGACCAGACAAGATTTGTTTACCTACCATTTCCCTGGTAGTATGGCCCGCGGTGACCATTTTCTGTGTGTCCAGCGTCATACAGGCTCTGCCTTTAATGATCTCTTACGGTTAGAGCACAGTGAGCGCAAACTCTTCAGCTCCTGGGCAAGTTGTATATTATCAGGTCCTCACTAGCAGATGTCAGTTGCACATTCAGTCCTTTATGAAATTCATAAATAAAGAATTGTTCTTCCTTTGTGGTTTTAATAAGAGTTTGAGAATTGTTCAGTCTTGTAAATGTTATTTTAATAATCCCTTTAAATTTTATCTGTTGCTGTTACCTCTTGAAATATGATTTCTTTAGATTGCTAATCCCATTCATTCAGGAAATGCCAAGAGGTATTCTGTGGGGAAATGGTGCCTCTTACAGTGTAAATTTTCTCCTTTACCTTTGCTAATATCATGGCAGAATTTTTCTTATCCCTTGTGAGGCAGTTGTCGACTGAATTTTTCATCCTTCAATCCTGTCCCATGGTATTTAACATTAAAAAAAAAAAAATAAAACTGTTAACAGATTCTTGCTCGATAGCTTGTTTGTTTCTGTCGTGTCATTAGATGGGGATACCAGGGACCCCTGTGTGATGATTTGGAATTTATCACGCCTAATTTTACAATTGCATTGACACCCTTTCAGAGATCATCATGTTTCTGATTAAAAAACTCCTCATTTCTATTACGGAAAGGAACTGACAGATTTTGAAAACAAACAAACTTGAGACTTTGAAATACAATCAGTTTATTTTCAAGATAATTTACCATGAGGATAACAGTGCTGTCACTTTACATAGTGTATTTGTATGCTTTATGTATTTTAAATTTACTCCATTCTTACAGGTTTTTAGTACTTTCTCAAGGAAAATTAAGTCTCCTTGGTTTTAGTCAAACACTTTTTAACCAGCTTAATAATTCTCTTCTATTACATTATTGCATAATCACAGTTAAAAGTAGGTGTTTTTTCCTGCTGAATCTGACACTCAAGTAAATTTTCATTATGGATATTTGGTATTTACTGAGCAAGCCTTGAATTTTCTTTGTGAAAAAATAACTATGGTCTGCAAATCTGTTAACTATGTGGAACACATTTTCAGTTTAAATATGCATTATAGGGTCTAGTACTTTCTGCACTTAGTCATGTCTTATTTCACTTATTTTACTATAGGGAATTTTGGAACCAGAGAAAACAAATTCAGTTTTTCTACTGAGTACAGCCAAATACAGGCAAATTTTGATTTCTGAAAATAAGCATTGGTTTTATAAAAGATGGACTTCTCTCTGAAGGGAAATTGGACTTTGGGACTGGATGTGGTGCAGTGAAGTATGGTAGGCCCAGGTCTGCTGTAACCATTTCATCAGTGAACGAAATGTTCTGAATATTTTTGTCGCCTTTTCATTTTTAAGTCTCTTGAATTTGCCAGAATACATGTGTTGTGTCATCGTGCTCGATGGTCTGTTTCATAAAGCCACCTGCTTGTGTGCAAAAGTCGCTCAAAGCAGGTACAAGTAGTGCCTGTCCACTGCTAGCATGCTGCTGCAGGCACGGTTCCTGTCACCGTGCACATGACAGTCATTGTAAGATTTCCTCTCCTTTCTGATAACTGGAGAAAAAAAAAAAAAGCATGCTAAAAAAAGCCTTGCATTATTTGAGCCATAAATACTGGCTCAGTAATTCCTTGGCGTAGAGCTCCTTATATAATTGACATGGATGGTCAAGCTTGATATTTCATAACTATCCTTAAAACACTTAAGTTTTCAAATGTAGCAGAGTCCCCTTTTATGGAAATGCTCCTTGGAATTAATTTTGCTTCTCCCTTTGTTTTACAGTTGAGTCTTCTGAGGCCTTTATGAAGGTTGAGGGAAGTTTCCCCGTGTGTCACAAGTGCACAAGTAGGTAGAGGCTGAGCTAAAACTAGCAATCTGATCAGACTGGCTCCGTTCTGTGTCTGTTCCTGTAACTTTGTAGGGGAGGGGAAAGTCTGTCCTTGACAAGACTGAAACAGATACGCATAAGATACTATTCATACATGTATGTGAAGTTTGCTGCTGTAGGGCTGTGTTACAGGCTGCTGTTCTCGTCCTGTGTTAGTCTCTGATATTTCGTGTTTAGGCTAGAAATCGCTCCCCGCTCTTCCCTTCACTGGTGAGAATAAACATGAAGTAACGATGTATTTTTAGATAGCATTTTAGAAAGTTGAGGATGCAGTGGCTGGTTGTGAGGTAGATCGCGTAGTCTGTGTAACACCTACAAAACCAAGTATCCATGGGCTTGTGAGTCACTTGACATGTGAAGGGATACTTTGTGTAGGAGACATCATTTCTGTCCTTTTAATTGCTGTATGAAATGTGATCGCATTATTTTGCTACCAGCCATTTCTTTAAAAGCCCCTTTGTATTCATCTGTTAATATGCAGATTAAATTGTCTTCATCCCTTACATGTTTAGAATTTGTTGCTTTGTCTGCCTGCTTACGTGTGTATGTAAGCATGAGGGAATTTTGTTCCTAATACTGAAATCACAGTCAAGTAACTAAGGCCTTAAGTTGCTAATGTGAAGCTAAATGCACTACCTTCTATCATTCTGTCATTCTTTCTATAACTAATGTACCTTAACTTTTCACCATTCTTGTGTCTACAAGAAACAAATTTAAGAATTGTATTCTGAACGTGTGGTATGCTACTTTACAAAGAAGTTAACGACACTTAGAAAAAAAATTAAATTAAATTCTGGTCAAAGAAAAGTACTATTCTTAATTTCTCTGTCTAGTATTTTAGCTCAGGCGTTTCCCCTAAAATTGATAACCTGCTCTGGGAATTACTTTTGGATTGTGATCACTTCAAAATAATCCACTTTGAAAAAAAAAGTTTTATTAACAAGGTGAAAAAGCAAGTCTTCACTAGGGTGTATCCCCAAATTGTGATTTTTTCCCCCATTTTTCAAGTAGTAGAACTTTACACATTCCTTTCAGTGATTTTTGGCGTGTGCACAGATGAGAAAGAAGGAGGGGGGGAGGGGGAGAGGGAGAGAGAGAGGAACCTTTATGAGTTTGGCAAAGATTAATGTTTACCGTATGGAAAAGCAAAGTTAAGGTAAATAAATGACATTTATTTTCTAGCTTTCAACGGAAATTAAACTGCGTGAATAAATAAACTTTTAAAATGTGGTGACGTGTCAATTTCCTTTTCAATGAGAAGTGGTTTATGTCAGGGCTGTCAGGGCTGGGTGGGGTTCACACAGTGGTTCATGCAGCAGAATTTCATGCCTGAGGCACCAGAGTTCCAACTTCAATTCCCAGCACCACCATAAGCCAGAGCCAACAAGTGCTTTGGGGAAAAATAGTTTGATTTCTGCAGATGGTGATGTTTTATATATTTATGTTTTGTCAATTAATAGTTATCAACTGAGAATTTTTTTTGCCTAGAAGCCTAGGGGTTAAGTGGGGACTGCTGATTTTTGCGTATAGGATGGTGCACTAGAGAAGCCATGCTTTTGGAGAATTCTAGCAGAAACAGCCTCCTGGGAATGCTCAGCTTGCTGGAGATTGGATGGTGCAAAGAAGTCTCAGTGGCCTAAAGGAAATTTTCCTGTACACAAAGTCTAGTTCCCTCCCTCCCTCCCTCCTTTCCCCTCCTCAAGAGAGATGGGGAAGACAGAGAAAGACAGACACCTGCAGACCTGCTTCATCACCTCCTCTGCAGGTGGGGAGCCGGGGGCTCGAACCGGGATCCTTACACCACTCCGGTCCTTGGATTTTACACCACGTGCGCTTAACCCACTGTGCTACCGTCTGGCCCCAGAATTCTACAGTTTCTTGGTAGAGATGAGTATGAGGGAATTTGGGAAACTGGTTTTATAAGGTCCTGTGGTCTAGAAGCATCAGTTCCACTTAAGTGTTTTTCCTGTTCCCCTATGAGTAGTGTTTTTCAAGCATAATCATGACTGACACAATTCCTAATAAGTTTTTTTTTAAAGCCAAGTAAGTGACTGCAAATGTACTTTTATTTTAATTTTTTTTAAAAAAAAATCTTTATTGGATAGTCACAGCTAGAAATTTAGAGGAAGGAGGTGATAGGGAGACACGTGCAACACGACTTGTGAAGCTTTCCCCCTATAGATGGCGCCAGGGGGCTTGAGCCTGGGTCCTTGTGCATTGTAGCATGTGTGCTCAGTCAGGTGCTTTTATTTTTTCTTTTGTTTTTCTGTCTCCAGGGTTTTCACTGGGGCTCAGTGCAGGCACTATAAATCTACTGCTCCTGGAGACTCATTTTATTGGATAGGACAGAGAAATTCAGAGGACAGAGAAATTGAGAGGGGAGGCAGAGTCTCCCCCCCTGCAGGTGGGGAGCCGGGGGCGGGGGTCGAGCCTGGATCCTGGCACAGATCCTTGCACTTAGCACTGTGTGTGCTTAGCCAGGTGCACCACTGCCCAGCCCCCAGTACTTGTATTTATTTTTTTTAATATCATTTTCTCTAAAATTTCTTAGAACTTGAATGGTTTCCTAATGCACGTTCTAGTTAGATGTTCTCTAGTACTTTTTCCTTTTGCTTTAATGCAAAAGTCAGAGCTAGCACTGTATTTTTATTTTTAATTTTTTAAAAAAATGTTTTATTATTGTATGGAGACAAATTGAGAGAGGGAGAGAGAGAGACAACTGCAGCCCTGACTCACCACTTGTGAAGCTTTCCCCCTGCAGGTGGGGACAGGGTCTTGAACCTGGATCCTTGTGCATTGTAATGTAACACTCTAAATCTAACATCACCAGTAAAGATTGATTTCTTGGGGCCCCGGGTGGTGACACACCTGGTTGAGTGCACATGTTAGAGTGCACAAGGAGCCAGGTTCGAGTCGCCGGTCCCCACCTGCAGGGGCAAAGCTTCACAAATGGTGAAGCAGGGCTGCAGGCGTCTCTTGTCTTCTCTATCTCTCCCTTTCAATTTCTGGCTGTCTCTCAATTTCTGCTGTCTCTACCAAATAAGATTCTTAAAAAGTGACTTGTAATGTGAGCTGTCAAAAAGCAGTGTTTACAGGAATTACTTCTAGCTGCCACTTTATTGATAGCCAAAGTGATTATTTTGATCAAAAATGTAAAATGGATTTCAATACGGTGAACAGTCTGTGCCTGGCATCAGTGCATGTTAATTCTCACCCGGCTCCAGTGAAATAGCTGTTGTGGTCCCGCTCACATGGGGCAGGTAGACACAGGAGTTCCACATGGGACAGGGCACACGTTGGGTTCTGGTGGTTTGGCTTTAGATCCGTGTTCTTTTTACCATGTGACGGAGGATGGTGCCCTGGTCTAAGGCAAATATTCCACAGTCTTGTGATGATGCCTTGTGGTGGTTCTACTGGAAAGCAAGGCTGTATGACTATTTCTTTGTGGAAAATTAGTCTCATTTTCAAAGGCTTTCTCAGCTTGGACTCCCAAAGAAATTGAGAATAACTGACCACATTAGCAGCTTTAATCCTGAACAACATCTTGAATGGTCCCAAGTCACTTGTTGATTGAAATCAACAACGCTACAGGATTGAAGACTTACATTGATGGGGAGAGGACCAGAGCATCACTCGGACATGGGATGCCTGGGATTGACTTGGGGGTCTCATGCATATAAGCCCAGCTCCATGTCCACTGCATCACCTCCCTGGCCATGACTAGAGAGAGATGATTTATGTCAAGTTAAAAGCTGGAGAAAGAACAGTGTTACTTGACTCTAGACTGCCCTTAAAGATGATCTACTTAAGTGTGCCATTTGACAATTTGGCTTAAATTCCTGATACTATATAGAGAAGAGAGGATGACAGTAAATGTGATTCTGGAAGGAAAAAAAATGAAGATCCTTTAATATTTGAAGAAAAAAGTGAAATTCTAAAAAAAATGGTAGAGCTGAAATTGTAACAGAGAAGGTTCTTGTCTTAGTACCTACTCGCTAGGAAAAAAAAATGTCTTTAATACAGTTTTGGGGACAAGCTTGCCGTTGTTATTTTAGTCCAGAGGTACATCCCTAAATGTGCCATGTGTAGATGTGCTTCTGCTTTTGCAAATCTTGTCATCAAGAATAGTATACCTAGAACAGGAGAGAGAGCTCAACCTGGGAGGATGCCCGTGCCGTCATGTACTGGACCCAGGGTTGAGCTCCCAGCCTACCACATGGGTGAACTGCAGCACTGGGGTAGGCGGACTGCAGTGCTGTGAGGATCCTCCCCACGGCCCCTCTTCTCCATCTGAAAAAGTCAGCCTGGAGTCCGGCTGGAGCTTGGAGTCACTCCAGTGACTACGATAAATGAACACACCTAAGACTTCTCATTAGTGGGCTCTCGTTGGAAGTAGGGTCACAGTCTTTTTTTTTTTTTTTTGTCCATTTGTTGCCATTATTTTTTATTATAGTTGTTGTTGTTATTGATGTCGTCGTGATTAGGACAGAGAGATGGAAAAGGGGAGAGGAAGATAGACACCTGCTGACCTGCTTCAGCAGCCCAGGGGGAAGCTTTGTGAGTGGTGAAGCAGGGCTGCAGATACTCTCCCTCTGTCTGTCTCTCTCCCTATCACCTCTTCACTATCCAATAAATAAACAAAAAAAATTTTAATTGTTAATTTTTTTTTTAATAATGATGATATTTTAGTATCTCCCAGAAGTATGGTGGTTATCCCAGGGGCAAAATGGGACACAGAGCTTTAGTGGTGGGTGTAGTGTGGAACTATTCACCTGTAATTGTATAATCCTGTAAGCCATCATTAAATCACTAATAAAAACTGTTGGGAATCGGGCGGTAGCACAGCGGGTTAAGCCCACGTGGCACAAGGCGCAAGGACGACCAGGGATTTGAACTTGGGTCCTTGTGCACTGTGGTGTGTGTGCGATTAATCAGGTGTGCCGCTGCCTGGCCCCGAGATACTTGAATCTTAAGAGACAGTTCGATCACTACTACTTTTTTGTAGCTTATTAAAAGTTTTTTTTTTCTGGTATAATCTGTATTTATGTATTGGATAGACACAGCCAGAAATCGAAAGGGTAGGAGGAGATAGAAAGAGAGACAGACACCTGCAGCCCTGCTTCACCACTCGCAAAACTCTCCTCCTGCAGGTGGAGACTGGGGCTTGAACTCAGGTCTTCGTGCGTTGTAACGTGCCCTCAACCAGGTGCGCCACCACTTGGCACCCTTTTTTTGTTGTTGTTTTTGTGAGTCCGTGTGCCTTAATTGTCTTATGTATGTGAGCAATAGCCTCTCACCTCTTTGTCTCCCATTGGTAGGCACAA
Source organism: Erinaceus europaeus (assembly GCF_950295315.1). Taxonomy (NCBI): domain Eukaryota; kingdom Metazoa; phylum Chordata; class Mammalia; order Eulipotyphla; family Erinaceidae; genus Erinaceus; species Erinaceus europaeus. The sequence goes on along the minus strand of NC_080171.1, from coordinate 118,119,678 downwards.
TCACCTCCAGTGTCATACATTTTTGTCCCTAGAGTCGCAGTGCTCTGTCAGCATAGCAATCAGTGGAGTAGACAGACAGACCACCACTTCTTTCCCCAGCCATCCAGCCATGGGCCTTCACTGACGGGAATGAAACAGCTCTATGAAGGGCAGCTCTCTCTCTGCCTGTCTCCCATCAAATCAGTGCTTTCATGTATTTTGCCTGTACAAGGTGGCACTGCTGGGTCTTCTGGTCTTCCCATCTCATTTATTCGAGCATTCTCCATACGGGCTGCACCCATCTGCATTCCCGCCCACAGTGAAACAGTTCCTTTCCTCCAGTTGTTGCTGTTGGTTGCCCTTTCCCGTTTTGCTAATCTAGACCATCCTTACTCATGTGAGATGGGATCTTAGCGTGGTTATTTTAGATTAATATTAAAAAAATTGTTTATTCCCTTTTGTTGCCCTTGTTTTATGGTCGTAGTTGTTGTTGATGTCGTTGTTGGATAGGATAGAGAGAAATGGAGGGAGGAGGGGAAGACGGGGAGAGAAAGGCAGACACCTGCAGACCTGCTTCATTCCCTGTGAGGCGACCCCCCAGCAGGTGGGTGCATGCTTGTGCGGCCGTCTGCACTCATCTGCCTTCTCAGTGGGACTGGATTTGAATTTCTATAATGATAAGTGAAGTAGAACATTTTTTTAAAAAAAAAATTGCTATGGACCACTTGTAGAATCTTCTCTAGAAAACTGCCTATTCAGATCTTATGTCCACTGTTTTTAATTGGATTATTACTTTTTTTCCTGTCGAACTGTGTGATTCATTTATGTTTGATATTAATCCTTTGTAAGATGTGTGCTGTGCAAGTATCTTTTCTCAAATACTGGGTTTTCTTTTTATCCTTGTCTAGTTTGTTTTAAATATGTACAAACTTTAGTTTGAGGGTTAGGGAGACAGCATAATTATTATGCGAAAAGACTTTCGTACCAGAGCTGAGCAGTGCTCGGTGCATCTCTCTCTCTCTCTGTGTCTCCCTCTTTCCCTCTGTATTTCTTCCTCTCCTTAGAATAAAATATATAAAACATTAAAAACAGAAACTTTAGCTTGATGTTGCTCCATTTATTTAATTTTGTTTGAGTTTCTCTTGTCTATGGGGTTAAGTATCCAAATACTTCCTTGACATAAAGTTCCCAAAGAGTTGTCTTCTGGGCTGGGCGGTAGCGCACGTGGCACAAAGCACAAGGACCAGCTCAAGGATCCCGGTTCAAGTCCCCGGCTTCCCACCTGCAGGGGAGTTGCTTCACAGGCGGTGAAGCAGGTCTGCAAGGTGTCTGTCTTTCTCTCCCCCTCTCTGTCTTCCCCTCCTCTCTCCATTTCTCTCTGTCCTATCCAACAATAACAACAATAATAAACAACCAAGGGCAACAAAAGGGAAAAAATGGCCTCTAGAAGCATTGGATTCGTACTGCTATAAAGCAGGACCAATTGTTTAATAAACAAGAAGCCATAGGTAGGAATCGAGCAGATGAAACTAGGGGTCTTCATGTGGGAAGAAGCTAGTAGGTCTATTTTAGGTATGTTCCAAGGGGCCTATGACTTCAGGAATTGTTGCCTGGGCCTGACAGCTAATAGGCAGACGGGCTGAAAATACAGTGTGGCAGGTCTAGTGTGTCTCCTTCAGTCTGTCGGGGTTTTCCAGCACCATTTGTTGAGAGCCTTTTCCTTCCATTGGCGGTGGTTTTGGCCCCTTTGCCATATACTTGGTGTCCATATGTGTGAGTGGGCTTGCTTCTGAGCTCTTCTGTTGATCCGAGTGCCAGCTTCTGTGCTAAATATTATCCTTTTAACCACTGTCGTTTTGTAGTATAAAGTGGAATTGGAGAGTGTGATGTGCTTCCTCCTTCTGCACCTGATCAGCTCTGGCTTATGGTGGTGTGGGGGATTGAACTTGGGACTTTGGAGCCTCAGGCATGAGAGTCTCTTTGCACAACCACTGTGCTGTCTACCCCGCTCCACATGATTTTTTTTTTTTTGATTATTTATTCAATTTCTTTGGTTTTTTTTTTTTCGCCTCTGGGGATATATTTTTTCTTTTTATTTATAAAAGGGAAACACTGACAAAACCATAGGATAAGAGGGGTGTACAACTCCACACAGTTCCCACCACCAGATCTCCATATCCCATCCTCCCCCCTCATAGCTTTCCCTTTCTCTATCCCTCTGGGAGCATGGACCCAAGGTCGTTGTGGGATGCAGAAGGTGGAAGGTCTGGCTTCTTTCATTGCTTCCCCGCTGAACATGGGCGCTGACTGGTTGATCCATACTCCCAGCCTGTCTGTCTCTTTCCCTAGTGGGAAAGACTCTGGGCAAGCAGAGCTCCAGGACATATTGGTGGGGTCGTCTGCCCAGGGAAGTCCAGTTGGCATCATGGTAGTATCTGGAACCTGGTGGCTAAAAAAAGAGTTAACATATAATGCCAAACAAATTGTTGACTAATCATGGACCTAAAGGCTGGAGTAGTGCAGATGAAGATTTGGGGGGTCTCCGTTTTGTAGATAGTTAGTAGCCCTATTTTGGTTATATTCCAGAGTGCTCATGACTATACTAGCTTTTTTTTTTTCTTTTTTTTTTTCTGAGCCTGATAACTGATATGCAGGTGGATCCAAGTTGTCTGGGGATATTTCTGGGGCTTGTGTCTCCACTACGAATCTACAGCTCCTAGTGGCCTTTACTCAAGTTCTCCTCTATCTCAGAATCTCCAAATCCGTCCCCCAAAATCTCTTTTTTTTTTTTCTTAAACTTTAACCACATAAAACATACTTGTTCTCCTTTTAAAAAATGAAATCAAAGTTTGGTAAACACTGAACATGAAATGTTGTAAAAATTGATTTAGCCACTAGATGGCAATGTTGACTAACGGAAAACTATACTTGATCCCATCTGCATTGATACATGAATTCCTTAAAAAAAAAAAAATCTATGTCTAGAAATCAATTATGTGTTTTTTCAAGTTCATATTGTAGTTACCAACTGAAGGAATTGTTTTCCAGGACTATAAGGAGATATATAAAATCCCCCTCTCCCTTAGAAGAGAAAGTTGGTTTAAAGTTTTCTTTCTCTTATTTAAAAACATTTTTTTCCCCTCGGGTTATTGCTATGGATCGGTGCCAGCACTAGGATGCATTGGATCAACCTTCCCGTGGTGCATCCCGTGAGGACCCATTCATTGGGGAAACTGACGATCCTTCCTAGTCGACTGAATCCACATGGATCCCAGTCACTTTCAAAGCCAGCAACAAGCAGCTCCTGACAGCTTTCAACCTGACGCTGTTGACTGGCTACGGAAGAAGGGCAAACGCTAGAAGAAGAAGAAGGTGCCAGCACTATGAATCCACTTCTCCTGGTGGCCAATATTTCCATTTTGTTGGATAGGACAGAGAAAAATTGAGAGAGGAGGGGGGAGGTAGAGAGGGAGAGAGACAGAGGGACACCTGCAGACCTGCTTCACCACCTGTGAAGCGACTCCCCTGCAGGTGGGGAGCGGGACTTTGAACCTGGGTCCTTGCACACTGTAAGGCTTGCACTTAACTGGGTGTGCCATTGCTTGGCCTTGCAAGCCTTGATCTTGTATAATTGCTTATAATTTCATAAGGCATTATGTGCTTCTTTGTATGTGGTTCTTCACTTAAATATGAATAACATTTTGATTTAATCATTGAAGTGGTTAATCTCTGGGATTTCTATACTTCTTTCTCTATAGCTCCTCTTCCATAATACAAATTTAAATTTAAAAATAACAGTAATAAAAAAAAACCTCCAGGGGGCCAGGTGGTGGCACTGGTTGAGTGCACATGTTACAGTGCACAAGAACCCAAGTTCAAATCCTCAGACCCCACCTGCAGGGAGAAAGCTTTGCAAGTGGTAAAGCAATGTTTCAGGTGTCTTTCTTCTTCTCTCTCTCCCCAGCCATCTGAATTTCTTTAAAAAAATATTTATTTATTTATTCCCTTTTGTTGCCCTTGTTGTTTTATTGTAGTAGTTACTGATGTCCTCATTGTTGGATAGGACAGAGAGAAATGGAGAGAGGAGGGGAAGACAGAGAGGGGGGAGAGAAAGACAGACACCTGCAGACCTGCTTCACCGCCTGTGAAGCGACCCCCCTGCAGGTGGGGAGCTGGGGGCTGGAACCTGGATCCTTATGCCGGTCCTTGCACTTTGCGCCACATGTGCTTGACCCGCTATGCTACCGCCTGACTCCCCATCTCAATTTCTGATGGTCTCTATCCAATAAGTAAATAAAGATAAAAAATCTTCTGATTCTTATTTAATTAATTTATTTTGGGTAGAGACGAGAGAAATTGAGAGGGAAGGGGAAAACAGAGAGGGTGTGAGAGACAGCTGAAGCACTGTTTCAACTCTTCTGAAGCTACTCCCTGCAGGTGGGGACCAGGGGCTTGAACCAGTGTCCCTGCGTATGGTGATGTGTGCTCTTTACCAGTCCCCTGGCATCTTTTTTTTATTTCTAAAATAAATGTCTTTGGGTTTACTATTTCTGTTTTACGAGCATAACCTCATTAGCTTTGTTACTTTTGAAACTCAGCATAGCTTTAAGCTTTCTACTGCTCGCAAGTGGGCAGGTATATTCATCTGGATTGTTTGGGACGGATCTTGCTGCAATACACCACCTGAACTAAAAAGCCAAGAACTTGGCAGCTTGTTTATTTGGGTTGTCAGAAAAGTTATGACACATTCTGGCAACAGGTGGCGCTAGTTCATTTTTGGAAGTACTGGAGTTATTTGTATCTATGTTACTGCTATGCCATTTGACAGGTGAGAGTTCTAGTCAATCCAAAAAAAAAAAAAAAAAAAAAAAAAAATCACGATTCAGGGACCAGGCAGTGGTGCACCTGGTTAAGCGCTCACATGACAGTGCGCAAAGACCCAGGTTCAAGTTTTCTGGTCCCCATCTGCAGAGGAAAGAGTGGTGAAGCAGGGCTGCAGATGTCTCTCTGTGTCTCTGTCTTTCTATCCCCCTGCCACTCTCAATTCCTCTGTGTCTATCCAATAACAAATAAGGAAAATAAAGATATAAAGTCTTTTAAAAAATGAAAGAAAAATAGGAGTAGGAGCTTTGTTTAAAAAAATTGAGTGATTTAGTTGAGTTTTGGAGATTTTACAAGTCAAAGATGGAAGATCAAACTGTACATTTTTGCCATATTTTACTGTCTTACTTCTATAAAAGGAAGAACACTCATCCAGTTTGAGAAAAGTTGTGCTTCATGAGCAGTGAGGAAGGTCTATAGCTTCCTCTCTCTCTCTCTCTCTCTCTCTCTTTCCCTCTCAATTTCTCTCTGCCCTATCAAGTATAATAGGAAGAAGGAAAAAAAAGTTTATGATGATGATAGTCTGTAACAATGCCAGTGCCAGTGATGGCTCTCGAGATTCTGTGCTGGTGACATGGACCTCAATGATGTCTCCCTGTCAGGGAGACACGCCAAGGTTGATGATGACAGAGTCAAGGCGTTGATGGAGACCAGCCCACATTACAGGACACGAGACTGCAGAGACATTGGACAGCCATCCGTCAAGTGTCCATGACCACCTGGAGATGCTGGGATGCTCAAGCAAGCTCAGTAATCGGGTTCCTCATGAACTCAAAGTTCATTTGAGGGAGTTTACAAGCATCTGCAGGATGCTCATGCAATATAAGGAGAACCATCCTTTTTTGAAGTGGACTGTTTACAATCACATAGTGTGAAAGTGATTCTGGCCCTGGTGTATGATTCACCTCAGATGACATGGAAAGTGGATGTTCCTCAGGGGATGGTTATGCTCTGAGTGTGGTGGGACTTTAAAGGGGTCGAAGTTTTTTTTAAATTTTATATTTATTTTCCCTTTTGTTGTCCCTGGCTTTTTTTTTATTGTTGTTGTAGTTGTTGTTATTGATGTCATCATTGTTAGACAGGACACAGAGAAATGGAGAGAGGAGGGGAAGACACCTGCAGACCTGCTTCACCGCCTGTGAAGCGACTCCCCTGCAGGTGGGGAGCCGGGGGGCTCCAACCGGGATCCTTAGGCCGGTCCTTGCGCTTTGCGCCACCTGCGCTTAACCCGCTGCGCTACCGCCCGATTCTCGGGTTCGTAGTTTTTAAGTCCCCATCTGGGAATAAAACCATCAATCTTATGTGCTCTGTCAGCAATTAGCCAGTTTGAAGAAATGCATGGTCCGGAAGTGACCAGAATTTGTTACTTGTAAAGGAATTGTGTTCCATCGCTACAATTCGAGAGCAAAACCAAGTTTGATCACTCATCAGACATTGTGGCGGTGGTTGCGGGCAGTTGTGCACATATCACCATGTATAAGAACCCAGGCTCAAGCCCCTGGTGCCTGTCCGCAGTTGGGGGCGCTTCATGAGCAGTGAGGAAGGTCTGTAGCTTCCTCTCGCTCTCCCCCCACCCCTCTCTCTTTCCCTCTCAATTTCTCTCTGCCCTATCAAGTATAATAGGAAAAAGGGAAAAAAAAAGAAGGAAAAAAATGGCCACCAGGAGCGGCGGATTCATCATGCTAGCACTGAGCACCTAAATAACCCTGGTGATAATAATAATAGTAATAATAATAATAATGATGATGACATTGGAGCTTGGCTGGGAGGTGTCATCACACCCGCCATACTCACCTTGCTTTGCCACGTCAGACTTGCACTTGTCTGCTTCTCCTCAGGACCCCGTGTGCGATAGAACATTCATTGAGATGAGACTGTAAATCAACACCTTGCTTAGCTGTTTGTCCATAAAGGCAGGTCCTTCTATGAACGAGGAATCAGGAAACTCTGAAAGATGGCAAAAAGTTATTGAGCAAAACAGGTATTTTAGGGGCTGGGTGGTGACACACTGGCTTAAGTGCACATAGTACAAAGCACAAGGACTCACTCAAGGATCCCTCACCTGCAGGGGGGTCACTTCACAAGTGGTGAAGCAGGTCTGCAGGTGCCTATCTTTCCCCTTTCCCCCTCTCTATCTTCCCCTCCCCTCTCAATTTCTCTCTGTTCTATTCTATAAAAAATGGAAAAAGTGGCCTCCAGAAGCAGAGGATTTGGAGGACAGGCACAGAGCCCCAGCCATAACCCTAAAGGGAGAATACCAGCAGCAACAAAACAGATCTCTCATCATTGATCGAGAAAGATAGGTTTCTATTAAGGTACTCTTTTTTTTTTTTCTTTTTTAAAAAGCAATTTTAGTATGGTGTAATGGGTTTGGGTTATTTACTGATTTTGTTTAGGTTCTGAAAGCTTTATTAACTTTCTGACTTGGTATTTTTCATGAGTTCTGGGAAAATTTCCACTATTGTCATTTCTAAAATAGCTTCTTCTCAAATTCTTTTTTCTCCCCTAGTGACTCTTCAATTATTTCTGTTAGGTTCTCATTGTATCAACTATGTATCTTACCCTCTTTTTTGTGTTCTATTTTCTTCAGCTATCTTTGCCTTATTCCTGAAAATTTCCTTCTGTTCTGTCTTCTGTTTTTCTCTGTAACTACTGAGCTTCTTAATTGTGATTGTGGCATTTTTTCAGTTCTGGAATTAAAACAATTATTATTATGATAATATTTAGTAACAGTTACTAAAAACTGTTTCTGATAAAATAAAACATCTCTATTTTATCTTCTTGTACATATTGGCACAGCGATTTTAAATTCTGTGCCTTTTACTTCAAAGGCTAATTATTCATTTTCTTCATTTTCTTGTCTTCAGTAAAAAGTTGTTTTAACCTTGTCTTGATTGGTTTAAAACTAATGTGAGCCATTGTATATGGGAAAAACATTAAATAATTTAAGTCCTACCTAGAATGATTTTATCATCTTATAAAGAGAATATGAGTCAATATATCTTAAGTACATTTTGCACAATAAGGGTCATCAGAGAATTCTAAAAATCTCTGTTGGTTAAGTTCCATACTCAAAAGTCTTGGTTCAGTGACCTTGGAGTTCAGCCTGACTATTCATATAGGGTGAGTGCCTCCCTGTGACTCTAGTGAGTACTAGGATTGAGACCTGTCCTAACTAAAATATGGGAAAGATAGTAAAAAAGGGGGAAATTATAGGTTAATCATCTCATCTCATTTATGAATATAGCTGTAAAATTTTAATATATAGAATCCCACTCTTCCAAAAACAGTGAACTCTGGCAAAATAAATTTTCTTGCAGTGACACATTGCATGAATGACTCCTTCAAAGAAATTTTGTGAGCCTAATTTATTACATTTTTTTTTTTTGTATGAAGAAAGCTTGTGGTCCGGGAGGTGGCGCAGTGGCTAAGGTCCTAGACTCTCAAGCATGAGGTCCCGAGTTCGATCCCCGGTAGCACATGTACCAGAGTGATGGCTGGTTCTTTCTCTCCTCCTATCTTTCTTATGAATAAATAAATAAATAAAATTAAAAAAAAAAGAAGAAGAAAGCTCATAGGATCATATTAATAGATGTTGGCATTTTAACAACCAAATCACATTTAAAAAATAGGCATTGAAGGAACTACTACAATGTAATAAAATCTGCTTGGTAGATATTAAACATGCTTACCAATAGGTGTCTTCTTTCTCTTTTTATATCCTCAGTCCTGCGTGGCGAGCTGTGTCACGTGAGCAGTTGTGATTCAGGGGCCAAGAGTGTAAGTCTTGTACCTGTCACCTCTGTACCAAAGCGTGAGAGAGTGATGTGTGAAGGCCACGAACTCTCTCTCTATCTCTTTTTTTTCTTTTTTTTTAATTTAAGAAAGGATGGTGACTTCACCGTTTTCAGCCGATCTTGGATGGACCTTGAAAAAATCATGTTGAGTGAAATAAGTCAGAAACAGAAGGATGAGTATGGGATGATGTCACTCTCAGGCAGAAGTTGAAAAACAAGATCAGAAAACAAAACACAAGTAGAACCTGAAATGGAATTGGCATATTGCACCCAAGTAAAAGACTCTGGGGTGGGTGGGTGGGGAGAATACAGGTCCATGAAGGATGATAAATGACATAGTGGGGGTTGTATTGTTAAATGGGAAACTGGGGAATGTTATGCATGTACAAACTATTGTATTTACTGTTGAATGTAAAACATTAATTCCCCAATAAAGAAATAAATTTAAAAAAAAAAAGAAAGGAGACATTAACAAAACCACAGAATAAGAGGAGTACAATTCCACACAATTCCCATAACCCGATCTCCATATCCCATCCCCTCCCCTGATAGCCTTCCCATTCTCTTTCTCTCTGGGAGCATGGACCCAGGGTCATTGTGGGTTGCAGAGGGTGGAAGGTCTGGCTTCTGTAATTGCTTCCCCGCTGAACATGGGCGTTGACTGGTTGATCCATACTCCTAGCCTGCCTCTCTCTTTCCCTAGTAGGGTGGGTCTCTGGGGAAACAGAGCTCCAGGACACATTGGTGGGGACGTCTGTCCAGGGAAGTCTGGTCAGCATCTTGCTGGCATCCGGAACCTGGTGGCTGAAAAGAGAGTTAACATACAAAGCCAAACAAATTGTTGAACAATCATGGACCTAAAGGCTGGAGTAGTGCAGATGAAGTGTTGGGGGTATTCCCTGCAGGCTCTTGTGTACTTCTGCTTTCAGGTATATATATTTCCCCTAGTTTATAGGCATGTGTGAACCTATGCTCTATCTCAGGGGACCTGGACTATATCTAGGTTTGGGGACTTTATTGGGGAATGGACCACCTGGAATGGAACTAGAGAATACTATGAAAGGAAAGGTCTCACCCAAGTGATGAAGCTGAAGGGTTGTCATTCCACACCTGAAGTCTCTGGTCACAATCTGAAGTGAAGCCTGCTGGGGTGGCACTTGTTGCGTTGAATGAGCTCTCTTTTATCAGGGTGATCCTGGGTAGACATTACCCTGTCATGGCAAGCCACAGGCTTGAAACAGCTTCCTTGGTCTTGCTTCCTGGGGACCAAGCATGTTTATATATACCTGCATGTTTTCTGCAAGCACAGCTGTCTTTGTGGGAGTGAAAAACAAATGATTAAGCTGCTGAGATTTGGGGGATAGCTTGTTACTACAGCATAACCTTTCTTCACCAGCGGTTATTGGAATTCCATTCCCTCCAGGGTCTTGATAGCATTTTAAACTTTCAGGTCACATGGTTTCTGTAACAACTAATCGACACTGCCCCTGTAGCAAGACCATGATTGTAATCCAGTAAAGTTTTATTTATAAAAAAAATGGATGGGGCGTCAGGCGGTAGCTCAGCGGGTTAAGCTCATATGGCGCAAAGTGCAGGACTGGTGGAAGGATCTCAGTTCGAGTCCCGGGCTCCCCATCTGCACAGGAGTCACTTCACAGGCGGTGAAGCAGGTCTGCAGGTGTGTACCTTTCTCTTCCCCTCTCTATCTTCCCCTCCTCTCTCCATTTCTCTCTGTCCTATCCAACAATGACAGCATCAATAATAACTACAACAATAAAAAAACAACAAGGGCAACAAAAGGGAATAAATAAATTAAAAAAAGAAAAAAGTAGTTTAAGTAAACAAAGTGAGAATTACTAAGAAATTTTTGAAAAATGAAACGGGGGTATATTTGACTTGACTAATCAAACAGAATCATTATATACATGACAAAAAAATTAAAGAATGTGGTATTGGTAGAAGGAAGGGGAAAGAAGCAAAGCAAAACAAAAACAAATAAAACAAAAACAAAATAAACAAAAATAAAACAAAAGCAAAACAAAAGCAAAAGCCAAAATTGCAAGGACTCTGGGGTGGGTGAGAGGGTTCAGGTCCTGGCACGTGACAGCAGAGGAAGACCTAGGTGGACGGTTAGAGAGTTGTGTGGAAAACTGACAAATGTTACACATGGACCTACTACTGTGTTTTACTGGCAACTGTAAACCATTAATCCCCCAATTAAAAAAATATTTCTTTAAATAAAAATGGAAATGCCTTATTATTCAATGATACTATTTTCAGGCATCTAACTAAAAGACACGGAAGGGACATAGGCATTCCCATGTTCATAGATGCATTATTCACAGTAGTCAAAATATGGAAACAACCTAAATGCCTATTCACAGAAATAAGTTATGCTGTGGCGCAAAGCACAAGGACCGGCGTAAGGATCCTGGTTCAAGCCCCGGCTCCCCACCTGCCGGGCAGTCACTTCACAGGTGGTGAAGCAGGTCTGCAGGTGTCTATCTTTCCCCTTCTCTGTCTTCCCCTCCTCTCTCCATTTCTCTCTGTCCTATTCAACAATGACGATATCAATAACAATAATAAAACAAGAAGGGCAACAAAAGGGAATGAATATATAAATAAATAAAAGGTATAATAAAAAAATAAAAAAAAGAAGTTATGGGATATACACTCTATGGAGCCCTACTCTGCAGTTAAACAAGATATTGTGTCCTTGGGAAAAAATGGATAGAAATGTATGTGATGATGCTTAGTGAAGTACCTATGGAGGTAAAAAAACAATTACCAGATAACTTGGCTCTTGTGGAATATACAATTAAAACATGAACTTGCAAAAAAAAAAAGTAGCCAATCTGTAAGACTTTGTGAGAATTATGATGCTTATGACTGGGGAGGGGGTAATATGGGGAGAGGGAGGGACAGAACTTTAGTGATGGGAGGGGTAATATGGGGGAGGGAGGGACAGAACTTTAGTGATGGGAGGGGTAATATGGGGGAGGGAGGGACAGAACTTTAGTGATGGGAGGGGTAATATGGGGGAGGGAGACTCAGAACTTTAGTGATGGGAGGGGTAATATGGGGGAGGGAGGGACAGAACTTTAGTGATGGGAGGGGTAATATGAGGGAGGGAGGGACAGAACTTTAGTGATGGGAGGGGTAATATGGGGGAGGGAGGGACAGAACTTTAGTGATGGGAGGGGTAATATGGGGGAGGGAGGGACAGAACTTTAGTGATGGGAGGGGTAATATGGGGGAGAGATAGAACTTTAGTGATGGGAGGGGTAATATGGGGGAGAGATAGAACTTTAGTGATGGGAGGGGGAATACGGGGGAGGGAGGGACAGAACTTTAGTGATGGGAGGGGTAATATGGGGGAGGGAGACAGAACTTTAGTGATGGGAGGGGTAATATGGGGGAGCGAGGACAGAACTTTAGTGATGGGCGGGGTGTGCAACTATACCCATTGTATCGTTTTACAATCTTGTAAATGACTATTAAAATCCTAGTGAAGGAAGGCTTCATTATTTGTAGTGATGTATGATATACCCCCACTAAGGGTCATATTACGTGTTCATGGCTATGTGTGTGCATAGGAGTTTGGATAAAGGGTTGCGTGAAAGAATGATGACATACTTCTTAATGACGGGCATCTAAGTGATCATAGGTTATTTGTATTTTATTTTAATGATTTATTCATTTTTGTTCTCTTGTTGTTTTACTGTTGTAGTTATTCTTGTTGTCATTGTTGTATAGGACAGAGAGGAAGGGAAGACAGAGAGGGGGAGAGAAAGACAGACACCTGTAGACCTGCATCAGCGCCTGTGTAGCGACTCCCCTGCAGGTGGGGAGCTGGGGGCTCGAACTGGGATCCTTACGCCGGTCCTTGCGATTTGTGCCACATGTGCTTAACCCACTGAGCTGCCGCCCGTCTCCGGAACATAGGTTATTTTTAGTGTTATATGGGGGTATGAATGGGTTCACTCTTTTTTTTTTTTTTTTTGCCTTCACCACAAGTCCATTGCTCCTGGAGGCTGTTTTTCTGTTTTTTCCCCTTTTGTTGCCATTTTTTTTATTGTTGTTGTGGTTATTATTATTGTTATTGATGTCGTTGTTCGATCGGACAGAGAGAAATGGAGAGAGGAAGGGAAGACAGAGAGGGGGAGACAAAGACAGACACCTGCAGACCTGCTTCAGTGCCTGTGAAGCCACTCCCCTGCAGGTGGGGAGCCGGGGGCTCGAACCTGGATCCTTACGCCGGTCCTTGTGCTTTGTGCCACATGCGCTTAACCTGCTGTGCTATCACCTGACCCTGAATATGTTCATTCTAAGTACTGCAGAATTTCTTTTCTAAGAATTTATGTCAATGTACATGTTTGCCAACAGTGTAAGTTGGTTTCTGTTTCTTAATATTCTTGTTTCTATCAGATCAGGCCTACCCAGCACAAGGGCACAAATCCCTATATAACCAAAGGCTGCTGCTGTCTGTTCTGTGCTATGCCTTGTTGTTTTCCTTGTCAGGAGTGTATGTGCACACACACACACACACATACACACACACACACACACACTTTCCTGACATATGGTAGCCTGTCCCTAATTCACCAAGAGAGATGAGTTGTTTTTTGAGGCTAATTTGGACAGCAGCAATTGGACAAATAACAGCTAGTTTGGAGATTATAGCATATTAAATCGAATCCACTGATGGTGAATCGAGCAGCTTCGTCGACTGCTATATGTGTTTCTTGTAGGCAGATAACATCTGCCTGATGCTGTATCGCCAGTTGACCAATAAGAACGCGTTTGGCAAAGGACAGCCCCTCAGCATTAAGTTGGAGGACTCGAAGAGCAGGACCAACAGCTTGAAAGCTGTCAGGAGCTGCTTGTTGCTGGCTTTGAAAGTGACTGGGATCCATGTGGATTCAGTTGGCTAGGAAGGATCGTCAGTTTCCCCAATGAATGGGTCCTCACGGGATGCACCACAGGAAGGTCGATCGAATGCATCCCAACGCTTGACGTCTCGTCACCCAATCTGGTCCCCTACGCCTACACTGAACTTCTCTGTTCCAGACTCTTGGAAACAGAGTTGGCAGTCAGCTGAGGTAAAGAACAAACACCTCATCACAGACCCCTGCAAGCGTCCACCCGGCTTTGACCTAGCACGTTATGATTGGGCCCTCCTCAATCGCTATCGAACAGGCCATGGCCGGTGCGCTGCTATGTTCCATCGCTGGGGAGCCAGAGACGACCCGAACTGCCCCTACAGACAGACTATGACCCACATAGTCAACGACTGCCACCTCTCCAGATTCAAAGGAGGTCTCGAAACTTTACATCAGGCTCAACCTGACTCTGTTGACTGGCTACGGAAGAAGGGCAAACGCTGGAAGAAGAAAGCTAGTTTGGAAAACATTCACCAACTGAAGCCGAAGGAGTTTTCCCATTGCCACACTGCTCAGATCACTCCCTGAATCAGAGGCTTAAAGCACTGTACATTCATTATCACTGAGGAGTTTTCAGATGGCCCAGGTGGTCTTGAAGAGGGTTAGGTAGGTCTGACTAGACCTCGTTGTGTGTAGGGTGACTAGCTGAAGGCCCCCTGGAGGTCTCTTGAACCTACATTTCTAAATTGGCTGGCTTCATCTTTCCTGCAATGTATTGCTAAATTAAGCAAGTCACATCGCCATTTCAGATCCAAAGTACAAAATAGACTTCGTTTCCTGATGGGAGGAACTGCATAGCCACATTGTGAAAGGCACGAATGCAGGAAGACTGCAGAATTGGAGTCATTTTGGAACTGATCTATCTTGTAGAGATTCTAACTTTTGGAGGTCATAATATTAATCATGGCTGGCATTACTAACCTTGTTCCCTCTCTTGGTGTTATGGTGTCCTAGTTGCTAAATGAAAGCTACCTGCACCACTGTTCAAGATTCACAGACTAAAATCACTAACGGAAATAAAACATGGAGGCCAGGCAGTGGCACACTTGGTTAAGAGCACACATGTTATAGTGCACACGGACCTGGGTTCAAGCCCCTAGTCCCCATCTGCAGGAGGAAAGTTCACGAATGGTGAAGCAAGGCCGTAAGTGTCAATTAATATCTCTTTTTGTGATCAGAGTATTTAAGGGCAAGTCCTTTAGCAACTCGGAATGACATACACAGTACAGTATTATTAGTGACTCTCGCCATGTTGCATACAGGAGTTACAGAAAATTTTCATCTTACAGCTGGAAGTTTGTGTTTTTCCATCCACATTTCCTCATTTCCCTTACCTCTCATCCCTAGCAGCCATCATTCCGGTTTCTGTTTCTAAGAGTTCAACCTGATTAGATTCTCCGCATGAGTGAAATCACATGACATTGGTCTTTCTCCATCTGACTCATTTCACTTAGTGCGATGCTCTCCTGTCTGTCCTATGCTGTTACAGACTGCAGGATACTCTTTCTTATGACTCATGCACGGGGCCCACTGTGTGTGTGTCACCCCTTCCTTATCTGTTTATATGTTGATGGTCATTTAGGTAGTTTCAGTGTCTTGACTGCTGTGAATAAGGGTGCAAAGAACATAAGTGTACAACGATCTCTTCGAGATTTGCTTTTGCTTCATTTGGCTACATACACAGAAGTGAACTACTGGATCAGATGGTAGTTCTTTTTTAAATTTTTTGAGCAACTCCATGTTTTCCATAGTGTCTGTACCCATTTGTATTTTCATGAACAGTCTACAGCTATTTCTCTTTCTTTACTTCCTTACTAACATGTATTATCTCTTATCTTTATAATAGCCATTCTAACAGATATGCAGAGGTAGTTCATTGTGATTTTGATTTGCATGTCTCTGATGATTAGTGATGTTGACCTCTTTTCATTGTTGGCCCATAATATATCTTTTTTTTGGAAAAACGACCAGTTCTTATGGCTATTATAAAATTGATTTGACTTTTTAAAAGATATTTATTTATTTATTTTCCCTTTTGTTGCCCTTGTTTTTTTTATTGTTGTTGTAGTTATTATTGTTGTTGTTATTGATGTCATTGTTGTTGGATAGGACAGAGAGAAATGGAGAGAAGAGGGGAAGACAGAGAAGGGGAAAGAAAGATAGATACCTGCAGACCTGCTTTACCACCTGTGAAGCAACTCCCCTGCAGGCGGGGAGTCAGGGGCTTGAACCAGGATCCTTTGCTGGTCCTTGCACTTCGCACCACCTGCACTTACCCCGCTGTGCTACGGCCCGACTCATTATTTGACTTCTTTTTTAGATAGTGGCAGAGAAGAGAGACAGAGACAGAGAGATATAGAGAGATCACAGCACTGAAGTCACATGCATGGCAAATAATATCATATATTCTGAATATTATCCCATCATCAAATGTGTGATCTGCAAATATTTTCTCTCATTCCACACTTTCTTTTTGCTTTATTGATGGTTTCCTCAGTTGTATAGAATAGTTTAAGCTGGATGTAGTCTCATTGTTTATTTTTTGCTTCTGACATGCAAGTATTTTGGGGAATCAGTATCGAGGCATCTTTTTTGTTAATGGGGGGAGCAAACCAACTGCCCTCTGTAGCATGGCTTCTGAGGCTGCAGTTGTATTTAGAACCGAGAACTTTATGAGCGACTGGGACACTCCTAAGGAAGCCTGCTGCTCCAGCTTTGTGGCAGCTGGAGGAAGTGCTGGGGTGTGTCTGAAGCCTCAGGCCATTACTGTTATAGGCTAATAAAATGGCAAGTAAGCTCACCTCTTATGTCTGTTCCTGCTTTCCTGATATGCTTAAAAGGATTATAAGTAGATCCTTTTATGAGAAAAATAATTAGATCCTTCAGTACATAAGAAGCAGACACTGGAAGCTTTTGAAACTTCTGAAGTCCCCAGCAACCAGTCTCCCAGTGGCTCATTTTCCCATAGTGGTGCTGCAGAGTGGGAGACCTACTAATTCCCTCCATCAGCTGAGCTGTGATCCTGCACTCAGACCAGGGACAGAGTCTGAGATGACAGAAGTTATGCATGAGTGTCATCAAGGAACTGAAAGTCTGTCTGGGAGAAATGAAATGAAATAGAATGTCTAGGGCATAGACGTGGTAGCAGAACTAACTAATGTCAGCAAGGCTTCTGGAAAGAGGGAGGTTTGTGTGAAGTGGACTGCTTTCGTAAGATTTTAGGGAGAAGTCAGAATGAGTGTTGTCTGAAAGGACCAGTAGGATTTGGATAGGTGGAAGGGAGAGGGAAGACCATTGTGTGTGTGTGTGTGTGTGTGTGTGTGTGCGCGCGCGCGCGCGCGTGTCCGTGTGCATGTGTGTCTCCGTTTGCGTGTGCGTGTGTTTGCATGTGTGTGCGTGTGTGTGTCCTTGTGTTTCACAGTGAAAGAACAGGCATCGTGAATTCATCTGAGTGTAAGCTAGTGACAATTAGAACTCACCAGCAGCGTAAAAGTATCCCCTCCTTTTAATTTTAGTGCATAGTCCCAGAGGGATAAAGAATAGGGAAGTGGGGAGCCGTAGCCCTGTGGGTTAAGTGCATGTGGCACGCAAGTGCAGGGGTAAGGATCCCGGTTCGAGCCCCCCTCACCTGCAGGGGGAGTCGCTTCACAGGCGGTGAAGCAGGTCTGCAGGTGTCTCTCTCTCCCCCTCTCTGTCTTCCCCTCCTCTCTCCATTTCTCTGTGTCCTATCCAGCAACAACAACATCAATGATAGCTATAACAATAAAAAACAACAAGGGCAACAAAAGGGAATAAATAAATAAATATTAAAAAATATTTTTTTAAAAAAAGAATAGGGAATCTTCCCATGGAGAGCACGGGATATGGAATTCTGGGGGTGGCAACTGTATGGAATTGTACCCCTGTTATCTTACAATATTGTTAATCATTATTAAATCGCTGATAAAAATGAAAATGTTTTCTTTTCTTTTTTCTCAATATACTCACCAAGTTTTGTTTGTCCTTTTTATTTTATTTTATTTATAAAAAGGAAACACTGAAAAAACCATAGGATAAGAGGGTAACTCCACACAATTCCCACCACCAGAACTCTGTATCCTATCCCCTCCCCTGATAGCTTTCCTATTCTTTAACCGTCTGGGAGCATGAACCCAGGGCCATTGTGGGATGCAGAAGGTGGAAGGTCTGGCTTCTGGAATTGCTTCCCTGCTGAACATGGATGTTGACAGGTTGATCCATACTCCCAGTCTGCCTCTCTCTTTCCCTAGTGTGGTGGGGCTCTGGGGAAGCAGAGATTAAAAAGAGAGAAAAAACAAACAAACAACAAAACAACTAGCATAGCCACAGGCCCTTTGGAATATAACTAAAATATGCCTACTAGCTATCTACAAAATAGAAACCCCCCCACCCCCAAATCTTCATCTGCACTATTCCAGCCTTTAAGTTCATGATTAGTCAACAATTTGTTTGGATTTATATGTTAACTCTCTTTTCAATCACCAGGTTCCAGATGCTAGCAGGATGCCAACCAGACTTCCCTGGACAGACAACCCCACCAATGTACCTTTTTTTTTTTAATTGATTTAATAATGACTGACAAGACTGTAGGATAAGAGGGGTACAATTCCATAGAGTTTCCACCACCAGACTTCCATTGGGAGCTTCCGTATTCTTTATTCCTCTGGGAGGATGGACCCAGGATCATTGTGGAGTGCAGAAGGTGGGAGGTCTGGCTTCTGTAATTGCTTCCCCGCTGAACATGGGCGTTAGCAGGTCAATCCATACTCCCAGCCTGTCTCTCTCTTTGCCTAGTGGAGTAAGGGATCTGGAGAGGTGAGGTTCCAGGACACATTGGTGAGGTCATCTGCCCCTTTCTGTCCTTTTAAATGTGTGACATTCTTACAATGATGAGGTGGTATCTTAATTGTTATTTTGATTTGCATCTCTCTGATAATCAGTGACTTTGAGTATTTATTTTACATACTTGTTGGCTTACTGAATCTTTTGTTTGATGAAGAATCTGTTGAGATGCTCTCTTCAATTCTTTAATGGTTGCTTTTTTTTTTTTTTTTTTTTTGGTTGCTGAGTTTTGCTGTTTATTCTGCCTCTTAGCCCTTTGTCTTAAGCATCATCTTCTCCAGGTGAGAAGGCTGTCTTTCTGTTTCGGTGATTGTTTTTTTTACTGTGCAGAAGCCATTCTGTTTGATGTGGTGCCACTGGTTTGTTTTTGCGTTTGTTTTCCTTGCAGTTGGACTTGAGTCTCTGAAGACATATCTGAAGCAGACAGTACGTAGTGTTCTGCCAGTGATTTCCAGCCTAACATTTAATTCTTTCAGTCATTTCAAGTTGACTTGTGCATGGTGATATTCTTCTTCAGGAAGCTTCCTAGGAAACTCTACTTGGGAAGAACAAATGGATGAAGATTTATCTATTGGTGGTAGACTAGTAAAAGGATACTTTCCTGTGTGGTGTGTTGCTGTATTTGGTGCTTTATGCGACCCTTGTTTCATCCCAGCGATCTGTTATCTTTGGTCCAAGAAAGAGGCAGCCGAGACTACTGGGACTGCTTCCCTTTAACTCTACCTGGTTGAGAACAGCATGAGACCAGAGTCTTTTACTTCCACCCTCCAACCTCAAACCCAGGCTGCCTTTGAGGGGCTGGCAAGGGGTTTAAACAGACTCTTTTTATCTCTGCTGATGCTGATCGCAGACCCCCGATCTTTGGTAATATGTTCTTAGAGAACTCAGAGTCCAGCAGTTCTGGGACAAGACTGGCCATGTGTGACCTGTGGTCTGTGCTGACGGCTGACCTGTGTAGTTGTCACCTTCTGAGGTGCCTCCTGAGAACCACTCCAGTGGCTTCAGGAAAAATCCAGCATTCCTGGGAGCCCACAGAAGTCTCTCTGTCACAAAGAACTACCACTGTGTCTTTCTTTGCCAAGTATGTTTTATATAAAAAGAACTTCAACATGGAAACATTTCCTTTGTTCCAACCAGAGCTGCCCAGACTACCAGAACCATCATTTTGTTTACTTAGCTAATTGATTTCAAAATTACTTCTGTTGTAAACATTATTTCTCTCACTAGTTACATACCACACAGCTTATTCAACACAGGGAGGCAGAAAAAAACCCCCTGGATTTCATCCCCAGTTCACCATATTTTCAAACAAGGTTCCCGCTATTGATCTCGGAAGGTGAGGCAGGCTTTGAGAGTCGCAGGAACATAGACAAATCGGTAGGGTCCACTCAGGCTTTCTTTTCTCTGAGCAAACAAGACCCTGCAGTGCAAACACGAGTCTTTGGATTCTGTCCACACTGTTCAAACCCACTGGGGGCGGGGGCAGCTTCACCTGTCCTGAGAGTAAGTGATGAATTGGCATATTGATCTGAACAGGAGAGGCACACCAGCTCGCAGGTGCGGCTTGGCCCTCTTCCCACAGCCATTCTGATCTTCACTCTTCACACCCTGGCTCTGCCACTGAGGGAGAAGGGATGTCATCGGCACAGCCAGCAGAGCTGACAGTGACCTCTGTCTCTGGGGAGAGGTGGGCTTTCATGTGTGAAGTTTCCAGCCCCTCCTGGCCAGTCATAGGAGCCCTCGACACACAGATATATATATTTTTTCTGTACATACAAGTTATTGAGAATAACCAAAGGCCAAAGCTCATCACGGTTTTGTAGAAATTCCTTCTTAGGGACTTTCCTGTCACTTTTGGCAGCACGTGAGCTCAGGTTTTGAGGTAATAGAAGCTGAGGTGAAGTGACAGATTCATGAATGAGTCCATGGTGGAGCTCAGCCTTCCTGTGGTTTGCAAGTGCCTGTTCTTTCTGCCAACATGAAATGTTCTACTGCTGCCCCAGATCCTGGCAACTTAATTAACCCGTCATTTTTTTTTTTTTTTTTGCCTCCAGGGTTATCACTGGGGCTCGGTGCCTGCACTATGAATCCACCGCTCCTGGAGGTCATTTTTTCCATTTTGTTGCCCTTGTTCTTATTGTTGTTGTTATAGCTGTTGTTGTTGTTGTTGGATAAGACAGAGAGAAATGGAGAGAGGAGGGGAAGACAGAGGGGGGGGAGAGAAAGACAGACACCTGCAGACCTGCTTTACCGCTTGTGAAGCGACTCCCCTGCAGGTGGGGAGTTGGGGCTCAAACTGGGAGCCTTACGCTGGTCCTTGCACATCACGCCATGTGTGCTTAACCCATTGGGCTGCTGCCCAGTTCCCCCTATTTTTATTGCTGAGGGTCAGTGCCAGCGCTACAAGTCCACAGTGCCTGGTGGCCATTTTTTCATATATATATATTTTCTTTCTATTTTTATTTTATTTGACAAGGTTGAGAGAGGTTTAGAGGGAAGGGGAGATAGGGAGACAGACAGATACCTGAAGACCTACTTCACCGCTCATGCAGTGTTCCCCCTGCAGGTAGGAAGTGGGGGCTTGAACCTGGATCCTTGTGCATGGTGATATATGCGCTTAACTGAGTGACCCACTGCCTGGCCCCCTTTCTCCCCTCATTTTGCATATGGATGCAAAACGTCAATCATTTGTGAGTCTCTTGCATTTGCATTTGAACCCTGTATACAGTTTCCAATGCTCTGGAAACCAGAATTGACTTCTAAATCAGACACCAAGGGCCAGAGAGCTAGCATAGTGGTTATGCAAAAGTCTTTCTTGCCTGAGGCTCCAAGGTCCAAGGTTCAGTCCCAGGCATCAGCATAAGTCAGAGTTGGGCAGTACTCTGAAAACAAAAACAAAAAAACCTAAAAAAGCTAAACCAGTCCTGAAGGGAATTCCCATACCACAGAGTGTCTGTTTCTCTTTTAAGTTTGGAAGTAGCAACCCAAATGTAGCTGGTCACAGAGCGTATCGGTCAGCTCCACCCCCCAACGTCTCCGGGAAACAACTGTAGACAGGGGCTGTGGTTCTGGGGGGGGGGGGGGCAAAAGGGGACCTGCCACTGGAAATCAGTTTGAATCTCATTATGTGGTTTCTCTAAATTTCTATTTCTTTAAGATTTATTTCATATAAGCTAGATAGGGGAAGGAGAGAGAGAGAGAGAGAAGGAAGTCAGAACACCAAATTGGTTTATGTGTTATCCTTGAGCAGTTTGGGACTCTTGGGTGGGTATGTAAGTCTCTATCTAGCCTACCAGTTGAGCTATTTTCCCCTGCCACAATCTATCTATCTGTCTATCTATCTATCTATCTTTCTTTCTTTCTTTCTCTCCTTCATTTTTCAAACATATCAGTTTCTTTTAAAGATTTTATTTATCAATTAACTAGAAAGATAGGAGGAAAGAGAGAAAGAACCAGACATCATTTTGGTACATGTGCTGCCAGAGATTGAACTCAAGACCTCATGCTTGAGAGTCCAATGCTTTATCCACTGTGCTACCACCTGGACCATTTTTTTTTTTTCTGGCCATCAGTGTTATCCCTAGGGCTGGGTGCACAATCACACTGCTCTTGCCAGCCATTTTTCTTCTTTTTGTTTTTGATAAAGGGAGAGAGAGCAGAGAGAGAGAGAGAGAGAGGAAGAATGAGAGACAACTGTACCACCTCTTCACTGCACATGAAGCTTCCCCCTGCACTTGGGGACCTGGGCGTTGCATGTACACTCTACTGACCGACCCACCTTCTCAACATTATTTCTTCTCTTTCAGAAGGAATCGGTGTCTGTACTATATGGGGAGAGCTGCCCTGTAGTCCTTTTCTTTGCCCAAAGCGTTGCTCAACTCTGGCTTATGGTGGTGCTGGGGACTGACTATGGGACCTCTGGAGCCTCAGGCGTGAAAGCCTTTTTGCATAACCATTATGCGGTCTCCCCAGCCCCTCCCCAAACCCCAACCTGGTTTTCATTCCTCAAATAGCAGACTGTTCATTTTCAGTTCCAAGAAAGCTGAGTCAGGAGGTCACTGTAAGGTCAGTGTTATTTTAGGTCTGCTGAATTTATTAGCCTTGAGTTCCCTAAATATTCTGACCAATCAGCCCATTGTTGTTTAGCATATTTAAATTTGGGGGAAACCGCCAGGCTACGTACAATGAAGAATATATTCAGAGCCTAGGTTACCATGATCCAACAATTTCTCTCTTTCCTTCTGCTTCCCTTCTGCTCTTTTTTTTTTATCCAGTGCAGAGGACTGAGTCCAGGGCCTCCCTCTTGCAAGCTATGTATGAGCTTTGTCACTGATCTATCTCCCCTGCCCACTTTTATTTTTTAAATTTTATTAGTGATTCTTATTGATGCACAAAATTACATGTCAGCGGGGGTATAATTCCACACTGTTCCCACCACCAGAGTTCTGAATCCCCAAGCCTTCCACTGCAAGACACAGCAGTTCTCCTAAGGTTGCAGACATGGGTCACCTGTCATCTCTACAACTGTCTACATTTGTACATAATTGCCCATTTTCTTTCAGGTTCCATTCTCTCTTCCCCTCCAAGCACTCATGACTCTATTGCTTCCTCCAAAAGTCCCTCCCTCTTTCCTCCTTTCTCTCTGGGTTTGTTGGAGCTAGAGAACTCAGAGCCCTTTTGTCCTCTTCTTCCTATCACTTCTCTCCCACTGGGAGTATGGATTGAAACTCTTTTTGGGGTGCAGAAGGTGGAAGGTCTGGCTTCTGTAATTGCTTTTCTGCTGGACATGGGCGTTGGCAGGTGGATCCACACCCAAGCCTGTTTGTATCTTTCCCTAGTGGGGCAGGGCTCTGGGGAGGTGGGGTTCAGGGACACTGGTGAGGTGTCTGCCCAGGGAGGTAAGGATGGAATCACTATAGCATCTGCAGTTTGGTGTCTGGAAGGTCCTTGCCCATTTTTAAAATTAGTGATTTAACAATGTTTCACAAAAGTATAAGATTCTAGGGATATGAATTCTTACTCAAACATATTCCACTCAAGTCCTATGCACACTTTTCCCTCTCTGAGCACAATACTCATAAAAAGTTTGATAGGCAATCTATCTACCATTATTTGTTTATTTGTTTGTTTGGCAAGTTCATTTGCTTTGCTATCTCTTTTCCACTTGTTAGTCCAACCATATGATCATTGTCATTGACCTCCTCACTCATTTCACTTAGCACAACCAACTTCAGTTCCATCCATTTGGTCCCAGATTCCCCCTTTCTTTTTAACTAATGGCCATAGTATCAGGATTGTGGGATGAACAGAAACCTATATCGTACAGGCGTTTTCAAAAGAACTGGCATAAGACATGGAAAACAAAATAGGTGAGCAGCAATAACCAGTGTGATGCCAAGGGGAACGTTTCTTGCCTCAAAGGGCAAGGCCTAGCAGGCAAAAGGGCATTTCTTGCCTCTGGGAATGCTTCATGCCTCTGGGGGCATCTCTTGCCTCAAAGGGCGTTTCCTACCTCTGTGGGCATAACCTAATAAGGAGGGGAAGTTTTCTGTCTCTGGGGACAGAGCCTGCAGGCGAGGAGACATGGTCTGTAAAGTCTCAAGGCAATTGGCTGAAGTTAGTCTTTGAGAAACACAGCAGCAAGTACCAGTAAGTCCAATGGAAGTGTCTGCTTTTTCGTAGAGAGTGAGCTTTGGAGTCTGTGAATCTGTTTCTTCAGGTCGTACCAGGTCACATCACTGGTTTCTGGGGGTGTGTTGTAGTCATTCCATCTTGTAGGCGATGTCAGAGAACAGACGTCCAAATGGATTTCCAGGAATTCCATTTGAGTAGATGCTTTTTCATGTGAAGACTTGACAGCTGAAATTCACTTACTTCTCAAACAAAACTTGTAGCAGATTAGAAGTTTACTATAATTGATAACTCCATTATAATTGGAAGTCCTTTCTAGTATGATTTTAAGGTTGTTTAAACAGTTTAAACTCAATAAAATTTGGAAAGGTAAACAGAAGAACCACGGTAGAAACCTCAGGCATGAGAATAATTAACATAATCATTGCACTATCTGCCCTGCCCATAACTCATACCGTTTCAGGATTAAACATTTCAGATTTATGCCAAGACGTAAAAAAGAAATCAAAGGAGGGAAAAAACAATTTTTTTTATTGTTTCTGGATGTCTCTAGAAATCATGGCTGCGTCTAGCATTTTTTTTTAAGTCAATGTCAAACAAAAATTCAGTCATTCAAATCACTCTCTTATGAAACAGATCTCACCATGTAGCATTATGAGTCCCTGGAGGGCGTCCTAGTCCAAAAAGCTCCTCGAAATTCCATTTAGGGTGCTTCTGACTGTTCCTGATGGATTGCTTCAGGCACCCATTTTTAAAAGTGTCTTCCCATCGAAGAAAGAATCCAATCAGGAGAGTAGAACTAACCACGTGTCTCCATTCTTGGGGACTGCCACGGTACTGGAGAACGCTCCTCAAATTAGAGTAGACCTTCTCCATGGGAAACATTCGAGAAGTCCAGAAAGTCCCAGGGGAAATCCCCATGCATATCCCAAGGTCTACGACGGTCATGAAGAACCAAATTGTAGCCCGCAGCAAAATGTAGTCCTTTTCCTCAGGAAACATGGGAGAGGGAATCCAGAAAGTCCAAGGAGAAATCTCCATACATCTCCCAAGCTCTATGATTAGGGTCACAAGAAACCAAAGTTCCTGGTCAGGGAAACAAAGTGTGGCCCAGAGCAAAATGTTCCAGAGACAGAGTAACTGTCTCATGATGAAACAGTAGAGGCTTTGGCAAACCTCTTCGTAAGCAGAAGAGAAGACCATAGTGCATAGGTAGGCAAAATCTTCACTTATCTGGGAGTTGCGCAGGTCCGGTCCCACGTTGTAGGCGCCATTATGTTGTTTTTGCCGGGCTGGCTTCACAGGCAGGTAACAGACGACCAGGGACTCATGGTTGAGCTGTAGGCAGTATCTCTTTATTCATGCAGGACGCAGCGCAATCTATACCAAGCTAAGCTAAACTAAAAACTACAAACAATCTTGTCCTTATAAATATACTAGTCCAGTAGGGTGGGAACAGGATGCGATGCAGAGAGGGTGGAGAGAAAAGTGACTGGTGAAAATCAGGGTGTGACAAGGAGAGGGGGCAGAGCAAAAAGACATCATGAACCAGTGGGGATTAAATCAATGCCATGCAGTGGTTATGTAAATAGAATGCAGTGTTAAGCAGGGGGGATTAAACCAAATGAAACAGAAGGGGTTTTTAGAAGCATACCAACACCAGATGATAACATCTCCTCTCTTAATTGCAAAGCCGTATCCCATTGAATATATCGCCTATACATTCTTTAGGTAGTTGCCTGCCCTTGGGTATTTAGGTTGTTTCCATCTTTTGGTTATTGCAACTTTGCCCTTTTTTTATTAGAGAGAGAGAGAGAGAGAGAGAGAGAGACAGAGAGACAGAGAATGAGAACACCAGGCAGGGATCAAAGCTGTTTTCCACTATCCATGGAAAAACGTTCATTTAAAAAAATTATCTTTATTTATTTATTTGGATAGAGACAGTCAAAAATCGAGATGGAAGGGGGTGATAGGGAGGGAGAAAAACAGACAGAGAGACACCTGCAGCTCTGCTTCACGACTTGTGAAGCTTTTCTCCTGCAGGTGGGGCTGGGGGCTGGAAGCCGGGTCCTTTAGCACTGTAACATGTGTGCTCAACCAGGTGCGCCACCACCCAGCCTCTGAATAACGTTCATTTATATTTTCTGGAATTGAACCTAAGGCCACACAAATGTAGGACTGAAACTGAGATGAGAGAAAGATGCCTGCGGACCTGCTTCACTGCCTATGAAGCGTCCCCCACTGCTAGTGGGGAGCTGGGGCTGGAACCCGGACCACTGCGCGGGTCCCTAAGAGGGTCCTTGTGCTTAACCACGTGTCCCATTGTCTGGCTCCCAGATCAATTCTTCCTCCTCCTCCTCCTCCTCCTCCTCCCCCCACCCCTCCCCCTCCTCCTCTTCCTCTTCTTCTTTTTTTTTTTTGGCCTTCAGGGTTATTGCTGGGGCTCGGTGCCAGCACTACGAATCCACTGCTCCTCTGGTCTTTTTTTTTTGGATAGGACAGAGAGATACTGAGAGAGCAGGGGGAGATAGAGAGGCAGAGATAGACACTCGCAGACCTGCTTCACAGCTGGGGCCGGGAACCGGAATCCTTGCACAGGTCCTTGGACTTTGTTCTATGTGCGTGTAATCCAGTGCGCCACCGCCAGATCCCTCCCCCATCAATTCTTTAAACACTCACATTATAAGCCCCCCCCCAGCACTCATGAAAACCTACAGTGAATTTTTGCTTTTAGGAAGAAATTAAAACTTCTTAAGTCAGGAGGACAGGTGGTGGCGCACCTGGTTAAGCACACACATTACAGTGTGCAAGGTCCTAGGTTCAAGCCCCTGGTCCCCACCTGCAGGGGGAAATCAGGAGTGGTGAAGAGGGGCTGCAGATGTTTCTCTCCACCTCCATCTCTCCCTCCCCTCTCAATTTCTCTCTTTCTCTATCCAATAATAAATAAAAATATATTTTAAAAACTTCTTAAGTCTTGTAAACCTTTTATCATTTTATAGTTTTTTTTAATGGTTTCTGGTATATTTGTTGACACATGGTACAATTTCTCATCTATCTCCATGACAGTGTTTGCAAAACACTTTCACTCCCAACCTTTCCACCACCATGCCCCAGGGCCCTAGTCCCTATCCCCTTCCTCCCTTACCTGCCCTCCTTCCCTAGAATCCTTTGCTTTGGTGGAACACACCAATCCCAACCCAAGTTATACTCTGTGGTCCTTGTTTCTTAAGTCCTTCTTGGTCTTGCCCCCTTCTCTTGTCCTTACTCTGCCTTCTTCACAAAATACACAAGCTCCTTTTGCCTTTGGTGGGGCTAGGAGTCTAACCACATGCAAAGGGACCACCGCATGGTGTATCTCCAAGGTCTTGGACAGCTCTGTGGTGGCAGGCCAGGAATGTGCCTCCCTCTTAGAAATCCTGTGGCCACACATCTTATCTTCTGGAGTCTCACACTAAGGGTGACCAGTTTCCTCATCATCTTGTCTTCTTAACTGAGGAAGCAGGAGAGAAGAGGACAGTGGATGCTTCAATATTTAAAAGCACTGAGCCCAACACGATTCATGTGGACATTGTAATTATTATTATGCTGAATTAATGAACTTTATCCTCTCTCTCTCTCTCTCTCTTTGGCTGGAAAACATAAAAATCCTAATGAAAGGAAACAGATGTCATTGCTTTGAGCCTTTCCAAAGGAAACTGCAGTAAAATACGAACCATCAGCATATAAAACCCTGCTGTGTAACAGAGATGCTCTGATATTGTTTTCATTTACCATCTGTGTGTGAGTGGAGTCGGTGCCCCAGGGCAGCTCAGCCCCCACATCAGAGCTTTAACAACAACAAAGTCATCGAAATGTTCAGGAAAAGATCTCAAACTGCCTTCTAACTAGACTCGGTTTTCTTTTTAACCAAAAGACATATTGGTGACTTGAGTCCAAAGGAGGACTTGTGGGTTAGTAATTAAAAGGGATTTATGAGCCAGGGTAGGAAAAAGAAAATCATCAGGAAGAGTAATCTTTAGTGATCAATCTATAAACCCCTGTTAGCAGGCAAGAACTCTGGCTCACCCTGACTGTGAACAAAGCCAGCACTTGCTTCAGGAAGGGCCTTAACATGACTTCATTTGAGAGAATCTTCACAGATGACCCTGCTCGAGGATTCTGTGTTCAGGGCATCCGATTCTCTCTCTGGTGGCTTGAAGGTCCTAAGGGACAGGCTCTTTCTGCTGGTGCACACTGGAAGGAGAGAAATTTTGTTTCTATCCTAGTCTCGGAGATCAGTGGATGTTATCCTAACATGTTTGTTTTTCTACTCAATAAAAGTTTAGTTCTGTTCTTAAAGAGTGCTGAACTCTTTTTTTTTTTTAAACTACCTTTATTTATTGGATAGAGATGGTCAGAAATTGAGAAGAAAGGGAGAGATAGAGTTGGATTGAGACAGAGAGACACCTGCAGTCCTGCTTCACCACCCGTAAAGCTTTCCCCCTGCAGGTGGGGACCCAGGGCTTGAACCCAGGTCCTTGTGCATTGGAACCCAGGAGCACCACTGCCCTGCCTAGCCAGAACTCCTATTTGTAACTAGTCTCTCCTCCTCTCTGCCCCCTTCCTTCATCATTTCCCCTTCCTCTTTCTGCCACGACAATTTAGAAGCCGATGCTGACCTTGAGCAAAAAGCCACCCAGTTAGGCATCATTGACATGGGCTTTTTTGGAGTCAACAACAGAGACATTGGCAAATGTTTGGGGAGGTACATGCACACTCTCTTTCAGGGCTAAAACCAGCCTCCCCTTCCACCCTACCATCACTTCCTGTTGGAGATGTAAGATGTGATGGAACCTGTAGTTTGCCTCCCAACTTCATCAAAACAGGGACGCTGTAAAATAACTCGGGAGAAATAAAAAGCTTGCACTTCTAAGTTCTTGTAGCAGGAAACCCCAGTGGTAATGGTAATACTGTTTTTGTGATTGAAGCCAGTAAGGGAGCCCACTCATTGTCTGTGACCCCATAGGAGAGCTGGTTTGTGGTGGAGATCACGGGCTTGCTTGGCTCTCGGCCAACCTCATCTCCAGGGTTAGTCTGTGAAATCCAACAGTGACTGTGTGCCTCCCCCCCAACCCCCAGGTTGTGCCCTGTGGAGCTGAAGCCAGAGAATGGCCCCATCTATTGTCATTGTCACCCAAGCAGTTGCTCTGATCGATGGTTTCATTCTTTCACACTGCTTGGTTACCAAGGGGCTTGAATTAATAACTGACTAAAATTAATAGGGCCATAATGTCTAAATGAAATGTGGTCTGGGCTTACTTTCAACTTGACACTTTTGTATTCCTGTGGACTCAATCTTTCTCTTTTTTTTCTTTCTTCTTGGTGGTTCTGAGGCAACTTTCAAAGGACATAGATGGGTGTGTCCTGGGCTTGATTTGTGGTTTAAGTGTCTACTTTTAAATTTAAACACTCAGCAAACAAAAGACCTAGTTTTTGGATCCAGGAAGCAAAATTGTTGAAATCCAGGGTGGGGATATGGTATTTAGTGGGAATTGGAGTGAAATGGGCTAAAGATTCGTAGAGAATAACGTTACTACTCAGCACTGCCAAGAATATAAGCCACAACTGTTTTGATAAAAGTGTAGTATTCAGAAAAAGAGCAGGGACCCTCTTGTTTCTGCTTAGTCAGACCACCCATGGAGTACGGCAGTGTTCCATGGAGGCCACCTCTTTCAAGCGGGAGCACAGTCTCCACTGTAGAAAGGACAGTAACTAGGCAACGTGGGCCTTCCCAACCATGTGTAAGAGAAACAAGGAAGGAAGTGGAGGGAGACACTTCTAAGTGCGCGCGCGCGCGCACACACACACACACACACACCATGGTAGGTGGGTTAGGTGGGTTAGGGGCTATAGGGTCTGAGAAGGGCTGGTGGCTGGGAGTCCCCAGTGTGAGAAAACCCTTTAAGAGCTCTGAGGATAGTATGAATTTTGAATAGTAGTGAGCAGCCCATCACATGAATACTGTGTAACCACTGTATTTGTAGGCATTATAAAGAAGGTTAAAATATGTAACTTCAGGGGGCCGGGTGGTAGCACAGCGGGTTAAGCGCACGTGGCACAAAGCACAAGGACCGGCGGAAGGATCCCAGTTCAAGCCCTCAGCTCCCCACCTGCAGGGGAGTCGCTTCACAGGCGGTGAAGCAGGTCTGCAGGTGTCTGTCTTTCTCTCCCCCTCTCTGTCTTCCCCTCCTCTCTCCATTTCTCTCTGTCCTATCCAACAACAAGCAATAATAACAACAATGATAAACAACAAGGACAACAAAGAGAACAAATAGCCTCCAGGAGCAGTGGATTTGTGGTGTAGGCACCGAGCCCCAGCAATAACCCTGGAGACAAAAAAAAAAAAAAAAAGAAAAGAAAAAGAAAAGAAAATTAAAAAAATATGATGTAACTTCAAAGTCTTGTTCAAGTCTGAGATTTTGTGATTTTCAAATAAAAAACGTTTGTATTATTTGTTTAGTGGATAGAGGCAGCAGGAAATCAAGAAGGGAGGGAGGGACAGAGGGAAAGAGAGAGAGAAAGAGAGAGATAAGAAAGACCTGTAGCACTGCTTCACCGCCTGTGAAGCTTCTCCCTGCAGGCAGGGGAGGGAGTCGAGCAGGGGTTTGAACCCAGGTCCTTGTGCACTATAACGCGTGCTCTCAACTGAGGGCATCACTGCCAGGCTTTTGAAAGTCTGTGTTTTTAATGGGTTTAAATGAAATTTGTTAAGTGGGTGAGGAAGACGTATATACCTGAACAATCCTGACAAAGTTGCTTGGACTAACTTGCAGTGGGGTTTCAACTCTGCCTTTGCCTTGGAGGCTACATCGTAGGGGGTGGGTGGTGGTGTACCTGGTTAAGCGCACATAGTACTAAACATAAGGACCCGAGTAAGGATCCTGGTTTGAGCCCCCGGCTCCCCACCTACTGGGGGTTGCTTCACAAGTGGAGAAGCAGGTCTTCAGGTGTCTATCTCTCTCCCTCTCTATCTCCACTCCTCTCTCGATTTTTCTCTGTCCTGGTGTCTGCCTGACTCTGCCACTCACAATAGCCATTTTTTTTCTTTTCCTCTAGATAGAAGGTAAGAGACAGAGACAGAGAGATATAGTGAACGAGAGATATAGCAGCATACCACTGCTTGAACCTGAGGCCAAGTACATGATAATGAAAGCTTTGAGGGGGGGTAGTTAGCATAATGGTTATGCAAAGAGACTCTCCTGCCTGAGGCTCTGAGGTGCCAGGTTCAATCCCCTCTACCACTGTAAGCTAGAGTTGAGCAGGGCCCTGGTTGAAAAAAAAAAGGGAGTCAAGCGGTAGCGCAGCAGGTTAAGCGCAGGTGGTGCAAAGCGCTGGGACGGGTATAAGGATCCGGGTTCGAGCCCCCGGCTCCCCACCTGCAGGGAAGTCACTTCACAGGCGGTGAAGCAGGTCTGCAGGTGTCTGTCTTTCCCTCCCCTTCTCTGTCTTTCCCTCCTCTCTCCATTTCTCTCTGTCCTATCCAATAATGTCGACATCAGTAACAACAACGGTAACTACAACAAGGGCAACAAAAGGGAATAAATAAATAAATATTTTTTTAAAAATGAAAGC
Source organism: Erinaceus europaeus (assembly GCF_950295315.1). NCBI lineage: Eukaryota > Metazoa > Chordata > Mammalia > Eulipotyphla > Erinaceidae > Erinaceus > Erinaceus europaeus. Next base: position 118,087,976 of record NC_080171.1, on the reverse strand, counting down.
GTTCTATTCTGTCAACTACAGAATAGTTTTCTTTTCCTCCCCTCCCCACGGTCTGATGAGTAGAGAGAGACCTGGCTGCCAAGAAGCCTGACATTTGCAAAATGTCCCCTTCAACATGTCCACTTTATTCCCAAGAAGGAGGTACTCACAGGGAGCAGATGATTCACCATTTATAACATTGTTAGACATGTGACAATTGTTAGGAGACATGTAACCCAGAATCCAGTCCATATTTTCCCCCAGTTTAACCGGCTAACACTAGAGATGGAGATCATTAGAGTAGACAAATGTTTGGGGACACAGTGTACCAACACTTCCTTCTTGGTTGACACCGAAAAAGACATCCAAACAATCTTCAAACATTTTAACAAACAGGACAGAATTAAGAACCCAGCCAGCCCCTATTTCTTTTTTTTTTAAATTTATTTATTCCCTTTTATTTTATTGTTGTAGTTGTTGTGGATAGGACAGACAGACATGGAGAGAGGAGGGGAAGAGAGAGAGAGGGAGAGAAAGACAGACACCTGCAGACCTGCTTCACTGCCTGTGACTCGACTTCCCTGCAGGTGGGGAGCCGGGTGCTCGAATCCGGATCCTTCCGCAGGTCCTTGCGCTTTGCACCACGTGCGCTTAACCGGTTGCGCTACCGCCCGACTCCCGCCAGCCCATATTTCTGATCTAGGACCAGCTCTCGCCACTGGAAACTCTGAAAGCAAATGTTGCTTCTTCCAGGGAAACTGAGTGTTGGTACTGAAGATAGTATAAGGACTTTTTTTCTTCCAGAGCTTGGCTCACTTCTTTTGGTTTATGGTGATGTCTGGGATTGAACCTGGAATCTTAGAGGTTCAGGCACTAAAATATTTTGCACAACAAATCTGCTATCCTCCCTGCTGTTTTCTTTCATATTAATTAAATAGTGATTTATATGACTACAAGTTAATAGGAGTGTACATAAACACCATTCCCACCACCAAAAGACTGTCTCCCTCCTCCCCCTCAACCCAGAGATTTTTACTTTGGTGTCCTACTCCAAGAAGGCTTTTACTTACTTATTTTTATTTTAGAGAACATTGATCAGCTCTGCTTTATGGTGGTATGGGGGACTGAACCTTTGACTTTGGAGCGCAAGGATGGGCTTTGTGACATATGCGCTTAACCTACTAAGCTACCGTCCTCCTACTGGCCCCATTTGTTATTATTTTTTATTGAGAGGTTAATGGTTAACAGCATCGTTGTTGGCACATGGGTACAGTTCCTCATCTCACCAAGATAAGTGTCTACAAAACACTGTCAGCCCAAAATTAAGTCCATCACTGTGTACCAGCACCGAAAAGACCCCCTCGTCCCACCCCTCTCCCTGGCCTCTTTCCCCACAGTGATTTGCTTTGGTGCAATACACCAAACCAATCCAAGTTTGACTTTATGTTTCTGATTTCTGTTCTTGCTTCTTAACTTCTGCCCATGAGTGAGATCATCCCATAGTCATCTTTCTCTTTCTGGCTTATTTCACTTCACATGATTCCTTCAAGCTCCATCCACGATAAGGTGAAGAAGGTGACCTCATCATTCTTGATAGCCGAGTAATATTTCAGTGTGTATATACACCACAACTTCCTTAGTCACTCATCTGTCCTTGGGCATCTGGGTTGCTTCCAGCTCTTGGCCATTACAAATGATGCTGCTATGGACATAGGTGTACGCAGATCTCTTTGCTCTATATTTTCTCCAATACTTGTTGTTTCTTGTCTTTGGATAACAGTTATTCGCATAGGGGTAGGAAATTATATATCGTTGTCTTGATTTGCATACCCATAATGGTGATAGATGATAAATATATTTTCATATGTTGCTAGTCATCTTATGCCTTCCTCTCAGTAGTGTTTATTTAGATCCTTCGCCTACTTTTTAAATGTCCTGTTTTGATGTTGTGTTTGAATTCTTTATATATTTTGGACACCAATCTCTTGTTGGATATGTGTTTGGCAAATACCTTCTCTCATTCTGTAGGGTGCCTCTTCATGTTGATAATAGTTTCTTTCACTGTATGGGAGTTTGATGTCCGATTTGTTTATTTTCCTTTTGTCTCCTATACTGCTGGGGTTGAATCTCCAAAGATATTTCTAAGGTTAGTGTTGAATACTGTACTGCCAATGTTTTTTTTTTTCCTATGAATATTATTGTTTCAGGGTTCACTTACATGCAAGTCTTTAATGTATTTTGACTTAATTTTGGAGGGCATGGTGTGAATGGTTTAGTTTTACTCTTTTGCACATGATTGTGCAGTTTTCTCAATAACTTTAATTGAAGAAACTTCATTTTCCACTATATATTCTTGGGTCCTTTGTATTAAATTGGTTGCTAAGACAAAGCAGATGCAGTTTCTCTTATTTATTTTTACTATTTAAAAATTTTGTTTTGGGAGTTGGGTAGTAGCGCAGCGGGTTAAGCACACATGGCACAAAATGCAAGGACCGGTGGAAGGATCCCCGTTCGAGCTCCTGGCTCCCCACCTGCAGGGGAGTCGCTTCACAGGCGGTGAAGCAGGTCTGCAGGTGTCTGTCTTTCTCTCCCCCTCTCTGTCTTCCCCTCCTATCTCCATTTCTCTCTGTCCTATCTAACAATGATGGCATCAATAAGAACAACAACAGTAGTAACTACAACAATGAAAAACAAGGGCAACAAAAAAGGGAATAAATAAATAAAATATTTAAAATTTTATTTTATTTTAATGAGAGAGAAATGCAGTGAGAAAGACACAGTGAAAGACTAGAGCACTACTCAGCTCTGGCTCTTGGTGGTGCTGGGGATTGAACCTAGGACCTTGGAGCCTCAGGTATGAGAGTTTTTTGCATAACCATTGTGTCTTCTCCCCAGACACAGTTTATTTTTTTAAATAAATATTTATTTATTTATTTATTCCCTTTTGTTACCCTTGTTGTTTTATTGTTGTAGTTATTATTGATGTCGTCGTTGTTGGATAGGACAGAGAGAAATGGAGAGAGGAGAGGAAGACAGAGGGGGAGAGAAAGATAGACACCTGCAGACCTGCTTCACCGCCTGTGAAGCGACTCCCCTGCAGATGGGGAGGCTTGAACCCGGATCCTTCAGCCGGTCCTTGTGCTTTTGCACCACTTGCACTTAACTCGCTGTGCTATCACCCTACTCCCCAGACACAGTTTCTTCTTCTTCTTTTTTTTTTTTTTTTCCCCCTCCAGGGTTATTGCTGGGCTCGGTGCCTGCAACATGAATCCACCGCTCCTGGAGGCCATTCCCCCCCCCCCTTTTTGTTGCCCTTGTTGTTGTAGCCTCGTTGTGGTTGTTATTTTTGTTGTTGGACAGGACAGAGAGAAATGGAGAGAGGAGGGGAAGACAGAGAGGGGGAGAGAAAGACAGACACTTGCAGACCTGCTTCACCGCCTGTGAAGCGACTCCCCTGCAGGTGGGGAGCCGGGGGCTCGAACCGGGATCCTTCCGTCGGTCCTTGCGCTTTTTGCACCACATGCGCTTAACCCGCTGCGCCACCGGCCGACCCCCACCAGACACAGTTTCTTACACAAACTCATTGCATATGTTCATGAGAAAGGCACAGAAGTCAGTCCTTGGATGAACAATCAGATCTCATCTTACTAGGCATAGTGCTGAAGGCCTTAGCAATTGTTGGGATACTTTTGAGACATCTGATCTTGCTTTTGTCACAGGAGACCAATACATCATGCTTGCTTATTTGCCACTTTTCTTGATTATTCAGAACACCATCTGGATGGTTAGAGCCATTCAGCAAGGCTGTGCTGATTTCAGCTGGCCAACACATGAACCTCATCCATTTGTAGAGTTGCTTTGAGGCCAACGTTTGGGCCATGCTTTCTAGTTGGGTGGTGAACCAGTGAGTGGGATCATGGAAAAGGGAATGCAGGTTCTGGGAGTGAGGAGGGATGCCACCACATTCCTGTGACAGAAGGAGAAAGCAAAAGGACTATGAACTTCATGCCTCTGTGTTGCTTATGAGCTCATTTGTACAGAATGGAGTGAAAAAGGCAGGGAGATGGGATAAGAGAAAGATAAATGATGTAGAAGAACACAGAGAAAAATTGGACCTGATTTATTCTGACGTTTGAACCTTCGACTGTAACGTTATAAATCATTTCTTAGGGAGGAATTTATTTCCTGAGCTTTGCATAACTGCATCAGCCTGGCATGTGGATGAGAACAGGGACTAGAAATTTGAGAAGGGAAAATGGTGGTTTGTACATACAAAAGTGGTTTGAAACCACAACTGACAATTTTGTCAGTGCTGAGAACTCTTGTAGGACTGCGACCTGCTACCACAGTGAGTCAGAATGCCTTGGACTCTGCTTTCAGCTCTTCCTAGATAGAATTCTATTTAAATAAATTATTTAAAGTTTCTGTGTCAAGTTTTTTCAAATATATTGATTCATTTATTTTACAAGCTACACACACACACACACACCAGAGCATCAACTAATGTCAGAACTACACTTGAGACCTCAAGCTTGCAAGCCCAGAATTCTATCACTACACCACCTCCCAAGCCACAAATAATTAATTTTTATTGATTTAACTTTGGTTAGAAGACTATTAAAATTTAGGGTTATATTTTTACATCTTTGTATGTGCATAAAACTGCCTTCCCCTCAAGTTACTGTGCCATCCAATCAGAGAGACCCTCAACCTGTCCTTCCCACCCTCGCTTTCTATCCCATCTAATAATCATCATAAATTTAATCAAGCCTAAGAGTACATCTTTTTTTGCCAGCTTGTCTGTCTTATCAACTTATTTTTGTGATGCCAGGGCCTTGGACATGCATCATTTCACTGCCTTTTCATCCCCTTTTATTTAATATATACACATAAGTATTATATGTGTGTGTGTGTGTGTGTGTGTGCATATATGTATACACAAGTATGCCAGTTCTGGTCAGTTCTTGCATCTGCATCCTGTGTGAACTGCCCTTCAGTAGACCTGCAAAGCCTTGCTCTATACAACACGCTGTGTACAACACCCTTTCTCCAAGATGTGCTCCAAAGTGTGCACCAGAGAGGGGTGTCTCCAGCTTGTGACGCTCAAGAACAAGGTCGCACATAGCAGCTTCTAGTGTTGAGAGACAGGTTCTTCACATCTACCCTCTTGTATACATGTATTTGTTTTCTTTTCACAGGGACGTCTTTGCTGTAGGTTAATTTTTCAGAGTGATAGAGAGAGAGACACCACCGTGAGAGCCACCACAGTGGGAGCCACCACAGCACTGAGGCCTCCTCTAGAACCTTAGCACTCCATGTGTCGCTCTGGGGGCTTGAGTCCTGGGTTGTATACACGGTGACTTCCCAGGAGAGAGATCTAATGAGTCTTCGTCTCCTTGCTTTTTAAACTCTGCAAGATAAGCATTAATTGCCACTGACTATTCTTTCTTATGACTTATTTATTCCTAGAACACTGCTCATCTCTGGTTTATAGTGGTTCTAGGGCTTGAACCTTGAATCCCTAGTAACTCAGGTACGAAAGTCTTGTTGTATAGCCACTGTGCTATTTTCCCAGCCCCTGGTAATTCTTTATACTTGAGAGTCCAAAGCTTTACTACTACACCACCTCCTGGACCACAACCTGGTAATTCTTTATATGCAAGATAACTGGATTACTGAGACGATAAGACTTTTGTTCAATGCAGTTTTCAGAATCATCTTATATACCCAATAACCAAACTCAACTGTAGAGGGGGTATTGATAGTGTGTTAACTTTAATTAAATTTCACTTCTCTTTATGCTCTCAGTTTCAACTTGTTTTTTTTCTCTGTGCAGCACCCAGTTGTCTCATTTAAGTCCTTTGCTTCTTTGCACGTGGAAACTCTTGGAGTTCCATTCCCCCACTAGTTCCTGAGAGACTCCAAGGAGACTTGGTTTCACATGTGGTTGGCCACATCCAGCGCCATGTGGCTGGTCGCCCACCCACCAAATGCAGAGGCCACGTGGCCCACCAGCCCCACTCTCTTCTATCAGCTGGGTCTTTGCACTTTTCACTCCCCCACCACATCTACATGATTAGAAATTGTGTGCGTCCAGCTCAGATCGATGGGGCTTACAGTCAACAGTATTTATATACTTTCCCCATATTTGGGAGCTACTTTCTTCCCTGATCCAGCTTTCCAGTCCTTTTTCCAACTATGACACCATCTCCGCAGATAATAACCTGGGTCCACCTGGATATTAGATGTCAGGTGCAGGCAAAAATAAGTAAAGTCATGGGCCTTTTGGAATACATTTAAAATAGACCTACTAACTTTTTCCAAAATGGAGACCCCCCCCAATCTTCATCTGTAATATTCTTGCCTTTAGGTTCATGATTAGTCAACAATTTGTTCTGCTTTATATCTTAACTTCTTTTTTCAGCCACAAGGATCCATATGATACCATAATGCCAACTGGATTTCTCTGGGCAGATGACCCCACCAATGTGTCTTAGAGCCCTGCTTCCCCAAAGACCCACCCCACTAGAGAAAGAGAGAGAGAGAGAGGCTAGGATTATGGATTTATTTGCCAACACCCATGTTCAGTGGGGAAGCAATTACAGAAGCCAGACCTTCCACCTTCTGCATCCCATAATGACCCTGGGTCCATACTCCCAGAGGGATAACGAATAGGAAAGCTATCAAGGGAGAGGATTGGATGTGGAGCTCTGGGGGTAGGAATTGTGTGGAAATGTACCCCTCTTATCCTATAGTCTTGTCAATATTTCCATTTTATAAATTTAAATAAAAAAATTAAAAGCAAAAAAGACAAAGAAAGAAAGAAATCCTGTGTCTATCTACTGATACCGTATTTCCATTTATAGTAGCCATTGTGTTATGCCTCATAGACTCATGGTTAGAAGCCTGCACTGTGTATGAAACCTAATGGAATAAACTTCGCAGTGACTTATAGTCATTGGCGGTCGAGGGAAGGGCTTACTGAGAGAGTCTTGAGATCATCAAACTTTCTTTGTCCTGAGTAAAGAATGCATTTTAATCTCTCTGCAGTTATATTCAGCCATCTGGCTTTGTGGCAAGAATTGAAAGAGAATTGTGTCAGGAGAGTAAAGACAGGAGATGACCTGCATGTTAGATTACTTGGGTAACTTTCTGCAAAACACTCATGAATCTACAGGTACTAGTGTGTTTCCATGGGCAGAAACTTTTTTTTTTTAAATTTATTTAAGAAAGGATAAATTAACAAAACCATAGGGTAGGAAGGGTACAGCTCCACACAATTCCCACCACCCAATCTCCATATCCCCTCCCCTGATAGCTTTCCCATTCTCTATCCCTCTGGGAGCATGGACCCAGGGTCATTGTGGGTTGTAGAAGGTGGAAGGTCTGGCTTCTGTAATTGTTTCCCCGCTGAACATGGGCATTGACTGGTCGGTCCACACTCCCAGTCTGCCTCTCTCTTTCCCTAGTAGGGTGGGTCTCTGGGGAGGAGGAGCTCCAGGACACATTGGTGGGGTCTTCAGTCCAGGGAAGCCTGGCCGGCATCCTGATGACATCTGGAACCTCGTGACTGAAAAGAGAGTTAACATACAAAGCCAAACAAATTGTTGAGCAATCATGGACCCAAAACTTGGAATAGTGGAGAGGAAGTGTTAGGGGAATACTCACTGCAAACTCTAGTGTACTTCTGCTTTCAGGTATATATTTTGCACTAGTTTATGGATACGTGTGAACATATGCTCTCTCTCACAGAAACTGGTGTATATCTAGGTTTTGGGGCTTTGTTAGAAAGTGAACCACCTGAGACGGAATTAGAGTATACTATGAAAGGAAAGGTCTCACCCGAGTAATGAAGCTGAAGGGTTGTCATTCCACACATGAAGTCTCTGGACACAGTCTGAAGTGAAGCATGTTGAGGTGGCAATCACTGTGTAGATTAGGTTGCGATCGGCAGATGCAATATTATTTGATATGGATTGGGAGAGGCATATGGGAAAGTGGGCCCTATCCAAGGGTTCCAGGACTGGGAGAAGTAGAGGCTCTATAGTGGAGATGTGAGGTTCCTGCTGTCTTAGGGTTCAAAAAGACAATCAATAGTTAATGTTATCATCACATTATTTGGTAATTGGGTTAACTTTGAAAAGTCCTTTTGTTAGGGTTTGCTGTACAGTACCCAGTATCTTGTATATATAGCTGTGCTATTGGTTGCTTCTGATCTACTTGGTTTAGAGAGAGTCCGCATATCAAATACACAGCCTATATATTAAAAAGATTCAGTTTGTGTTTTGAAAAACTTCGAGACATACAATTAATTTTCCCCCTCTCGTATTAATTAACTAGTGATTTATATGACTACATTTTACTAGGAGTGTACATAAACACCAGTCCCACCACCAAAAGACTGTGACCCATCCCTCCTACCCACTCCCACCCCCCACTGTCCCAGGAAGCTGCATGTCTACCCCTCACCACACGGCTTTTACTTTGGTGCCCTACTTACAATTTGGTCAGGTCCTGCTTTTAGTTTCCCTTTCAGATCTTCTTCCTCAACTTCTGTTGACGAGTGGGATCATCCCACACTCATCTGTATCTTTGGGCAGAAACATTTGATTCATACCACTCCTGTACTTGCTTTCCATCAAAAGAATTCATAAAGTGGGATTTCATACTCATTCTTAATTCTTCTACTGCCAAATGCAATGTCTAATTTGAAGCCCCCAGGGTCAACAGATTGTGAATATTCAACAAGGCATGACACTGCTTTTTTTTTTTTTTGTCGCATTTTTTATAATGACTAGGACTAAAGGGACTTCAAAATCCCTTTCAGAAAAAAAAAAAAAACCTAGACTGTTTTGACAAATCTTATGGCGCAGTGAGCAGCTCAAAGACTGAAGATGCTAGCACTGGGGTAGATGGTGCACAATGCCGTCTTCTCAGAGAGCAAGAAGTACCAGGTTACCGAAAGGCATGGTGTCTGCGTAGGAAATTTCCGTTTTAGAGAGCACCATCATGAGATGCCACAGGATTTCCAGAGACAGGACATGATGCTGTTCTCTGAGAGACCTAGCTAATGCCTTCCACTGTGTGGGACTCTGATCGTCATGGGGCAGTCAGTCTGATGGTCAAAGGCAGAAGATGACCAGCCCTTCATAACTTTATTTGGCATAAACATAATGAGGTCACTTAGTTGGATGCCCTGCGTCTCAGTTTCATGTGAGAGTGGGGAGAGAGGATGCTGTCTATGACATTTCTATGTTTGTACATGGGCCAAATTTGCCCGCTATATGACAGAGAACTACCACTTTCATGGTCTTTTTGTAGCCTTCTTTCCTGCCAGGAAGACTAAACTAGATATTATCATTGCCTTTTTTAAATTTTTATTTATTTATTCCCTTTTGTTGCCCTTGTTATTTTATTGTTGTAGTGATTATTGTTGTTATTATTGATGTCATCATTGTTGGACAGGACAGAGAGAAATGGAGAAGAGGGGAAGACAGAGAGAGGAAGAGAAAGACAGACACCTGCAGACCTGCTTCACCGTCTGTGAAGCGACTCCTTTTGCTTTTCATGCTTTTTCCTTTTATTAGTGATTTAATAATGATCGACAAGATTGTGGGATAAAAGGTATAATTCTATACAATTCCCACCACCAGAGTTCTGTGTCCCATCCCCTCCATCGGAAGATTCCTTATGGAAGTACCCCTCTGGGAGTATGGACCAAAGATATCTATGGGGAGCAGAAGGTGGAAGGTCTGGCTTCTCTGCTGGATATTGGTGTTGGCAGGTGGATCCACACCCCAAGCCTGTGTCTTTCTTTCCCTAGTGGGGCAGGGCTGGTGGAGGGTGAGGTTCTAGGACATATTGGTGAGGTCATTTGCCCAGGGAAGTCAGGTTGGTGTTATGGTAGCATCTGTAACTTGGTGGCTGAAAAGCATTAAGATATAAAGCAGAACAAGTTGTTTAATAATCAGAAACCTAAAGGTAAGAATATAGCAGATGAGATTTGGGGGTTGGTCCTCCATTTTGGAAGAAGCTAGGAAGTCTTTTTTAGGTTTATTCCAAGGGACCTATGACTTTCCTAATTCTAGTCCTAGTCCCAACTCTGACACCATCTCCCCAGACAATACAAACATATATTTTTACATACATATGCATTGCTTGATTTCTTTTGAACTGGAATTCCAAATTTGGCTATCCGCAGATTAATGACTGCGCTCTCTGGACACTGGAGCATGGGCTTGGTGCGTCTGTATTTGGCTGATGGAGATGTGCTGTCATTTGCTTTTGTTTTGTTTCGTGGCTAGCACTGAGGCTAAGAGACAAGAGTAAAGAAAAGTCATGGCATCTGTTCCCACCTGCTCTCTGGACTGGCTTGGCTCTGAGGAAGGTGCATTTGGGGCCAGAGACTGAGGACGCTGTCTTTATGGAATGTGGAATGTGTTCTGAGAGCACAGTATTCATGATAGTGGCTTTCTGCTGCTGTCAGATGCCTGCATGCCTCCAGCAGCCTAAAGCCCAGTGGCTCTGCGTATCCGGAGACAGTACCCACAGGGCTCACCTGCATCTGTTTGGATGAAGCAAACAGCACCAAGGTGGGGAACTAGTCTCAGTCTTCAGGATCGTGGAGAGTCTGATAGGAGGGAAAAGGTATGCTGGGTGCAATGAAAAATCCAGCTGCTTAACATGGGATGTTTCCTTGGAACAGTCTCAGGAGCCCTCTGGGGCATGGCGCAGCTCATGGTCCTGTCTGTGCACACAGGAGCCTCGTGAGTCCTCTGTGCGCCGCTTACAGCCTGCTGTTTCCGCTAGGCGTTACAATGCCAGTCATATCTGAGGACACTCAGTCCCTGTAGACGATAATGCTGCTTATACACGTCAGACTAAAAAAAAAAAAATCAAGTGTGTGTGAGTGCTAGGTGGTGGTGCAGCCACTGTTACCATGTGCAAGGACCCGGGTTCAAGCCTCTGGTCTCCACCTGAAGGGGGAAGCTTCATGAGTGGTGGAGCATTGTTGCAGGTATCTCTCCTTCTCTCTGTCTTTCTCTCCCTCCTCCCCTCCCTTCTCTCCCTCTCTCTGTCTCTTGACATCTCTAAGAGAAGAAGGAGAAGAAACCACAGAAGAAGAAGGAGAAGGAGAAGGAGGAGGAGCAAAGAGAGTTTGGAAGACTTCCAGGAATGGTGGAGCAGTGCAGGTACTTAACTCCAGCAATAGTCCCAAAGATGGCAAAGAAGAAATGAAATGTTCACTGACTTTTCTCTGGCCTGTGGGCATGCCATTAAGATCAAGCCCCAAACTTGGACCTTATCACTTATTAAGAGTGACTTTCCCCAAGTTACCCTATTGAAACTCTTGCCTCAATGTTTTTAGCTTCCACACCTTTGTATGCAATTTTTCTCTCAGTCAAAATGACTTTTTTTCAGCACCAGCCCCCAGTGTCAGACTCCTATCATCCCTGAGGGCTCTGAGTTTGCACGTGGTTGAGACTGTTTCTGTGCAATTGACATTGTCCTGATCTGCAGGGTTATGACTGACTTGTGCATTCTAGACCCCCACGTCGGGAAGTTAATTCTGCGTCAGCTAAGGGAACAACTTTAAACTCATTTATGTAAAACATTTCTGTTCATTTCAAAGCAGCACTGAGCCCAGGATTGACAGTTTTCTAGGTGCTACACTCAAAACCACGGGAACGAAGTGCTTAGCTTCTGCTGTGATCCTCCGAAGTTCTTCAGCAGGACAAGCAAACTAGCCCACCCTGAACTCTCACTGTAAGCCCTTTCTTTTTAAAAGTGCACACTTAACCCCTCTGGGCACATATATCATGACTGGAAAGAGCCACACAGGAAAGCCAAGAAAGCAGCAGGCTTAACCAGTGTCCAAACTGGTCAGCATTTAGAAAAGCATCACAACTGGGAGTTGGGCGGTAGCGCAGCAGGTTAAGCGCACGTGGCGCAAAGCGCAGGGACCGGCGTAAGGATCCCGGTTGGAGCCCCGGCTCCCCACCCGCAGCGGAGTTGCTTCACAGGCGGTGAAGCAGGTCTGCAGGTGTCTGTCTTTCTCTCCTCCTCTCTGTCTTCCCCTCCTCTCTTCATTTCTCTCTATCCTATCCAACAATGACGACATCAATAATAACAACAAGAACTACAACAACAATAAAAAACCAACAAGGGCAACAAAAGGGAAAATAAATAAGTAAATATAAAAAAAATTTAAAAAAAGAAAGAAAAGCATCGCAATGAAGGTAATTATAGCCTCTGCACCATTTGACTTATCCCCAGTCCGTCAGGCCATCAAGCTCCCTCTGACATTCTGTTGCCCCTGTTTATGTAGTTGGTCTCTGCTGGCTGGGAGGATTTACCCCAGCTAATCCGTGGGCCACTCATCTAGCTCATGTTTCTTGCATTCCTGCCTGCCTGGAGTGGCACCTTGACTGTTCCGCCCGGCTGGGTGCTCAAGTCCAGTTAGCACATCATGCCCACTGGGCAAGGGCAGCTCACTGGGCACATTCTCATCCTGGAGAGATCCCGGCACAATTCACCTCAGGATCCAGCAGATCCACAAGGTGGAAATCTCACAGCATCCGGGGCTTGTGGCCCCCAGCGTGCCCACATGGATAGCTTGACTCCACAGGGTAAAAATGTCCAAACCCACCTGGAACTTCATAGTTAGTAACATGCCTCCATATGTTTGGTCGGTTTAACCCTCACAGTCATCTGTGAGGTAGGCAGAGCAGAGATCTAAGGCAGTATAACTAGAGTTTCTTTTTCTTTCTTTCTTTCTTTTTTTTTTTTTGCCTCCAGGGTTATTGCTGGGGCTCGGTGCCTGCATCATGAATCCACCACTCCTGGAGGCCATCCTTTCCCTTTTGTTGCCCTGTTTTTTAAAAATTTTTATTTTTTTATAGTTGTTGTGGTTATTATCATAGTTATCGATGTTGCTGCTATTGGATAGGACAGAGAGAAATGGAGAGAGGAGGGGGAGACAGAGAGGGGGAGAGAAAGACAGACACCTGCAGACCTGCTTCACCGCTTGTGAAGCGACTCCCCCGAAGGTGGGGAGCCGGGGGCTCGAACCAGGATCCTCAAGCCTGTCCTTGTGCTTTGCGCCACGTACGCTTAACCCGCTGCGCCACCGCCCTACCCCATAACTAGTTTCTTGGTGGCAAGTGACAGAAACCAGCTTGGGCAGGCTTCAGCACAGGTGAACTTACTGGGATACTATAGGTTACTGACGTCATCCAGGTCAAAGCTGGAGGAGAGGGCTGAGATGGAGCGGCTCATTGTGCCCGTCTTTGGAACTCGATGGTCAAGAACTGAGGACCTGGGAGCATCTAATTGGCCCTTAGGGGTTAGTTAGCACCTTGCCACTGATCAGACAAAGGCCTTAACTGACTATTCTGCTCAGTGGACCCACAGGGAAGTGTTGTGGGGTCAGAACAAGAACAAGGTAATTCTTGCTGTGCGCACCTCACCTTATGGTAGTGAACACTGTGCTAGATCCCAGTGTGTATACCAAGCCAAGCACATTGAAGTGTGCACGGGTAATCCAGTGTTCTGATCGGCAGGGAAACAGTCGCTCTCCTGGAAATGTGGAGCTGTGTGCCTCTGCTTTTGAAGCAGAATTGTCTTGTGAATTGTCACACTGGTAAGACAGGAACATGTGTGAGAAAATAACAAAGAAATGCTTCTTGTACAGGTGACAGGAGTAGAAGACAAGGTATGGTGCTTCTGTCTCTAATCTGAGGGAAGAAAGGCTTCTTGTACAGGTGACAGGAGTAGAAGACAAGGTATGGTGCTTCTGTCTCTAATCTGAGGGAAGAAAGGCTTCTTGTACAGGTGACAGGAGTAGAAGACAAGGTATGGTACTTCTGTCTCTAATCTGAGGGAAGAGTTATAGAAAACTGAGGTTGGGGGTTGGGCGGTGGTGCACCCAGTAAAGCGCACATAGTATGAAGTGCAAGGATGCCACAAAGATCCGGGTTCGAGTCCCCCGGCTCCCCACCTGCAGGGGCGACACTTGTCAAGCTGTGAAGCAGGTCTGCAGGCGTCTGTTTTTCTCTCTTCCTTTCTTCCCCTCCTCCCTCAAATTCTCTCTGTCCTATGCAGTAAAGTGGGAAAAATGGCTTCCGGGAGCAGTGGATTCGTTCCAGTGTTGGCTCTGAGCACCAGCAATGACACTGGAGGCAGAGAAAAAATAAAGAAAGAAAGAAAGAAAGAAAGAAAGAAAGAAAGAAAGAAAGAAAGAAAGAATAACAACAAAAAGCTGATGCTGTGCTTCCAAAGTTCCAAAGTTAGTGGTTACACTGCTTCTCCTGCTGTGATTAAAATCTTGCCTGAACAGACTGCTGTCTTCATTTCTGATACATGGCCAGGCTCTGGGAGATTATTCCAAGCAACATCTGCACAAATCCGAGGAACACTAGGACTCAATTACGTCAAGTATCAATAGCTAACTATGCAAAGAACTTTATGTGAATAATTACATGTTTCTTTAAAGTTTGTCCCAGATTATGCAAATGCACTACAGTTCAAATGTTACACTAATCTGGGGAGAGGATGTGGTCAATAGTGGAACCAATTGCTAAAATAAAAAAGTATTAAAAGCCTGATTTACCTTAAAAATGTAAAGATATCTTAGAATATTTATAGTGTATTCTGGATGTTTTGATAGGCAAAGGTTCAAAGATGAACAAATAAAACAACTAAGCAATTTTTTTTTTAGTGGGGATTGACAAAAGTGGAAAAAGATGGTAATATCATCAAGTTGATTAAAAAAAAATCACAAAAGAAAAAAAGCTGAAAATGGTCAAAGGCTGAATCTGGAAACCAGAAGGTAGTTTTAAGGCTGATGAAAGTGTTTAAATATGCTGAGTGAAATAGTTTATGGAATGTATTACAGGAAACACGTAGGAGAGTTAAGAGTGAACGCTAAGTTATGTCTAGATGTCAGTTCTGGGTTTCATGACAAGTGACAGTTCTGTGTGGGGTGAACCACTGGTTCCATAGCTGTGTGACTTTGTCAAGATGACGACAGTTCACTCAGATTCCGATATCACCCAGGGAAAGTTTTGTACTTTGAAATGTTTTTTTTTTAAATTCATGAGTTTGTTGGATAGAGACAGAGAGAAATTGTGAAGGGGGAGGTTGAGAGGGAGAGACAGACACCCGCAACAGTGCTTTACGTCTTGTGGAACTTCCCCACTGTAGGTGGGAATCAGGGACTTGAACTCAGGCTCTTGGGCATTGCACCATGCATATTCAATTGGGTATGCCACTGTCTGGACCCTAAAATGTATTTTTAGGAGATAAAAAAAAAAACCCTTACTATTGGTAAATTTTACAAGCATCGATGCTCATTTTTAATATTAATTTAATTATGACAGACAATTCCATTGGATAAGAGGTACAATTTGATTGGACAATTCCATACAATTCACACCACCAGAGTTCCTCATCCCATCCCCTCCATTGGGAGCTTTCCTACTCTTTATCCCTCTGGAAGCATGGACCCAAGGTCATTATAGGGTGCAGAAGGTGGAAGGTCTGGCTTCTGTAATTGATTCTCCATTGGACCTGGGCGTTGGCAGGTCGATCCATACTCCCAGCCTGTTTCTATATTTCTCTAGTGGAGCAGAGCTCTGGGGAGGTGGGGTTCTAGGACACATTGGTGAGGTTGTCTTCCCCAGGGAAGTCAGGATGGCATCATGGTAGTGTCTGCAACTTGATGGCTGAAAAGCATTAAGATGTAAAGCAGAACAAATTGTTAAATAATCAGGAACCTAAAGGCAAGACTAGAGCAGATGAGATTTGGGGTCTCCACTTTGTATAAAGCTAGGAAGTCAATTTTAGGTATATTCCAAGGGGCCCATGACTTTACTAATTTTTGCCTGAGCTTGACAACTAACTGACATGCAGGTGGGCTCAATGTATTGTCTGGTGAGATGGTGTCAGAGTTCAAAATAAGACTGGAGAGCTGGATCTGGGAATAGTGTATATAGACCCTCATATTAAAATCTGAGACTCTTGAAGGTAAGGTAAGATGCATAGAGTTAAGTATGGACCCACTCTTTCCTTTATCATAGTCTGTACTCAAAGCACAGACTATGATAAAGTATTTACTCAAGAGCTTGAATTCCTGTTAAGAATTGTGTATTGGGAGTCAGGCTGTAGCAGAGCAGGTTAAGTACACATGGCACAGGGATCAGTGTAAAGATCCCGGTTTGAGCCCCCATCCCCCACCTGCAGGGGGAGACATCTTACTCCCTCCCTCTCTGTCTTCCCCGCCTCTTTCTATTTCTCTCTGTCCTATCCAACAACGATGACAACAATAACAACAATAATAACTACAACAATAAAACAAGGGCAACAAAAGGGAATAAATATTAAAAAAAAAAGAATTGTGTACCAAGGGCTGAGTGATGGTGCACCTGACTGAGCTCACACTTTATCATGCTTAAGGACCCAGGTTCGAGCCCGCAACCCCCACTTGCAAGGGGAAGCTCCATGAGCAGTGAAGCAATGCTTTAGGTGTCTCTCACCTCCCTACCTCTCCTTTCCCTACCCTCTCCATTTCTCTCTGTCTTGTCAAATATATGTGTAAAATGAAGAATTGTGTGTCAACAATACATTCTTCTCTGAGAAACTGTGAACTTAATGAGGGTATAGGACACGCTTTATTTGTGAAAGTTTGGTATCCACCACAGTTCCTGACATACATAGATTAGTAAATATCCAATAGACTAAATATGCATTTATTTAAACACAAGTTGATCCACATCTTCTGTACTTCTTTTACTTCTTTTTAAAAAAAATTTTTGGTATTTATTTTCCCTTTTGTTGCCCTTGTCTTTTTATTGTTGTAGTTACTATTGTTGTTGTTATCCATGTCGTCGTTGTTGGATAGGACAGAGAGAAATGGAAAGAGGAGGGGAAGACACAGAGGAGGAGAGACAGACAGACACCTGCAGACCTGCTTCACCACTCCTGAAGTGACAGGTGGGGAGCGGGGGGGGGGGGGGGCTCGAACTGGGATCCTTAGGCCCTTCGCGCCACATGCGCTTAAACCACTTCACTACTACCCGACTCCCCTTTTGCTTCTTGAGTGAAGATTTTGTTGGTTTGAGTTGCAGTTGGAATTGAAGGGAAAAAAAAAAAAAGGCTATTTCCAGGCCAGCGAAACAGCTCATTTGGGTAGTGTGCAGCTTTACCTTGCCTGCGAGCCGTGTTTGAGACTGGCTTTCACAGAATGGAAGGAAACCTTGGTGCTGTAGTATCTTTCCCTCTGCCTCTGCCTTTGTGTCTCTGTCTAAAAAGAAAAGAGAATCACATTTAGTCATGACCGTCAGAGACTTTGGAAGATAAACCTACTAAACAAATGTGTAGAAACTTAGTGTGTTGGTAGCACAGAAACTTCCCAATGAATCTAAGAAAGAGAATAAAGGCTTTCAAGAAGCCACTGTGGTTGGCACTTGGAATAGCTTTACGTTAATTTACATTCTATAAAACACAATTTGGGAGTCGGGCAGCAGTGCAGAGCGTGAGCGCAGGTGGCAAAACGCAAGGATCCGGGTTCCAGCCCCCCACCCCCACCTGCAGGGGAGTCGCTTCACAGGCGGTGAAGCAGATCTGCAGGTGTCTGTCTTTCTCTCCCCCTCTCTGTCTTCCCCTCCTCTCTCCATTTCTCTCTGTCCTATCCAACAACAATGACATTAATAACAACAACAATAAAACAACAAGGGCACCAAAAGGGAATAAATAAATAAATAAATATTAAAAGACAACCCAGAATCTAAGGGGCTGGGTGGTGGCGCACCAGGTTGAGTACATGCATCACAGTGCACAAAGACCCAAGTTCAAGATCCCAGTCTCCATCTGCAGGGGGAAAGCTTCGTGTGTGGTGAAGTGGTCCTGCAGGTCTCTCTTTCTCTCTCTCTCTCACCCCCTCCCCCTCTCTAATACTCCTTCCCCTCTTGATTTCTGAATGTCTCTATCCAATAAATAAATAAGGATACTAATAAAAAAACACCACAATCTATTCTAGAATCTTTCATTTCCAGTTCTTGTTATTTTCTCCTTTCATTTCCAACTTTTCTTTTCCTGCCCGGCTTCTCAACTTCGGAGTATCTGACTCCCGGACATCTGCAGCTTCTCAGCTGAGATGTTTATGGAGTGCTGGATGCCCACACGCTGAGAGCTCTTCCTGTCTGTGAACATTGCTTGATAAGAGACAGAAAACGGTGCAAAACATAGACTTTAGCTTTGAGTTAGATCATCAGAAAGCTATGTACCTGGACTTCATTATCTTAGCGCCTCACAGAAAATTATCTGAGGAATTGATTGAATGTCATGTATTTCACTTTTATAGACAAGGACTGACACAGAGATTCACCGTTGAAGAACACAGCAGGTCTGTTTGGGATGCACAGTGGAGGAATCTGTTCTGCTTCCCGAAGTATTTTTATAAGAGCTGCTAGGTCAGGACAAGATTATTTCTCCAGATGACTTTGCTCTTGATCTAACAGTGTTAAATATATCCCATGCTGTCATGTAGCTATCAGGACTGAATATTGCCTTTATTCTATTTTGTTTTTGCCTCCAGTCACTGGGGTTTGGTGCCAGCACTATGAATCTATCACTTCTGGTGTCCCCTGTCCCCACCCTGCCCTTTCTTTTCTTTTGTCGTTCAGTAGGACAGAGAGAAATAGAGGGAGATAGAAAGGGAGAGAGAAAGATAGACACTTGCAGACCTGTTTCACCACTTGTGAAGCGTCCCCGCAGCAGCAGGTGGAGAGTGGGGGCTCGAACTTAAGCCCTTGAGTGCATCCTTGCACGTGTCCCTCCCTACGTGTGTCCTACATGTGCTTTGCCGGGTGCACCACCGCCCGGCCCCTGAATGTTGCCTTCAGTAGTAGTTCCTATCACATTCCGGTGCCTGGTCACCTTCACGCATGACTTCTCTCAATGGGGGTTGATCCTGTTTTGTTACGTATTTTTCTGTTGAATATTGTGGTAAATTTCTCAGGTCGCATCAAATGTTTATGAATATGTGTGACGTGGCATTTTCACCTAAGAGCCTATACACAGAACAGCCCACTGACTTCCATGCTCACCTCCCCACCTGTCTACCCCTTCCTACTTGCTCTATTTGCTTGTCTGTCTGCTTCCTTAACCTCTTATCTACCTACCTATCTAAATATTTATCTGTGCTTAACCTGCTGTGCTGCCGCCCGACTCCCAGTAGATAGACGTTTTGTCATGAAACCTTTAGTATTTCATTAAATATTGAGTAAAATTAAGTGGTCTTCTTCTAGGGAAAATGAGCAGTCTTAAAACATTAGCAAATGGCAGCTTTGTAAAACATTTGCCAAAGCACTTTCTCTGTATACATAATGGTTAATGATCAATACATAGATTAAACATTTTTTAATTTAAATTTTGCCTCCAGGGTTATCGCTGGGGCTTAGTGCTGGCACTATGAATCCACTACTCCTGGAGGCCATTTTTTTCCCTTTTGTTGCCCTTGTTGTTTATAGTTGTTGTTATTATTGCTGTCATTGTTGTTGGATAGGACAGAGAGAAATGGAGAGAGGAGGGGAAGACAGAGAGGGGGAGAGAATGACAGACACCTGCAGACCTGCTTCACCGCCTGTGAAGCGACTCCCCTGCAGGTGGGGAGCCGGGGGCTCGAACTGGGATCCTTATGCCGGTCCTTAACCTACTGTGCTGCCATCCAGCCCCCTCTTGATGCTGTTTCTGTCCCATTTTTGGGACTGATTGTGCCTGTGGTGTGGTTCTTAGACTTGGCCATGTCTGTGTCAAAGGTTACAGCTCTCCAAGCGCTAGAACCGGAAGAGATAGAGGTCGAGGTGCAGCATGGGAAATATGGTCAATGAGACCGGAAGGCACTGCATGAATAATTTCTCCCTCATTTTCGGAAAGAAAGGCACAAGTTATTGTTGTTGTTGTTATTGTTATTATTATTATAATAATACCAGAACACTGGTCAGCTCTGTTTTGTGGTGGTGCGAGGGACTGAACCTGGGACTTGGAAGCCTCAGGTATGTGAGTTTCTTTGCATAACCATTATGCTATCTACCTCCCCTGCCCTTAGTGCCAGTTTTGTAAAATGAGGAATTCTGGCAATTTGTTGCATAACATGGGAATATACTCAGCTCTCCCAAACTGTCAACTTAAAAATGGATAAGATAGTAATTTTTTAAAAAAATATTTATTGGGGGAATTAATGGTTTATAGTCGATAGTAAAATACAATTATCTGTACAGGTGTAACATTTCTTAGTTTTCCACATAATAATTCAACCCCCACTAGGTCCTCCTCTGCCTTCATGTTCCAGGACCTGAACCGTAGATGTTAAAGTTTGTTACATGTATTTTTATCAAGTTAAAAAATTTGCCAGATTATGTCCATGTAGAGAGTAAGAACAACATTGTTTATTGTGGCTTTAATATTTCTTTTAGATGTAAGGCCTTGCACATGCACTATTTTACAGTCCAGGGCTGCTTTTATGTTTAGATAGATACACATACTCTCTCACTACACACACACACACACACACACACACACACACACACACACACACACACACACACACACACACGGAGTGGGGGAGCGACATATCACAGCACCAAAGCTTTTTCTGATGCCCATAGCACTTCCTATGTGTTGTCAAGGCTGAAATGGAGCCACATGCATGGCTAACTAATAAGCTATCTCTCCAGCCCTATTTGCATTTCTCTGACAATCAAAGACTTGTAGCATTTTTTCATGTTTTTCAGCCTTTTGGACCTCTTCTGTGGTGAATATCCTGTCTATGTCCTCTCCCCACTTTTGGATGGGGTTATTTGTTTTCTTGTTCTTGAGTTTGGTAAGCTCTTTATATATTTTGGTTGTTAAACTCTTGTCTGATGTATGGCATGGAAAGACTTTCTGCCATTTTGTGAGGGGTCTCTTGGTTTGGGTAGTGGTTTCTTTTGCTGTGCAGAAGCTTTTAAATTTGATATAGTCCCATAGGTTTATACTTGCCTTAGTCTTCTTTGTAATTGGATTCATTTCATTGAAGATGTCTTTAAAATTTATGTGGAAAAAAGTTCTGCCAATATTTTCCTCTAAGTACCTGATAGTTTCTGGTCTAACATCCAAGGACTTCTTTTTCATTGAGTTTTAGGGAACTCCTAAGATTCTTAAGCAGCAGTGAGCTGAATGTCTTTTCAGTGGTGGAAGTACATCTATAGTGTGCGATCATACACATGTAAAATAACTCATGCACACTTCTTTACATCTCAGTAAAGGCTACTGCATGATTTCTTGTGAAAAAGGAAATAGTATCAATGGTTGTTAATTTTAGAGTTATCATAAGAGGTCACTTTGGAAGAATCTATTGTCAAAATAAATGACAACAGGATCTGAAGAGATATAGTCTACCTATGCTCATAGCAATATTCACGATAACTGATAGATGGCAGGAACCCAGGTGCCGACTGACAGATGACTGGATATTTGAAATGTAAGCAACACATATAGTGTGATATTGTCAGCTTTACAAAGGAAGTCTGAAGACCAAAGAAATAGCTCACTTGGATATGTGCTGCTTTGCCACGTGTGTGACCCAGGTTTGAGCTCAGCCTTTACTGCAGTGAAGGAAGAAGACTCAGTGTTGTGGTCTCTTTCACTCATTGCCTCTCTGCCTTTCTGTGTATGTCTTTAAAAAAGGAAGGGTTTTGACAGATGCTACAGTATGGATTAAACTTGAAAAGATTATACTAAATGAAATAAACCAGTGGCAGGAAGATGCATAGGATATGACTCCCCTTAGATGAGTTACCTAGAGTAGTCAAATTCATAGAGTGTGTAGTCATCGCTGAATGACAGGTTGCATATGACTATGGTCTTAATAGGTTTTTCCCTATGATCTCAGTGTGGAGGAGGTTATAATGGCCTAAGTTTGTGTAATTACACTCTCTGGCATTCACACAGTGGCAAAACCATCTAGTGACACATTTCTCAGAGAGCATCTCAATTTTCAAGCAACAAGATGGTGGCTCATAGAGGTGTACAGGAGTAGGGAGTGTTCTTCTTCTTCTTCTTCTTTTTTTTTTTTTTTTTTGCCTCCAGGGTTATTGCTGGGGCTCAGTGCCTGCACCATGAATCCACTGTCCCTGGAGGCCATTTTATTTCCCCTTTGTTGCCCTTGTTGTAGCCTTGTTGTGGTTATTATTGTTGTTGTTGATGTCGTTCGTTGTTGGATAGGACAGAGAGAAATGGAGAGAGGAGGGGAAGACAGAGAGGGGGAGAGAAAGACAGACACCTGCAGACCTGCTTCACCGCTTGTGAAGCGACTCCCCTGCGGGTGGGGAGCCGGGGGCTTGAACTGGGATCCTTAGGCCAGTCCTTGCGCTTTGCACCATGTGCGCTTAACCCGCTGCGTTACCGCCCAACCCCCGGGAATGTTTTTTTTTAATGGGTACAGAGTTTCAGCTTGGAAAAATGATGAGTTGTGGATCTGGATTAGGGCTGATTGTTGCCCAAAAACATGAATGAACTAAATGTTAGTGAACTGTACCAAGTTGGTAAATTTTGTGTCTGGTGTATTTTATCACAGTTAAAATATAATTATAATAAATACTGCCACAATTCACTGGCTGAAGAAGAAACTCATCAACTATATATTCTGAATCATTCATTTTAGGCAACCACTAGCTTGTGGTGTAAGTTGGACACAAGAAGCTGACAAATACAGTGTACTTAATTCACACTTCCTAGTTTGCCACATCCCAATCCAACAGGTTTGAATATTGTGACATGTAAGCCTGTCTTATTCTAGAGCTCTTATTTCTGACAGTGAGGTCCTCTAGTCTAAAGCAACAACAACAACAACAACAAAAAGGTGGGTGAGATTATACAGGGTCCGCTCAGTTTTATATGATGTTCTTTTCACATTCTGGAACATTCACAAATTTCCACTGTGCACATGCACATGAGTGTGAAGAAGATTCTCTAACGCCAAAGATGCCTTTGTCTCTTGATCATTAAAGAAAGCTTTTGAGTTAGCCATAATCACCTCTGAATGAAGTAATTTCTCCAAGTGGTTCACTAATAACTGGTGATTTGTACTTGAGGCCACCGTCATATTAAACCAAAATGTCTGTTTCGACCTCGTGGGATAAACATGATATTCAGTGATGACTTCCTCCATTCTGAATAAGTGCCACCTCCACCACCAGCATGTGTTGACAGACGAGTGTGAGATGGCAGGTCTGTTCATTGAGGATACCTGCTTTCTCTGGAACCACAGGATCCTGTCCTGCTTTGTATGTAGGATTTCTTTCTTTCTCTTATTTTTAAAAACTGTTTTCTTTCTTTTTAAAAATTATCTTTACTTATTGGATAAAGACAGCCAAAAATTGAGAGAATGGGTGGAGATAGAGAGGGAGAGAGACAGAGAGACACCTGTAGCACTGTTTCACCACTCACAAAACTTTCCCCTTGCAGGTGGGGACCAGGGGACTTGAACCTGGGTCCTTGCGCATTGTGACATGTGCACGCAACCAAGCGTACCACTATGCAGCCCCTGTATGTAGGATTTCTATCCAGAAAAAGATGGGTTCATCAGTTACAACTCCTGGAAAAATGTCGATGGTTGAAAACATAATTTGTTTCATATTTCAAGAAAAATCATGTTTCCCCAATTAGCATTAACCCACTGGTGCTTATTTAAAAGTAGAAATGATAAAATTAATCCAAGAAATTACTAGTGTAATCATTGTCAGAGCAGAGGCAAATTGTGGTAACCTGGTAACAAAACATTCCACCAAGCACTGTAGCCTATGCCTCTGGTCACAGCCTGCCCTGCTCTGTTAATTCTGAATGAATGGTGAACCTGAAGCAAAAGTGTATCTCTGGGGAAGTCGGGTGGTAGCACAGTGGGCTAAGCACACGTGGTGCAAAGTGCAAGGTCTGCGTAAGGATCCTGGTTCAAGTTCCCGGCTCATACCTACAGGGGTTCACTTCACAGGTGGTGAAGCAGGTCTGCAGGTGTCTGTCTTTCTCTCCCCCTCTCTCTGTCTTCCCTCCTCTCTCCATTTCTCTCTGTCCTATCCAACAACAACAGCAGCAACAACAATAACAACAATAACAAATAACAATGATAAACAACAAGGGCCACAAAAGGGAAAAATTAAAAATAAATAAAAAATTTTAAAAAGTGTATCCCTAGTAGGGGTTATATTGTTATATGGAAAACTGAGAAATGTTATGCATGTACAAACTATTGTATTTACTGTGGACTGTAAAACATTAATTCCCCAATAAAGGAAAATAAATAAATAAAGAGATATATTTTTTAAAAAAAGTTTATCTCTGTGTTAGAAGCTCTGTCTGTCTCATAGATAGACAGCAATCTTAACTTCTCAAATGGTTCTTTACTATCTCTGCACTTTGTTGTTTAATTCCCTTTGGCTTTTATCTTGTTTCACTGCATCATTATTTCTTGAATTGAAGCTTCAGGGGAATGCTGATCATTTCTCCCTCTGGCTGAGAGAGCACATGGACTCTACCCCAAGATGAAAGCTTTAGAATTATCATCATCTACATACTACATGGAAGGAAATAGAAACTTAGTAATTTGCTTAAAGCTACAAATGAGAAAGAGGTAGGTTGGCGGGGAGGGCCTTTGTAGTCTGGCCATGTCTGTGCTCTGCGTTATGTCATATGGGATGAATAACTCCCTGTTTCTTCTTGGTTCACTCAATATGCACTCAACCTATTCCCAGAATAGGGGTGACCCAGAGACTTGGAAACACAGTGAGAGGGTTCTTGTCTGCTAGGCCTTGAGAAGAATCCAGCTAAGAGTGCATCTGGGTGTCTACTAGTAGGAAGGAGGTTCCACTAAGGTCTCCTAGTCTGTTCTTCCTGGGGTGCTGTTATAATTTCCTATTGGCATGTTCTTTATCTTATTGACAGATACAGTATTTTCAGGGACTCAGATGGTTCTGGGATGCTGAGTCAAGCAGCTTCCTTAGGACTTTAGAACCCCAATTATCTTCTCCCCTTAATTCCCCATTTTTTCTGTGTGTATTTCAAAGATTATTTTTTTGACTACTAAGTGAGGACAGGTAAAAGAACTGTCTGACTACCTGATAATTAGGAGTAAGGGGACCAGGTGGTGGTGCACCTGGTTGAGCACACATGTTACAATGTGCAAGGACTGGGGGTTAAGCCCCTGGTCCCCACCTGTTGGAGGAAAGCTTCATGAATAGTGAAGCAGGGCTGCAAGTCTCTCTCTCTATCTCCCCCTCTCAATTTCTCTCTGTCTCTATCCAGTAATAAATAAATTAAATTAAAAAAGAAAGTTTTCTCACTTAAGAAAAGAATTAGGGGAGTCGGGTGGTTGCACAGCAGGTTAAGCGCACGTGGCGTAAAGCGCAAGGACTGGCCTAAGGATCCCGGTTCGAGCCCCCGGCTCCCCACCTGCAGGGGAGTCGCTTCACAGGCGGTGAAGCAGGTCTGCAGGTGTCTATCTTTCTCTCCCTCTCTCTGTCTTCTCTTCTCTCCTTTTCTCTTTGTCCTATCCAACAATGACAGCTTCAATAACTACAACAACAACAACAACAACAACAACAACAACAACAACAACAATAATAAAAGAATTATGAGTAAGAATGTCCTTAAAGAATTTCTCAAAAGGTAAATATTCTGGCAACTACCTTGCTGGAGTAGAATGTCTCCCTCATGTTGTTCAGTACCTAATAGGCACACTAATACTTAAGCCCAGAAAAAAACAAGAATGGCTTGGTCTTGAAACTGGCAACACAGCTTCAACACTTGATTGAGCTAAATCTTTGCTAAAATGTTTCTGCTTCTTTCTAGACATTTAAATGACTCTTTAAATTCCTCTCATCCTCTGCTTTTGAACTCACCAGCCACATCTTGCAATATGTTTTCCCTATAATACATGGAAGATATAATGGACACTGATGTCTATCATTCTTCTTCTTTTAAAATATTTTTATTTAATTATTATTGGATAGAGACAGAGAGAAATTGAAAGGGGAGGAGGAGATAGAGAGGGAAAGAGACAGAGAGACACCTGCAGCCCTGCTTCACCACTCATGAAGCTTTCCCCCTGTAGGTGGGGACCAGGGGCTTGAACCCCAGGTCCTTGTGCAGTGAAATGTGTACGCTTAACCAGGTGTGCCGCCACCTGGCTCCCTGTCTATATTTCCTAGATCTATTCTTTTTATTACTAAAAAAATTATATAGGTTCTGTTGACCAAACTGTTTTTCTCTGAAATATGTAATTATAAAAAAATAAGCGTCAAGTGGCAATCTTCATAATGGCATTGTGTGATATACTGCAATATTCCTTGGTTATTCCTCTCTTTCTTTCTTTCTTTCTTTCTTTCTTTCTTTCTTTCTTTCTTTCTTTTTTTCTTTCTTTTTTTCCCCCCAGAAAGTTCTTTTGTTACCCACTCATCTCTGGCTACTGACACTCACACAGATGAATTTCCTTCGTACATTGTCTATGGGATATTATGATGTAGCCATTATTATCCTTACATATGTCTTGGGCTTATGTGCATCACACAGAGCCTTTTTCTGCTCATAAAACAATCATCTTGGAATCTGTTCATTACCAGAGCTGACACTTGGCTGAAATTTGTCTCAGTCTCCTTTCTTCTTTTATTGAGAAGTCCTTATCCACTTTTCACATTGCTTCCTGCCTCTAATGGCAATTTGTTTTATGTGGTATCTTCAAACAGAGTTGTCTAAATTTCAGACTGCTGAGCTGGACCAAGCTGTGACTCTAGAACTTAAGTGCTGAGATGCCCAGGATGTTCTTGTGACTTGAGCTCTTGAGTCCTGATTCCTCTGGGGATAAAACTGGGCCACCAGACATGAAGTTGTATTTAGTTATTTCTCTGACTCTTCTCCCTTCCCTTCTGTTTTATATGCTTGCCACTGAGACTTTTTAAATCATTGTGACTCTGAACGCCCACCAGCCATGAGAGGAATGACAAGTGAGTTGGGTATGAAGGAGTGGGAGAAGGATGAGAGGAGAGTGGCTCACTGTGGGCCACAGATTTCCTTCATAGACTTCTGGCGAGGTGTCACTCACTTGGCTGACAGCATCTGTGCAGAATAGTTCTTGTCCTGCCTCCCAAACACCTGAAATAACTTAATGAGGTTAAGACCTTTCATTCCACCCATTGGAAACACCGGGGAGGAGTGCATATTGACCACAGCCAGGCTGATGTATGAACATTTATCTGTGTCAGTTCTACTGAGAGTGACAGACAGACAAAAGGGAAGGAGGAAGAACACTAGGGTTGACTCACGGAGCAGGAAGGAAATGAAGGGTTGGGGCCGCACACTTGTGCCTCTGGCCCAGTACATGTTACCACACATACAGCTTCAAGCCTCCAGCCCCCATCTGTGTGTGCGGGAGCTTCGTGAGTGGTGAAGCCGTGCTGCAGTTGTCTCTTTTTTCTCTTACTCTCTTTCTCCCTTCCCCTCTCTATTTCCTTCTGTCTTTATTAATGCAGAAAATATAAATGGCCACAGGAAGCAGTGGATTTGTTGTGCAGGTAACAAATCCCAGATATATAACCTGGTGGCAAGAAAAAGAAAGAGGAGGAGGAGAAGGAAAAGAAGAGGAGGAGGAGAGGAAGCTGAAGGAGGAGGAGGAGGAGGAGGAGGAGAAGGTGAAAAAGAGGAGGGGGAGGAGAAGGGATAGGAGGAGGAGGGGGAGGGAGAAACCCCAAGATACCAATGTAATTGGTCTAGGACATGACATGAGTATTAGGGATTAGAAAACCCCCCAGGTACTCCTCAGGGTACATCCAGGGTTGAGGTTCACTGCTCTGCATCATGATGTCTCCTAATGGATGGAGACAAAAATGAGGCCATGGGTCTTAAGTACTTTGGGAATAAACAAATGCAGGCATTATCTTTCCTATCAAGAAAAAAAAAATACCATCTCCAGAATGCCAGTGGGTTACAACCCAGATCAGATAGTCAAATGCATGCCTGAGCCCTTATACAAGATTAAGACAAAATCAAGACCAAAGAAAATGACTAGCAGATGTCCGGGAGATGTTGGGACCTTAAAAGTGTTTTTCATCTTTGACTTTGAAAAAAAAAAAATCACTGGGGATCAGATAAGAGACAACACCCGAGGCCAGCTGGTACCCTGGTCCCAAGGCACAAGCAGAAAGAAGGTATGGAGCCAGACCTCCCACAGGCAGGCAGCCTTCAGCTGAAGCTCTGAGTTCAATGTTAGTCCTTCCAGTGAGAAAATGTGTGTCAGTCCTTGGAATCAAGTTGCTGGGTATGGATTGTGGGCAAGTTATCAAATGAGTACTTGCCCTACCAAGGTAGTCACACCTGAAATTTGAGAGGTTAAGGATGCCAGATGTAGAAAGGTGGAAAACAAAACAAAAAAAAACCCAGGCCTAAACCCCTAAGTCAAATGCCCAGTACCACTGGAATTTCAGAAAACAATGGAAACATTTTCACTGTAAGGGAGTCCCTTATACTGAAACATTTGAGATGCACTTAGACTAAAAAGGTAACTATTGTTTAAAGTTGTCTAAAGTAGTCATGTTAAGTGAGATAAGTTGAAAAGAGGACACATTACTAGGTGGTCTCACTTATACGTAGAAGTTAAGAACGAAGACAGAAATGGAAAACATGAAGTGAAGTGCAGACTGGATGTGGTTTATTTTGCCAAAGCAGGGGACTCCTGAAGAAAAGAGAGAGAGGGTGGAGAGGGTGTTGGGTTGTGGTGCATCGAGGTGGACATGGACTTAGGTTGGGGTGAGAATGTTTTGCCCACATCTGTCACTGGGAGATGAGAAGCTGTACCCATGTGACACTAAATGTACTGTAAACCATTAAGCCCCCAATGAGTGATAACATAAATAAATCAAGCATCTACTTTAAATGGATGATGTATTTGGTAATCCTGTTAGGGCAGGACTTTATATTTCTCAAGAGGATATTTAGACACCAATGGCTTATTATTATTATTATTATTTATTGGATAGAGACAACCAGAAATCAAGAGGAAGGGGAGATGAGAGAGAGAGAGAGAGAGATGGAAAGACACCTACACCACTGCTTCACCACCTGTAAAGCTTTCCCTGTGCAAGTGGTTGAACCTGTGTCCTTTTGCATTGTAACATGGCACTCAACCAGGTGCACCACCACCTGGCCCCACACCAGGTACTCTTTCTCACATCAGTGCTTTGAATAAACAGAAAGGTGTGGTGATCTCTCCTTCCCTCCTGAAGAAGCCCAGATAGCTAGAGTGAGCTGCGGAGCCAGATGGGAAAAGTGAGGCAGTTCTGTGCTGAACTTCACAAAGAGAAACTATCCTAGAAGTTGAGCTGAGTGCCACACAGTTGTACAAGTTAGCTTAACACCCATGGGAATCACTGAGCTCTTAGAGGGAATACAAGTGCTTTTAATCAGATTCACCACTGGCAGAGGGAGGAAGATGCTTAGAACCTTACTTAGAAACTTTGCTTTAACCAACCTGGGCCTCTACTACTGGCCACTTGGGGGCAGCAGAAGGCAGCAGCAGTCACCCTCCTGGGGGCTGGGAGGTGGAGGGGAGGCTGGAGTGGAAAGCCCCAGAAAGCAGGCAGGCCTGTGTGGTCAGGAGGGGCTTAGCCTGAGTGACATGGGGGCTAGTCACCCTGAGCTGGGAGTTTAATGAAGCAGTGCAGAACCCTGTGCTCATAGTTTGGTAGTCTTGGTGAGAAAGTTCCCTTCAGGGCAAAGGCACCGTGAACAATGCTACCCCAGTGTCTTGGCAACACTGAATGTTGAGTTACTGCTTGAGGGACATGTTGGCTGGGTGGGCATCTTTACGGACACCTGAACACCCCTTGGCCCTGGTGTGCTGTGTGTGTGTGTGTGTGTGTGTGTGTGTGTGTGTGTGTGTGTGTGAAGGACGCCATGGGGGAGCCACTGTCAGTGAGTTGGGGAGAGGCTCTGGACCTGGGCTGTGCTTGGCAGGGGTTAAGAAGACACAGAACTCTTTTTAAAAGTTGAGCAGAAAGAGACGTGAACTGACTTTCCTACCTTTTCTGCTTGGCTCCAGTTCTCCACTTGACTATTCTTTTATGCATAAGGCTGCTTAGCAGACACTCAGGCTGTGTTTTGTTCCAAGGACCTGGGACCAAATATTAGTTTAGGGAAGGCAAGAAAGTACTCTGCAATATTCATTCCCGCTGCAATAAATCTCTTCATGAGCACATGTGGGGCTGCAGACCCCCAAGGTCCCTGCCTAGATGGCCCTCGGTGTTTGTGCCTGTTTACTGACCTGCTGATACATTTCGTACCTGGGAAGTTGTGTGATTAACTTAAAAAAACTATTTGTTTATTTTTATGAGAAAGAGAGAGAGAGAGAGAGGAGAAAGAGAGGAAGAAGGGGAGGGAGAAGTAGAGGGAGAGGGAGAGAGAGAATACTGTTCAGTTTAGGAAATGTGCACTACCAGCTATCAAACCTGGAGGCATAGGCATGCAAGGCCTTCTCTCTCTCTCTCTCTCTCTCTCCCTCTATCTCTGTTTGCCTCTAGGATTATTGGTTATTGCTGGGGCTTGGTGCTGGTACTACGAATCCACTGCTTTTGGAGGCCTTTTTTTTTTTTCTTCTTTTTTTCCTTTTCATTAGATAGGACAGAGAGAAATTGAGAAAGAAGGGGAGAGAGAGAAGGAGAGAGACAGACACCTGCAGTCCTGCTTCACTGCTTGTGAAGTGTCCTCACTGCAGATGGTGAGCAGGGCTGGAGCCCACATCCTGGTTCGGGTTCTTGCATTTGGTACTGTGTGCGCTGAACTGGGTGCAGCACTGCCCATCTCCCAAGGCCTTTGTTCTCCAACTGAGCAATCTGCCAAGCCCATAGTTGGTTCTGATAGAGTCCTTCCATCTCTTGTTGAATGGGAAAAGTTGGGTGGATATCCAGGAATATGTGCCTGCAAGAGAACAGATTATACTTACGTATAGCATGTGCTTCTAGATGCAACAAGATACACACGGCCCACAGACAGAGGCAGAAGTGTTCTCATTCAGTCATCATCAGAGAAATGCAAATTAAGACCCCACCTCACACCTGTGAGAATGGGCTCCATCAGTAGAACAGGTGAAGATAAGTGTTGGAGAGTGTAGAGAGAGAACAACTTGACTGTGCTGCTGGTGGCAGTGCAAACTGGACCAACCACGCTAGATTCTCTACTGCATTTATTTATTTATTCTCCCCCCCCCAGAGATACAGTTGTATGGAGAATCCTTAAACAAAGACAATGGGAAGGCCATATGACTCGGCAATTCCACTGCTGGCATGTACCCAAAAAATGTTACAACACGAATTCAAAGGGATGCACACACCCCCATGTTCATAGCAGCTTTACTCCCAACAGCAAAAACCTGGAAACAACCCAAATGCCCTTTGACAAGTGACTGGATAAAAAAGTTATGGGCTATCTACTCAACAGAGTATTAAGGCAGCAATAATGAGGGATGGCATTGTGTCCTTTGGGAGAAAGTGGATGGAATTGGAGATGCTGCTGCTCAGTGAAGCAAGTCAGGAGGAGAAGGACAGCTACAGAGTGGTGTCACTCATACGCAGAGTGTAGAGAATTCCAGATGCAACTGTGAAAACAAAATGCCAACCTATTTTTAAGACTGTGGGAGAAATATAGTGGTTATCTATAGGAGTGGGGACACAGACCTTTGGTGACTGGAGTGATAAAAAAAATAAAATAAAGAAAATACAGAAAAAAAATAAACTAGTCATGTTAAGTAGCTAAGAGAAAGAAGATATTCGTAGAATTTTACTCTCGGGGTATAAATAGTGTTGACTGTAAACCGCATCGATTTGATGTGATCTGGGGTCCATATTCAGCTTAGGAGCCCATGTGACCTCTGCATCCCTGTAGATCTGAGTTCACATTCTGTGGTCATGAGTAGGAACGTTCCAGGCTGCCTCAATATCAGGACCCATCTTCCTCAGGTGTAGCATAGAGTATGTTGTCCAGCCTCCCTTTAGAGGATCGGACATTCTCTACCGTTGTTGATCTAAGTTGAGGGCAAGGTCCTATGGGGGCTCACAAAGGGGTCTATTGTGTTGTTCCTGATAGAGAAGACTGGTAATAATGGAGAGAGAGATTAATTTGAGGTCTAGGCCCATCATGTCTGTTTGGGAATCTCAGGACTCCCCGAATAGGGCCCCAGCTGATGGGATGGCCTGATACTGACTAAAGAGTCATTGTTAAAGTATGCCAGTCTCTTGCCTTATTCAGCTTTTGCAGTCCTTGCTTTGATAAGGTTGACTTTGCAGTGAGTGAGAGAACTCTAATAGGAAGGAGGTAAGAGGGCATCTAAGTCTAAGTAGACAGTATTTCATTATGAACTTTATACTGACTCACCGCAGACTATTGTATACTTTTGCTTTCAGGTATATATTTTGCTCTGATTTATGGATACATGTGTACATATGCTCTATCTCATGGGACCTCTTCTATATCTAGGTTTTGGGACTTTGTTAGGAAGTGAACCATCTGGAATGGAATTAGAGAATCCTATGAAAGGAAAGGTCTCACCTGAGTAATGAGGCTGAAGGGTTGACATTCCACACCTGACATCTCTGGACACAGTCTGAGGTGAAGCACGCTGAGGTGGTACTTGTTGCATTGATTAGGTTGGGATCGGTGGATGCAATATCATTTGGTATGAACTGAGGGAAGCATGCAGGCAAGTGAGCCCCGCCCTTGAGGTTCCGGGACTGGGGAAATATAGGCTCTGTAGAGGAAGTGGGAGGTTCCTGCTGTCTTAGGGTTTAAGAAGGCAATAGATAGTTATTGCTATAATCACATTATTTGACAATTGCGTTAACTTTGAAATATCTCGTTGTTAGGATTTATAGTCAACAATATTTATACACCTTTCCCATATTTGGGAGCTACTCTCTTCCCTGATCCAGCTTTCTGGTCCTTTTTCCAGCCATGACATCATCTCCCCAGAAAATAACTTGGATCCACCTGCATATCAGATTTCAGGATGGGGGGGGGGGAGAAAAAAGATACTAGAATAGACACAGGCCCTTTGGAATATAATTAAAATATACCTACTAGCTATCTACAAAAAGGAGACCCCCCAACTCTTCATCTGAACTATTCCAGCCTTTAGGTTCATGATTAGTCAACAATTTGCTTAGCTTTATATGTTAACTCTCTTTTCAGCCACCAGGTTCTAGATGCTAGCATGATGCCAACCAGACTTCCCTGGACAGACAACCCCACCAATGTGTCCTGGAGCCCCACTTTCCCAGAACCCCGCCCTACTATGGAAAGAGAGAGGCAGACTGGGAGTATGGATTGACCTGTCAATGCCCATGTTCAGCAGGGAAGCAATTACAGAAGTCAGACCTTCGACCTTCTGCATCCCACAATAACCTTGGGTCCATGATCCCAGAGGGATAAAGAATAGGAAAGCTATTGGGTGAGGGGATGGGATACAGAGTTCTGGTGGTGGGAATTGTGTGGAGTTGTACCCCTCTTATCCTATGGTTTTGTCAGTGTTTCCTTTTTATAAATAAAAAATAAATAAAAGCAAAAAAAATAATTTTACTCTCATATTTTCTTTTTTCTTAATTTTATTTTTGAGAGAGACAGAGAAAAACACCAGAGCATCGCTCAGCTCTGGCTTATGGTGGTGTGGGGGATTGAACATGGAACTTTTGAAGCCTCAGGCATGAGAGTCTGTTTGCATAACCATTATGCTATCTCTCCCACCCCCCTCTCATATTTTCTAACTGACAATTTCTTTTTTTCATGGTGCCCACTAGAGTGATGACTCTGTTGGCCTAGATACTGAGAATCTTCTCTGTTTGGCTATCTTTGCCCAAAGATTTCTCTGGGTTGCCCCCACTTTTGACCTTCTTCCTCCCCTCTTCTTGTCCCCTACCCCCAGCACTGCTCAGCTTTGGCTGATGGTGGTTGCAGGAGGGTGGGAGAGGATTGAGCCTGGGACTTTGGAACCTCAGGCATGACAGTTTCTTTGCATAACCATTATGCTATCAACACCCCCCCCCCCACTTGTGACCTTCTGTCTAACACTAGGTTCTCAGATTTTTCTCAGATATCTCACAGGCTTCCAGCCATCTTCAGTGAGGCCATGGGTAGGGGCAACACATCCTTCATTCTTCCACTTCTGGTTGAACATTTAATTAATTATTCTTTTTTTTCTTATATTTACTTATTATTCCCTTTTGTTGCCCTTGTTTTTTTTATTGTTGTAGTTATCGTTGTTGTTATTGATGTTATAGTTGTTGGATAGGACAGAGAGAAATAGAGAGAGGAGGGGAAGACAGAGAGGGGGAGAGAAAGACAGACACCTGCAGATCTGCTTCACTGCTTGTGAAGTGACTCCTCTGCAGGTGGGGAGCCGGGGGCTTTAACCGGGATCCTTACGCTGGTCCTTGCACTTTGTGCCATCTGCGCTTAACCTGCTGCGTTACTGCCCGACTCCCAATGATTTATCCCACCCCCCAAGAGGTAAATGGGAATGAGAGAAAGAAAAAGTTAAGCGTCACTCAACTCTGACATATATAGCGTCTGGGATAGAACACAGGGCTTCAGGTTTGTAAATTCTGAGCTGTATGATTGAACTATCTCCCTAGCTCCACTGCGGGTTTGAAACTCACATCTAACAGCAAAGGTAGACAGAGGGTTAGAATGCCAGGCAGCAATTACTAAACAATTTGTCCTGCTTTATATCTTAATGCTTTCAGCCACCAAGTTGCAGATGCTACCATGGCACCAACCTTCCCTGGTCAACTTCCCTGGAAGATGACCTCACCAATATGTCCCAGAACCTCACCTCCCTGAGTCCTACTCCACTAGGGAAATGTTGGGCATTAAACCAGCTCCCCTTACTCCATGCTGCATTGTTGATAGTTTGGCCTATTTACATAATCGTTGTTTTGCCTGATCTGTCTTCTTTCTACCTCGAGACCCACTCTGCCTGCAGGGTACATTAATCCCGCCAGTTAAAACCCTAGCAACCATTGCTATGGAAGCTTTCTACCTTCTTGCTCTTTCCTTTTCTCCACTCCATTTCCTAGCCATTTCCTTTTCTGACTTGCCACTTCTGGTTCTAAATATATAAAAGCGTTGTCTCTGATCAATAAAGACACATTGTATCCCGCTCTGCTATGAGTTCCTGGTCTCTCGCCCACG
Source organism: Erinaceus europaeus (assembly GCF_950295315.1). NCBI lineage: Eukaryota > Metazoa > Chordata > Mammalia > Eulipotyphla > Erinaceidae > Erinaceus > Erinaceus europaeus. The sequence continues at coordinate 118,052,738 of NC_080171.1, read as the reverse complement.
CGGCTGAGTAAGCAGCAGCCCAGGTTGGCTCTGGTCGAGTTATCTCCAACCCAGAGAGCACGTGCTCGGGAAGAAACACCCTCATGCTAGCCCAGCAGGGAAGTATATGAACAGGATGGGGGTATGGATTGACTTGTCAACATCTGTGTCCAGCAGAGAAGCAATTATAGAAGCCAGACCTTTCACCTTCTGTACCCCATAAAGATCTCTGTTCCATACTCCCAGAGAGATAAAGAATAGGGAAGTTTCCAATGAGAGGCATGGAATATGATACTCTGGTGGTGGGAATTGTATGCAATTGTACCCTTCTTATCCCACAATCTTTCAATCATAATTAAATCACCAATAAAAGACAAGACAAAGCAAGCAAGCAAACAAAACCCCCAAAGAATGCCAGGCAGTTGTGAGCTACATTTGCATGTTGAGTTCTGAAGTACAATTTCCCTCCATTACCTCATTAATCCCAGAATCAGAGCAACAAAAGTGTGTGGTCCTAACACACTCCTCCAGGAAGAGCCTATTTAAAAATGACTTTGAAGTAGACTCAGTTTTCACAGTTGATTTGAGATATCTAACCCTGACTGTTGATGCCAAGGGATAAGTGAATCAGAAGATCTAATTAACAGGTATATAAAAAAAGGTCCACTACATCACTCAGTCTTTAAAAAATGTGATAAAAGTGATCGGAAAATGATCCTTATGTGCTATTCTGTGTTTTATAGTCACGCATGGACAATTTCTTAAAAAAGGTGTTTTTCTTTTCCTTGCTATCCATCATCCAGTGCCAATCCTAAACATTTATAACACTAGGAAGTAATGAACATTGTGGACAAATTAGAACACAAATAAAAGCAAAGCTCATTCCAGGAAGGCTGTGCACGGTTCCCATGACTCTGCTGTGACAATTGTCGTAAATTTGGTGGAATTCTTTCCAGGTTCTCTTCTGTACACAGATGACATATTCTTGACTCACTTATTATTATTTTTTAAATAATTTTTAAATATTTATTTATTTTCCCTTTTGTCGCCCTAGTTGTTTTATTGTTGTAGTTAATGATGTCATTGTTGTTGGACAGGACAGAGAGAAATGGAGAGAGGAGGGGAAGACAGAGAGGGGGAGAGAAAGATAGACACCTGCAGACCTGCTTCACCGCCTGTGAAGCGACTCCCCTGCAGGTGGGGAGCTGGGGGCTCGAACCGGGATCCTTAAGCTGGTCCTTGGCGCTTTGCACCACCTGTGCTTAATCTGCTGTACTACTGCCCGACTCCCAACTTACTTATTTTATGTTCACAGACCTGAAATCATCCTGAGGCCACTGTCTTAGCATTGATTTTCCTATTAGTGACTTTGATGAACAATTTTGCCTGACCTGAAATATTATTCTAAAAGTGTTTTTTTAAAAATACATCTAATTCCACTATAAACATGCAGTTTCATTTACTTACCCCTGTTAGGGCTACTTGATATCTTGACTATCTAGAACAAACAATAATTAGGCTGGTACAGAAAAGAAACATATCATTTAAAAAAATATTTATTTTATTCATTTATTCCCTTTGTTGCTCTTGTTGTTTTATTGTTGTAGTTATTATTGTTGTTGTCGTTGTTGGATAGGACAGAGAGAAATGGAGAGAGGAGGGGAAGACAGAGAGGAGGAGAGAAAGATAGACACCTGCAGACCTGCTTCACCACCTGTGAAACGACTCCCCTGCAGGTGGGGAACCGGGGTTCGAACCGGGATCCTTATGCCAGTCCTTGTGCTTTGCGCCACCTGCGCTTAACCCGCTGTGCTACATCCCGACTCCCAGAAACATATCATTTATTCTGAGGAAATTACAATTTAAATCAAATAGAACAGTTATAATGGGGGCCAAGTGGTGGTGCACCTGGTTAAGCACACATATTACAGTACACAAGGATCCAGGTTCAAGCCCCTGGACCCCACCTGCAGGGGGAAAGCTTCATGAGTGGTGAAGCAGTGCTGCAGGTGTCTCGTTACCTCTCTATCTCCCTCACCCCTCTCAATTTCTCATGGTCTCTATCCAATAATAAGTAAATAAAAGGACAGTTTAATGGTTGTTACATTGTCAATATTTTCATAGTTATTAATATAAAATATTTTATAACAATATTTTTATTGCCCAGATTTCCACAGAACTGACCGAAAGGCACATCTACATGAGGGAGGCTTGTGTGCAAAGAGCCCTCAGCTGCTAACTGGCTGTGCAGAGAGGCTTCTGGAGCCAAACTTGCTCCTTCCAAGTCCTGTGGTGTCAGCTTTCTCTCAACGTACATGGCAGTTAGCTCCATGAAGCACGTTGGCCTGTGTGTGACCTACAAGCTGAAGGTATTAATTCCTGCTCCCTCCACTCAGATGAATATCTGATGTGAAATTAGTAGGGGGAAAAAAAGATGTGCTACTTAACCACCAACCCTCGGCCCAGTGGGAGGATGTTGAAGTCGGAGGAAGAGATAAAGTTACATCCCTCAGGCGGGAGTACATGCCTTTGATAATCAGCATCAGTATCTCTTTCATGTCACTGAACACAAAGTGAGGCTGCATCAAAGAGATGATTTCAGAGAAGAAATTGTTCAGCAGGCTTGACTGGGTTGAGCAGGGCTGGAAGGGGGAGAGAGAGAGAGGGAGAGAGAGAGAGGGAGAGAGAGAGAGAGAGAGAGAGAGAGAGAGAGGTGGTTGGCACCCTGGGCCAAGCGTGGGCTTCATTAGCAGGCTTGTGCACCACTCCTGTGGTTGTGGTGTCTGCCTGGTGCTCTCTCCAGCGCCCCCTCTACCCTCCAAGTGCTCAGGGACCGGGAGCCTTGTCAGGAGGCTGAGCTTTCAAACTGCTGCACAACTTCAGCTACGCAGCCCTGCTGCTACTTCCCTCCTCCCTAATCCTGACTTTTCCTTAATAGTAATCTGCTAGAACAGTTACCTGTCCTTTTTTTTTTTTTCCCAGAGATACTGGGTATCCAACAAAAATATGTGAAGAACAGCTCTTTGTTCTCTTGCCTTCAGGAATCCGGCTGAGTGAGTGCCCTAGAAACTGAAGGGCTTTATAATGATTCACAGTTTTCCTGGCTGAAACCTTCCAGGGTCAAGTGAGCTGCTGAGGTCAGACTTCGTGCACATCCAGCACAGCTTTTGCTGGTATCACAGAGGCAAGCCTCCCCGCCAGTTCGCTCCGGAGCTCTTGGTGTTTCAGCATTATTTAGTCTTCAGTGAATTCTTATTTTATTATTATTAATTATTATCCTACTTAGTTTAGGGTTTACATTTTAGTAAAAAACCCAAACACACACAGACTCCACTAAGAATTACTGATTGAGATGAACACATGAAATTTAGGAAGAAGGAACCAGTCAACTTGTTCAGTTCCCCAAGACGGTCCTATCTGGAAACGTCTCAGGGTTGGTGAAATGGTTTACTTGGACTGAGAGCTGCTTTGTGATGTGTGCGGCCAAAGTATGTTTGAGCCCATCCTTCACCACAGCATTGAAGGGTACTTCTACTTTTCTCTCTCTCTCTCTGTCTTTATCCAAACCAAACCAAACCAAACCAAACCAAACCAAACCAAACCAAACCAAACCAAACCAAACCAAACCAAACCAAACCAAACCAAGCCAAGCCAAGCCAAGCCAAGCCAAGCCAAGCCAAGAAAACTCAGCATTGTATAGAAACAAGCAAAATTATGGCTGGAAATATTAGTGGTCAGTTGAGGTTGGTTCAAAGCTATTTGGTGGTATGGGAAGGAGGAAGATAGCTTGTTTTGCCTTCTCTTCTATGAATGCATCTGCTTGTCCTGGTTGTCTTTTATGATGCAATTCCTTGGTCTGATTAATTTTTTAATTTTTATTTTTGCTTCCAGGGTTATTAATGGGGCTGGGTGCTGGTTATGAATCCACTGCTCTTGGTGGCCATTTTATTTTACTTTTTAAAATTTTATAGGATAGGACAGAGAGAAATTGAGAGAGGATGAGGAAAAAGAAAGAGAAGGACACCTGCAGACCTGCTTTGCAGCTTGTGAAGGTTCCAGCTACAGATGGGGAGCTGGGGCCTCGAACCCAGATCCTTGCGTGGGTCCTTGCACTTAGTACTATGTATGCTTAACTGGGTACACCGTTGCCCACCACCCTCCTTTTTTTCACTTTGAACTGGACTCTGGCAGAAAGCTCAATCATAAAGAATCAGAGTGGCATTTCAAGTGTGGGAATTGAGTATCCACTGTAGGCAGGATGCCGTGTATGGATCCAAATTCTTTATGGGGTGCAGAGGTGGGAGTTTTGGCTTCTTTGCTAGACATGGACTTTGGCAGGTTAATTCATACCACCAGCCTGTTTAATTCAATATTTGAAATGATCACCTCAAAAAGTCTAGCTACTATCCATTACCCTACATAGTTATCTATTTTTCTCTCTGATGGTGAGTTTTTAACATTTACTCTCTCATTAAATTTCAACTATGCAATACAGTACTAGTAACTGTAGATATTCTGTCATATGTTGTACCTTCAGGAATTATTTATTTATTTTGAGAGAGAGAAAGAGGTTGAGAGAGAGAGTGAGAGAAAGAGAGAGAGAGGGAGAGAGAGAGAGAGAGAGAGAGAGGGAGGGAGGGAGGGAGGGAGAGAGAAAGGGGGGGAGAGATACTGCTTAACTCTGGCTTTGGTGGGATTGCATGTGGGACCTCAGAGCCTCAGGCATGAAAGTCTTTCTCGTATAATCATTTTGGTATCTCCCTAGCCCAGCACTTACTTATTTTATAGCTGTGGATTTGTATCCTTTGATTCCATTTATCTAATTTTGCCATCAATAATTTCCTTCCTTTGGCAACCACTGATCTGCTTTCTGCACTCATTCCCCTCACCCCTTAAAAAAAATTCCACATATAAGTGAGATGATTTGTTTTTGTCTGACACATTTCACTTAGCAGAATGCTCTCAAGTTTCATCCCAGTAGTTGCAAATGTCAGAATTGCCTTCTCTTTAATACCCGGATAAAGTCTCTCTCTAGATCACATCATCTTTACCTGTTCATCAAGTAGTGGACATTTCAGCTTGTCCTGTCGCTGCTGTTGTAAATCATGTTGAGGGGACAGGGAGTTGCATGTGTCTCTCCGTATTAGTGTTCCTGCTTTCTTCATGGAGGTACTCCATGGAATTGTTGACTCACATAGAAGCTCTAATTTTGATTTTTCGAGCAACCTCGATGCTGTCATAGAAATAGCAGTCTATACACTGCCAGATTGCACAAAGTTCCCCGTTCCTCCATATTCTTCCCAAGACATTCTGTTTCTTGTCTTTTGGGTAATAAACATATCACAATCTAAGTTGGGGGTGAGAATGTTTTGCAGACACTTATTATGGGGAGGTGACAAATTATACTCAGATGTCAATCACTGACCCTCTAATAAAATGATTAAAACAGAAAAAGAAACTAAAAAGAAACCCCATATAACAGGTATGAGGTACTATCTTACATCTGCTCTGATTTGCGTTTTGATTAGTGATATTGAGTATTTGCTTTTGTGTAACTGTTGTTCACATGCATATTTTTATTGGAAAAATACCTGTCTAGATTTTTCCATTGAACATTTTTTTTGGCTATTGAGTGTTATGATCTCCTTATATATATTTGACATAAGATACATGATTTGCAAATATTTTTCTGAAGTAGCGCCTTTCTGTCTTATAGAGAATATATATATATTTTTTTGCTGTATAGCTCTTTTTATAATAGTCTCTGTGAGAGAGAGAAGTGAAGATAGATGGATAGATAACAAAACACTGCTTTCCTAAAGATTATTTAGCAGATTGAAACCCGGAAGAGTAAAGCCACTGTTTTTATGGATTATCTAAAGTAAGGGAACAAACTTGGAACAGGCTTTCTACTTCTGACTTACCAGACTCTTGATGTTTGTTTTCTTGAAATGAATGCAACTCAGTCTAGAGTACCAGCAGGCAGCACCTGGGAGGCATGGAGTCCTCCTGGAGTGGGAACCGGATTGATGTGCAGTCCTTCAAGCTGCCCTTTCACTCAGTGGGCAGGCCCAGCCCTGTGTGTTAACTCTGTGAGGCGAGGCAGCTTGTGGTAACTGTGAGGTGGTGTGGTAGGAAGGGACTGCAGTTTCTCTCAGGGGCTAGAAGTGAGGTGAGCTGTGAATGGACACTTACCGTGAATCATGCTAATTTACCCAGCACTTAGGTGAAAGAAAATATTCATTGTTTACTCAGCCATGAATGGAAGTAATGTTTTCTTTTTCTTTTTAAAGTCAACCAACTGGAAGAATAAAATCTCTAATCTTAAGCTCCAGTGTATCAGTTTGAAAACAAACCTATCCTTTTGCGGTCAAATAAATGCTCTATTACTGAGCTTAGGAAGGATAAGACAGAGTTGTAAACTACCCGGCAAAGACATACACCGTCGCTTGGTGAAAATGGAGAAGACATGTAGGTTCCAGTTATTTCAATAAATCTTTTTTCTTCACATTAGCTAACTACAAAGTCAAACTAGCAGAGACTTCTGTAGTTACATACAACAAAAAGTACAGGATTAATTCAGGAAAGTGATTAGATAGACAAAAACAATAATAAAGAATAGTAACGAAAATGCTGAATAGAAGAATCTGATATCCCTATTTATATTATACAGATTATATTAATATTTCAAAAAGGTATGAGACATCCTCACTTTATGTCCTGCCACATTCTGGACACCAAGTTACAGATGCTGTTATGATTCCTTCCTGACTTCTCTGGGCAGACAATTTCACCAATTTGTCCTGGAACCTTGCCTCTCCAGAGCTCTACCCTACTGGGGGTATGGATCGAACTGCCAATGCCCAAGTCCAGTGAAGAAGCAATTACAAAAATCAGAACTCCTACCTTCTGCACCCCCAAAACAACTCTGATCTATACTTCCAGTGGGGGAGAAGTGATAGGAGGAAGAGGACACGAGGGCTCTGAACTCCAGCTCCATCAGGTCCCAGAGAGAGAGGATGGAAAGGGAAGAGATATTTGGATGAAGTAATAGGGTCATGTGTGGCTGGGAGGGGAAGAGAGGACTGGACCCAGAATAAAGAGGAGGCAATTCTGTACAAATGTAGACAGACAGCTGTAGAGATGATGATTAACCCATGTCTGCAGCCTTGGGAGAACCGCCGTGGAGGGATCAGGGATTCAGAACTCGGGCGGTGGGAATGGTGTGGAATTGCACCCCTGTTGACATGTAATTTAGTAAATTTAACTTGAATCACTAATAAAAAAGTATAAGACATGCAAATAACTGAAATAAGGTGGGCTTACTAGGTGAAAGATAAACTGACTGTTTTAAATATGCTCACATATTTAAAGAAAATGAAGTCTTTTATTTTCTTTAGTGGGGGGATTTACAGTTAACAGTAAAATACAGCAGTTAGTACATGTGTAACATTTCTCAATTTTTCACATAACAATCTAACCCCCCACCTGAATCCTCCTTCGCTATCATGTTCCAGGACCTGAGCACCCCTCCACCACCCCCACCACACATATCCCGGCATCCTTTACTTTGGTAGGTAATAATGTCTTACCCAATTGTTAATGCCAAAGACATAGAGATGATATAAAAATGAGCCAAAATGTAAATTTTGGGATTTAAAAATACAATAATTGAAATGAATTTTTACTACATGTTTATTTTAAAATGACTTGAGGAAATACTGACTCATAGGATTATTGTTGTCATAATGGTAGAATTCCATCTCCCCAAGATAGGTGTGAATACGAATCACCATCCACTAAACCATCATCTCCCTCCACTATAGAGCAGTAAATGCCTGACTCCCTTGCCCACCCCCGCCCATTTGCTCTCCTCTGAATCCTCAGATCTGTTGTGATAGACACTGCCCAATGAGGCCTCACCCTGCGTTATCCTTTGCTGGGCTCTTAGGTCCCACCTGTGAGTGAGATTATCTGGTATTTTCTTTCTTCTCCTGACTTACTCCACTTAACATGATTTCTTCAAGCACTGAAAAGCTTTACCAAAACATCTGACTAATTAATTTCACTACATCATCGAAACAACCCTTGTGTGTGGGGCTGGGTGGTGGTACACTTGGTTAAGTACACATATAACCATGCTCAGGGATCTTGGTTGGAGCCTCCGTTCCCCACCTGCAGGAAGGATGGCTCATGGGTGGTGAAGTAGGTCTGCGGGCGTCTTTTTCTCTCCCCCTGCCTATTTCCCCATCCCTCTCAATTTCTCTCTGTTCTGTCAAATAAAAATAAAGTAGAAAGAAAAAAAAAGAGAGAAAAAATGGTTGCCAGGGGGCTTGGATTCTTAGTGTCAGCCCTGAACCCCAGCTATAATCCTGGTAGCAATAACACACACACAGACACACACACACACACTCACTGACACACACACACACACACACACACACACACACACACACACACACACACACACACTCCAATCCTTGTGTGTGTATAAGAAATTAATATAATGCTATCCAACTTGTCAGGTGGACAAACTGAGTCTTAAAAAGCACATGCAACTTGCCCAAAGAGTGATAACTGGAAAAAATGAATTTCAGACTATACTTCCTATTTCCAAATTTAGAGCATACCACATTCACAGGGGACCTGGAAATGAGAGGTTGCTAACTGTGATCAGACTCTCCCTTTGGCTTGGTTTTGCCTGCCTTTCTTTGGGAATCCCCACTGAGGTCTGAACATTTAAGCAGAGCTTGTGAACTCATTGCACAGTACATGAAATGACTAGGGGTGGGGGGGGGTTGTGCTAATTTTGTATGCTGAGTGATTTTTTAAAAACCCTGGCAAACATCACTAAAGTGAGAGCCAAAGAGTACTTTCGAGGTAGTTTTATTCCTCCAGGAATCCATTACTTCATTCATCAGTTTTTATCAAGGTCCTTAGTCTGGTACCGCAAAGGGTGGTAGAGATCCAATGTCAACCATAATGGATAGAGGTTTTGCCTTCAGGGATGCAGGGTCAGTCTTTCACCCCATCCTCCAAATTCCTAGGTGAAGAAATTGACTTAAAGGAAGGAAATTACTTTGCCCTATCCCAGAAGACTGCGTAGTTTCTGGCATGTTCTTCTAACTCTCAAATTCCTTGCTTCCCCCTCTCTGCCCAACCACCGTTAGAAAGGAAAGGTCACCAATACAACTGTCCTGTCTAAATAGGAGTGAAAGAAGGACAAATATCCCATTTCTGGGACGGTAGTTTCCAAGCTCTGGTGTTTTTTTCCCATTCCTGACATGATTTATCATGATGTTCATTTGATGGCTCCTTGTGGGAAGAGAATTGGAACAACCGGAATGAGACCAGCAGAGAGTCAGTTCTCTGACTCTCCATGCTGCTACCCTCCCCTTCCCAGGGGTGTTAGGAAAACACTGAGAGTTCACTATCCTGACCTCCTCTCTGTGTTTGGAATGATCAGCCCACTGGTCCTGTCTCTGAGTAGGGCTACTGCATCCCAGGGGAGAAAGCTTAGTCTGGCAAGAGTTCAGATTCTTAGAAGTAATGTCTCCTCAATGTAGGAACCCCACACCCCCAAAACACACATGGGGGGGTCCTCACACTATAGCCCCAGATCCCACTCCACCTGAATCAAGACATCCGGTCACTTTGTTTCAGCAGGACAAAGAGTTCTTTCTTCCTAAGCCAGGATTTTATGTCTTTAATCTTTTCCAGAAGAAAAAAGTTCTCATTATGCCTGCATCTTATCACATAACTGTGTATCATAAAGATGCTGTTGTCGCCTTTTCCTTCTGATTAACTGGCCCTGAGTGATTCTAGCCAGTGTTATTAGTGGTGCCCTAAAAACAATGACACTAGTATCACTCAGCCATCATCAACAGAGGCCAGAGTCACAGGCACTACTGAGTAATCCACAAGACTCCTCAGGCTCTTCATAATAAACAATGACTTTGTCCAAACCACTGTGAAGAGAGCCTTGCCATGGAGATATGCTTTGGCACCTGCCAGCAGAGCCCGAAAGCCTCAGAAAGCTCAGTTCCAATATGTGGCTTCACTCACTGGCTTTGTTTCCTGAGTCAAAACAAAGTGATGAATAGCAGTGTGGCACCTGGAGTCCTAAGTGGCCAAGGAGGGCACAGGTGCTCAGATGCCAAAGACTCTTTGGAAAACAGCTTGACGATGAAGACGTTCTTTGTCTTTGAATGTGAAATGCAAAAGTCAGAGCCAAGCATGGATATTAAAACTGAGTGTCAGATTGTTTCGAGCCTGTCAAATCTTAAAGCAATGGGGTGTCGATGGCGACAAAGTGTAGTGATGCCACCAGTTCTCATCGCTTAGTGTCATGATGCTGGAAGTACCTAGATCCTGGGGAGCAGATAACAGGCCAACGACACCCAGACCAGGCCTGGTGTTAGACACCCTGCCTCGCTGGAAGAGGGGTTTAGTTGTTCTGGTTATTGGTGCAATTTACTTTCAAACTCTCTTGGAGATTTTCACACACAGCTGGATTTGGGAATTTGTGCCTTTGGTGAATGTCATGAGCTCTGTGGGAATCAGCAGGCCATGCACCAGTCTGTGACTTCAAAGTGTCTTGAAAAAAGGAGCCTGGTGGAAAGAGTGGTAGTCTCCCAGACAATGGAGAGGAAGAGCAGGCATAAGGCAGGGGCATGAGTGCATAGACCTCTTTGCAGGAGCAGGACAGCGGTGAGTTTGCAGGAGCTGGGTGTGCAGTCAAGAAATAAGATCTAAGACTAAAGGCACCCATAAAGAAGGGTCAGGAAGCCTCAGTAAGCAATGCAGAAGGAGCCTGCACTCTCTTGAAGAGTGATGGGAAGCCAAACTATGGCTTTGAGCAGCATAAGAGGCATCAGATGAGCAAATATCAAAGTAGTCAAGGGATATTTTGGATGGGATCATGCGGTGGCGCACCTGGTTAAGCGCACACATTACAGTGCACAAGGGTCCAGGCCCAAGCCCCTGGTCCCCACCTGCAGGCAGAAGGCTTCATGAGGGGTGAAGCAGGGCTGCAGGTGTCTCTATCTCTCTCTCCCTGTCTATGTCCTCCTCCCCTCTCAATTTCTTTCTGTATTTATCCAATAATAAGTAAATAAAAATAAAAAAGTTAACAAAATCAAGAAGCTTTTGACTTTGATTTGGAGAATACATTGGAACGTAATCTTAGAAAGACCTGCTATTTCTAAAATTTTATTTATTTATTTATTTATTTGCCTCCAGGGTTACTGCCACTGCTCCTGGAGGCCATTTTTTCCCCTTTTGTTGTCCTTGTTGTTTTATCATTGTTGTAGTTATTATTATTATTGTTGTTGTTGTTGCTGTCGTTGGATAGGGCAGAGAGAAATCGAGAGGAGGGGAAGACAGAGAGGGGGAGAGAAAGATAGACACCTGCAGACCTGCTTCACCGCTTGTGAAGCGACTCCCCTGCAGGTGGGGAGCTGGGGACTCAAACTGGGATCCTTCTGCCGGTCATTGCGCTTTGCACCATGTGCGCTTAACCCTGTGTGCTACCGCCCGACTCCCGAAAAACCTGTTATTTTAACTAAGATGAGGGTAACTGCAATCTGAGCAGAGAGACTGACCACAGAGGTGGAGTCATGACTAGTAAAATATCTGGTTGACAGGGTTTGCTGATGGACTAAACGTCAAAGGTAAGAGAAGCTTAACATTCCCAGAATGATTTCTCTGCACACATCCAATTATTTGACCCATGATCATCCTCTTCCCAAGCCCAGGGGCTCCAGATTTGGCCTCTCACTGACCCTAGGTCCCAGCCTAGCACTACCCTGCGCCGTTGTTTTTGCCCGTGTTGTTGTAGCCTCGTTGTGGTTATTATCATTGCCATTGTTGATGTTGTTCGTTGTTGGATAGGACAGAGAGAAATGGAGAGAGGAGGGGAAGACAGAGAGGGGGAGAGAAAGATAGACACCTGCAGACCTGCTTCACTGCCCGTGAGGCGACCCACCTCTGCAGGTAGGGAGCCGCCAGGCTCGAACCGGGATCCTTACGCTGGTCCTTGCGCTTCGCACCATGTGCGTTTAACCCGCTGCACTACCGCCCGACCCCCAAGCCTCAGTTTTCTAAGTCAAAACTAATGCTAGCAGCACAGCTGTGGTGGTAACATGCTTGGCTGCTATGGGGCTGGGTGTCCATGGAGGTGGCCCACATGTATCTGCACTGTGGGGATTAACTGGCTGTCAACCAAACCTACTCACTTCCCCGTTGCACCATTGGCATAACAGGGACTAGAAATACTGGTCTGGCTTTGCAAAATTTATTAACACAAGCAAGAGGAAATTGGCTTCTGGTGATCTTTCTTTTTTCTGTCTTGTTTGAGTGTGTATGTGTGCCCTCTTGCAAATCAGATGAAAAACAAAGCTACACTTTTTGAGGAGAAATTTGGATGGCATCATCCAGAGAGACACAAGTGGTTGAGGTCAGATTGAAAGCAGAGATTACTACTCCTTCAAAGAAGAAAAGACACAATGGATGGATCTTGGGGTGGGTGGGGGAAGCTTGGTGTTGGGAGCACTTGCGTGTGCAGATATCTAGCCCGTAGAACTTAGCCTTGAGGAAAATGCAAAATAGAAAAAAAGAAATTACATTTCTGGAGTATCTGGGAGTTCATGGAGAGGCTGGCTGGACTGAATGTAGAGAAAGTCAAGATGGAGAGACCTTGATGCAACATGTAGACATTAGTCCCCTTGTGAACGTGTACTTTTATTTATATTAATGATTTAATATTGATTTACAAGATTACAAGATAACAGGGGTACAACTCCACATGATTCCCACCACCAGAGCTCTGGATCCCTAATCCCTCCATAGTAGGCTACAGTAGTTCTCCCAAGGTTGCAGATATGGGCCAACTTTTATTTCTGTAGCCATCGTCTATATTTGTATGTATTTGGCCCCCTTCTTTTTAAGGTCCCCTCTTCTCTTCCTTTCCAAGTCACACGTACACCTATTACTCCATCCAAATGCCCCTCCCTTCTCCTTCCTCTCTCTCTGGATCCTGATGGAGTTGAAGTTCTCTCCTATTGGGAGTATGGACCAAAATCCTTTTTTTTTTTTTTTTGCCTCCAGGGTTATTGCTGGGGCTCAGTGCTAGCACCATGAATCCACTGCTCCTGGAGGCCACTTTTCCCCCCCTTTGTTGCCCTTGTTGTTGTAGCCTCGTTGTGGTTATTATTGTTATTGTTGATGTAGTTCGTAGTTGGATAGGACAGAGAGAAGTGGAGAGAGGAGGGGAAGACAGAGAGGGGGAGAGAAAGACAGACCCCTGCTTCACCGTCTGTGAAGTGACTCCCCTGCATGTGGGGAGCCAGGGAATCGAACCGGGATCCTTTCGCTGGTCCTTGCACTTTGTGCCACGTGCGCTTAACCCGCTGCACTACTGCTTGAGCCCATGGACCAAAATTCTTTATGGTACAGAAGGTGGAAGTTCTGGCTTCTGTAATTGCTTCTCCACTGGACATGGGTGTTGGCAGGTCAATCCATACCACTGCCTACTTCTGTCTTTGTCTAGTGGGGCAGGGTTCTGGGGAGATGAGGTTCCAAGACACGTTGATGAGGTTGTCTGCTCAGGGAAGTCAGGATGAAATCATGACAGCATCTGCAACTTGGTGGCTGAAAGGCAGCAAGAGAGAAAATGCTGGGTGACATGTGTATTTGTAGCCTCCAGTGTCTCTACCTTGTGGGAACCCGGTGAACACAGGGACATGTCCAGGAGACTATTCAGGCGGGTACGGTGGGTGGCAAAACCCTTTGTCTCTAAGCTTTTGTGTGGATTCTGAGCCTCCTCTCTTCAGCTTTGTTTTGGTGCACTCCCTCAATATGAAGAAGACTTTTGTGGCCGGTCCAGTGAGGCCTGAGAGGTACTCTGCATGACTAAGTTCACACTTGTGGCTCTTGAATCGCTGTTCATCCTGGGGTCTCCCTTGGCCTTGAAGAAGAAAGCTGGGTGACAGGAGCACTACCAGAAGCATGATTCTTTCCCGGAGTATGTTCTGTCTTTGCTCTGCCACCAGGGCTCAAGTGGAGCGTAACTGAAGCTAACTAGTCATTAAGATGAGGTGGGAGGAGGAAGTTCAGAGCAAAACTTACCCTCCTTCCTGGAAAACAGCCTTGAACTGTGGTTTGAAATAAAAGATGCTCTTTAAGGAGTAATCGCATTTTCAAAAACCACATCAAATGGAAAACCCAGAACCACAGAAACTCTGGGCTTGGCCTTGAGCTGGAAGATGTTGCAACCACGTGAACCAGCAGTGACCTAGCTGGGGTGCCTGGGAGGGGGCTGGTCTCACCTGAACCGCCACTTGAGCTCAAAGAACAGACACTCCCAGAGTTAAAGGCCCTGCTCAGCTTCTGAATGCTGAAATCCCTTAACAACAACAACAACAACAAAAACTTAGAGTAAATATCTTTTGGGAAGGTGGAATAATACAAATATGGGTCCAAAACTTACAGTCTGCTGTGCTTTGTAGTTCTTCACTAGTTTTGAGGGAATTTGGAGAGAGAGGTTTCTTTTTTTTAAGTTTTTTTAAAAAATATTTATTTATTTATTTCATTTTTGTTCCTCTTGTTGTTTTTATTGTTGTTGTAGCTATTGTTGTTGATGTCGTCTTTGTTGGATAGGACAGAGAGAAATGGAGAGAGGAGGGGAAGACAGAGAGGAGGAGAAAAAGATAGACACCTGCAGACCTGCTTCACTGCCTGTGAAGCGACTCCCCTGCAGGTGGGGAGCCGGGGGCTTGAACTGGGATCCTTTCACCGGTACTTGTGCTTTGCGCCACGTGTGCTTAATCCGGTGTGCTACCGCCTGATTCCCTTCTTTTTATTATTTTTTAAAAAATAATTATCTTTATCTATTTATTGGATAGAGACAGCCAGAAATTGAGAGGGAAGGAGGTGATGGGGGGGGGGGGAGGGAGGGAGAGAGACCTGCAACACTGCTTCACCATTCACAAAGCTTTCCCCCTGCAGGTGAGGACTAGGGGCTTGAAGAGAGCCAGGTTTCTGCCATTTGATTCCACAATTTATCAAGAGAACACATGGTCTTGGAGATTAAAGTTGTTTGTTAAGTGCCTGTCTTGCTGTGGGCAAGTTTTGGGGAAGGAAAGGACTTCTCTGAAATCTGAAAGGTCTGGATGAAGGCCCTGGAGACAGTGACATTCTAAGAACTCTGCCCGTGAAATGTCAGTAATGGAGGTCTGAGGACTGTCTTTAGTGGTTGGTGATTCCTAATGTTAATAAAGTTTCTCATCAACTAAGTTGCTTGTCCTTCAACATGTGAGATCTGTATGCAGCATCCTGAATGCTCAGCACCTCAAAGAAAGGAAAGGACACAGCCCAGGATCATCGTTTGTAGCCTCACCATCTCAACTGCTCTTGGCTCTTGTCTGTGGTGGAGGGGGAGTAGAAGAACCAGACGTGGGAGAGTGGGATGTGGAAGGGCCAGAAGCACAGGTGGGTAAGGAGTTTTCTTTGGCATCTGAAGAGAGTGGTGTGAAAGGGTGGCTGCCACTTGTACCTTGTGTGTGTGTGTGTGTGTGTGTGTGTGTGTTTTGAGGCAGGGAAACACTAAAGGAAATATGGCCCAAAGGGCTGTGTGGTGGTGTACCTGGTTGAGCACACATGTTACAATCTGCAAGGACCTGGGTTCAAGCCTTTAGTCCCCATCTACGGAGGAAAGCTTCATGAGTGGTAAAGCAGGGCTGCAGGTGTCTCTCTCCCTCTCTACCTGCCCCTTTCTCTCAATTTCTGGCTGTTTCTATCCAATAAATAAATAAAGATAATTAAAAATAAAATAAAAAGAACAGCTTAAAAAACAAAAGAAAGACGGGCTAGAGAAACTATACAAAGTTTTGCTATGTCTGCATTATTTACAATAGCCAAAGTGAGGAAGCAGCCTAAATGCCCATTAGCAGACGACTAGCTAAAGAAGTTATGGTGTTTCTATTCCATCCTCTGCAATAAAAAAGATGATAGTGTGTCCTTGGGGACAAAATGGATAGGACTAGAGATGATGATGCTTAGCAAAGTTAGTAAATAGATGAAAGACAACTGCCAGACAGTTTCACTCATATGTGGAGTCTAGGGATCAGATTTACATGAACTTACCAAAAAAAAAAAATCCAAACAAAATAGAAGCAAGAAAACTGTTTGTAAGATTTGTGAGAACTATGATGGCTATCTTTGGGAGGTGGGAGGGTGGAGATACAGAGCTTTGGTGGTGGTGTGCTGTGGAATTATACATTATAATATTTTTTTAAAGAAGTGTTCTTTTAAAATTATCCTTATTTATTAGATAGAGACAACCAGAAAACGAGAGGGAAGAGGGAGATAGGGAGAGAAAAAGAGAGACACCTGAAGCTTTACTTCACCACTCACAAAGCTCTCTCCCTGCAGGTGGGGACCAGGGACTCGAAGCCAGGTCCTTGTGCCTTGTAATATGTGCACCTAACCAGGTGCACCACCACCCAGTCTCACATTGTAATCTTGTAATCTTGTAACAAGCCATTATTAATAAAAACGCCACCACCGGGTCTCACATTATAATCTTGTAACAAACCATTATTACAAAAAGTTATTAAGAAGAAACACCAAAAGAAAAAGAAAGTTTTTCTATGAGTCAGGAGTGAGATTTCTCTTTGCCATTTCCCCCAGAGATAGCTGCTCAGTCTGGTGCTCAGCCTGTGGCTGCTCTGAACACAACAGTGAGCCAGGCCAGCTGCAGGTGCTGAGGGGCAGTGAGCCTGGGGGCTGGGGGAGACATTTCAGGCAGATGTGTCCCTTTTGCTGTGCTTTCTGAGGGACCATCACCTGGTCTGCCTACTGTCAACACTTGAGCACCAAAGATCCATTCCTGGCTGAAGCCCCATGGGCAGAATAATATCTAAAGCATCTTAACTGACTGTTTAATCCAGGTCTGCTTTTTTATCTGATAAAAAGCATAGAACATAGGGAGTCTGGCCATAGCGCAGCAGGCTAAGCGCAGGTGGCACAAAGGGCAAGGACCGCCATAAGGATCCTGGTTTGAGCCCCCGGCTTCCCACCTGCAGGGGAGTCGCTTCACAGGCCGTGAAGCAGGTCTGCAGGTGTCTGTCTTTCTCTCTTCCTCTCTGACTTCCCCTCCTCTCTCCATTTCTCTCTGTCCTATCCAACAATGACGACATCAATAACAACAATAGTAACTACAACAATAAAACAACAAGGGCAACAAAAGGGAATTAAATAAATAAACAAACATAAAAATACATAGAACATTAAGACTCACCATCTTCAGCAATGCCCAGTTGTGTGGTATAAAGTGCTCTGACATTGCTGTAGGTTCAGCTCCACCGTCCACCTTTAGCTTTTGCAAACACTAAAACTCTCCCTACTGCTGAAACACAATCTCCATTCCTCACCCCCTCCCATTCTGGGTAGTCACCATGTACTTGCTGCTTCCAAGAATTTGATGTCTCTAGTTCCCGCATATAAGTGGAAAAATAATGATATTTGTCTTTCCGTGATTGGCTTGTTTCCTTTTCCCTAAGGCTCTCAAGGCTCATGCAGGTTGTAACATGTGTCCAAATGTCCTTCTTAAAGCTGAGTAAGATTCTACTGTGCGCATAGACCACACTCATCTGCCAGTGGGCACTTGGGTTGCTTTCGCCCTTTGGCTAATTATGACTGACACTGGTAGGAATGTGGGCCTACAAATCTCTTGTTCAGACTGCTTTCAGTTCTTTTGGGCATATATCCGAAAGTAATATTGTTGGATTACATGACACTCTATTTTGAACTTTTTGCATAATGACCATATTATTTTCTCTTTAAATATTTTTATTTATTTTATCTATTTTGGATAGAGACAGAGAAATCTAGAGGGAAGGGAAAGGTAGATGGGGGTGAGAGAGAGAGAGAGAGAGAGATGAGCAGCTCTGCTTCATCACTTATGAAGTCCCTCCTGCAGGTGGCTACTGGAGACTTGAACCCAGATCCTTGTACACTGTGATATGTGCACTCAACCAGGTGCACCAACACTCCCCCATATTTTTTTCTATAGTGAATAGATCATTTTCCACCAACAGTAGACAAACATTCTACTGTCTCCGTATCTTTACCAACATTTCTTTTCTTTTTTCTTTAATTTAAAAAAATATTTATTTATTTATTTTCCCTTTTGTTGCTCTTGTTTTTTTTTTTATTGTTGTTGTAGCTATTATTGTTTTTGTTATTGATGTTGCTGTTGTTGGATAGGACAGAGAGAAATGGAGAGAGGAGGGGAAGACAGAGGGGGGAGAGAAAGACAGACACCTGCAGACCTGCTTCACCGCCTGTGAAGCGACTCCCCTGCAGGTGGGGAGCCGGGGGCTTCAATCAGGATCATTGAGCCAGTCCTTGCACTTTGTACCACGTGCGCATAACCCGACTCCCATCTCCCTCCCTCCCTTCCTCCCTTCCTCCCTTCCTCCCTTCCTCCCTCCCTTCCTCCCTTCCTCCCTTCCTTCCTCCCTTCCTCCCTTCCTCCCTTTCTCCCTTCCTTCCTTCCTTCCTTCCTTCCTTCCTTCCTTCCTTCCTTCCTCCCTTCCTCCCTCCCTCCCTTCCTCCCTTCCTTCCTTCCTTCCTTCCTTCCTTCCTTCCTTCCTTCCTTCCTCTCTCTTTTTGATAGTATTATCTTAATGGCTATGAAATAATATTTAACTTTGTCCTACTTTCTTTTCACAGAAAGTCATAACATGCTGCTTCTAATCCCACCCCGTTACTCAGGCCCACCCAATGGATCCTGGCATTCTTTCTGTGAGGTGTGTTGATTCTCAACTATTTGTTGGTGCCCTTACATTCAAGACGTTACCCAAAGGTAGCTCTATATTGGGGATTTCTGTGCTCCTCCTGTAAAGAAATAGCAGCCCTTTATGCTGTCGCTGGACCCTTGCCTTGGTTTTTTTTTTCACCACAATCATTCTACCATCAGAACATTAGATAGCACTAATTTCCTCAGCTGCTTTCCAGCCCCCTCAGAAGATCAGTGGCAAGAAGGGGGGGGGGCTTCTACTTTATTCCTGGCTCAATCTTCAGCACCTGGGACATCTCCTTTTTAAAAATCAATTTTATTAGTGATTTAATATTGAGTTACAAAATTACATGGCAACAGGGGCATAATTTCACATCGTTCCCACCACCAGAGTTTTGGGGAACTGTTTATATTGGACCACAAACCAAGACTTTAGAGATTTGTAGAGTCCACAGGTACAGATGTTTAGAGAATGATTTGTAACCAGTTTTTTAAAAAAATCTTTATTTAGACAACCAGAAATCAAGAGGAAAAGGGGAGATGGAGAGGGAGAGAGACAGAGAGACACCTACAGCCCTGCTTCACCACTCACAAAGCTTTCCCTTTGAAGGTGGGGACCAGGGGCTTGAACCTGAGTCCTTGGACATTGTAACATGTGTGTATTGTCTAGGAGAACTAGTGTGTCAACCATGCCCAAATTCTAATTCAGAGTTTTCTGGTACATCATTATATGATCTAAAATGATTAATTCACTTTCTTCCACTTTAAATATTTTCTGGTAAAAAAAAAAAGTGAGGCGAGGCTCGTGAAATAACTTACTCAAAACGATTTTTTAAAAATAGTCTTTATTTACTGGATAGAGAAAAGCCAGAAATCAAGAGGGAAAGGAGTAATAGAGAGGGAAAGAGACACACCTGCAGCCCTGCTTTACCACTTGCAAAGCTTTCTCTGTGCAGGTGGGGAGTGGGGACTGTGGACTCTAACCCAGGTCCTTGCACATTGTAACGTGTGCTCTCAATCAGGTGCACCCCCAGCAAGCCCCAGAATAACTCATTTGGATAGTGTGTTTCTTTGCCATATGAGTAACCCAGGTTTGAGCCAGGCCCCTACCACACTGAAGGAAACTTAGGTGCTGTGGTCTCTCACACTCTCTCTGTCTGCTCTGCCTTTCTGTCTCTATCAAAAACAAAAGCAGAAATTGAGAAACTGTGGGGTGATGATCAATTCAGTCCTGCCCCATTATCAGGTGTCCTAAGGGCTCTACCCTCTTGCTTGGAGGTTAATTCACTGAACCGGGCCTTTTCTTGAGGTCAATGATTGTCACAGCAGGGTAGTACCACCTGTTTTGATTCTACTTAGGACTTTCAGTCAAGAATGAAAGGTTCATTTTCCCCCAATATATTTTTTTACTTATTTGTTTATTTTGGACAGTGAAACAAATTGATAGGGGAAGGGGAGATGGAGAGAGAGAGAGGGGGGGGAGAGACCTGTAGCCCTGCTTCACTGCTCAGAGAGCTTCCCCCTGCAGGTGGGGACTGAAGGCTTGGACCTAGGTCCTTCTGTATGGTAACAGGGGTGTTTAACTGGGTTTGTCTGTTGGGCAGTACGCCAGCTCCCCCCTGCTTAACGCTGTGGTCTATTTACATAATCACTGTTTTACCTGAGAATCACTCTGCCTGCAGGGCACTGGTTTAATCCTACTGGTTCACACTCTTTTTGCACTGCCCCCTCTCCTAGTCACACCATGTTTTCCATCACTAGTTTCCACTGTCTTTTCGCTCCAAGCTCTCTACGTCACGTCCTATATTCCACCCTACTATTTCCTTCTTGGCGAGTATAAATACAGATGCTCTTCTGATTAAACATTAGACTGCCTTCTGGCTCTGCGAGTCCCAGAGTCTCTCTCTCTCCTGCGACGTTAGCTCAGCACAAGTTCCTGATCCCTCTCCCACACAGCAGCCTAGGTTGGCTCCAGTCGAGTTTTCTCCAACCCAGAGAGCACATGCTTGGGACGAAGCACCCTCAGGCTCTCCCGGTCCCTTGAAAAATTAATCTTTGGGGGCCAGGCAGTAGCACAGTGGGTCAAGTGCACATAGTGCAAAGTGCAAGGACCACTGAAGTGTCCTGGTTCAAGCCCACCTGCAGGGGGGGTCGCTTTGCAAGTGGTGAAGCATGTCTGCAGGTGTCTACTTTTCTCCCCTCTCTATCTTCCCCATCTCTCTCAAATTCTCTCTGTCCTATCCAATAATAACAACAGCAGCAACAACAATAATAGTAACATCAACAACAATAACATTAAAAATGACCACCAGGAGCAGTGGATTTGTAGAACCCCAGCGATAACCCTGGAGGCAAAAAAAAAAAGTTAATCTTTAATGGTTTACTGGCAATTAATACATATTAGGTTTTCTCTTGGACTCCTTCTCCTTATGCAGTGAATGATGTTAGTAGCTTTCCTAAAATCTGTCTACCTTGGCCAGCCTCATTGCATCTGAGCCCCAGACATACCTCTGATGCTGCAAGCCCTTCCTGATATGCTGGGAACTGGTCCACTGCAGGGGTGGCAGGCTTCCCGGGGAGTGCTCAGGACGGTTTATTGTTTCTGAATTAAACAAATGAAGAATGTGATTCAATTAGAGGCAGCATAATATAAACCAAGATGGATTTATATTTAGCAAGGCGGAGACACGTGGGAAAGACTGGAATCTCCTTCATGGCCGGGCTGGCAAGCTGGCATTGAAGTGACAGGGCCCTGGTGTCTCCATGCTGTCCTCACCTCGCCCAGGCTTGTCCCCAGATGTCCGTCTCTTAATAGCCCGTCTTCTGGGAAAGCAAAGCTCTCAACTTTTCGTCCAAGAGTCTCTTTTTTCTCTTTACTAAAGACCTTGCAGGGCAGAGTCACACTGTCCTATTTCCTTGTCCGCCAGTGGGTGATGGTACCTCAGAATTATCCAATGTGACTTAAATTTTATTTTTGTTATTAGTGATTTAACAGTGGCTTACAAAATGATATGATTTAAAGGGTATAGTTTCACACCCTATCTGGTGTCTGCAAAGCATGATACCTGCCACCAATGTCCTATGCCCTGATACAAAATCCAAGAGACATTGTGGCTACCATCCCCCAAGTTCATTTACTTAAACCATTTATATTTCACATATCGATGAAAGTATCCAGGAATAGTCTTTCACCTCTACTTATTTCAGTTAGCATAAGCTTTTCCTACTATATCTATTTCATTCCAAATGATAGAATATCATATTCTAATGGAGTGTGTTTATTGTATATGATTGTATACGACCTTTATTTATTTATTTATTTATTTTGCCTCTAGGGTTATTGCTGGGGCTCAGCGCCTGCACTACAAATTCACTGCTTCTGGAGCCATATTTCCCATTTTGTTGCCCTTGTTGTTATTGTTATTGCTGCTATTGTTGGATAAGACAGAGAGAAACTGAGAGAGGAGGGGAAGTCAGAGAGGGGGAGAGAAAGACAGACACCTGTAGACCTGCTTCACCACTTGTGAAGTGACCTCCCTGTGGGTAGGAAGTCGGGCTTATACCAGAATCCTCATGCTGGTCCTTGCACTTTGCATCAAGTGCTTTTCATCTGCTGAGCTACTGCCTGCCCACCCCCCATTTGTTTGTTTTTAAATTTATTTTTAAACATACTTATTTACTTATTTGTTGGATAGAGGGATAGTGAGAAATTGAGAAGGAAGGGGGAGATAGAGATGGAGAGAGACAGAAAGACACCTACAGACACTAGGCACCCTCATATATGACTTATGTTGAGGAGTGTTCCTTCTTTTCCCACCTTATTGAAGATATTTATTATAAATTGATGTTCAATCTCGTCTAATGTTTTTCTAGCATCTATTGACATAATCATGTGGTTTTTATATTTATTTCCCCAATGTGATTTTTCAAATAGATTTAAAAGTAGTGGGATGTTAATACACTGGGACTACGCTTCCATTCCAAATCCCAGAGAGCACTGAACAGATCTTGGTTATAATTCTGCATGGGTCATTGTGAGAGGAAAACAAGATGGGCAGGATTCCAGAATTTCCCTTAGGAAAGGAGAGCGGGGGTGGACCCACATCTTATGATTGCCTATTATTGCATTCTTTATTCTGGTCCCTGCAGCAAACTGGGTATCACGGCGCTGCTTTAAACCACAGCAGTACACTGCTCGTGGCTGGTGTGATCAGGAACCCACATCACTGCTTTTAACCAAGGAGACTGAGACAGACAGACATGCTGATTTTTCCCTTCCACATTCATTTTGTTGGGATTTTATATAATCTCAGTTTCAGATGGGTCTGATTAAAAAAAATGGAAACTTTTTAAATATTTATTTTAGGATAGAGCAGAGTAAATATGCTATAGAAGTGAGAACTATACTGCTAACTATTGGGAGCAAGAAGTTGCAAACAAGTCAAGGGGGGAGGCTAGAGTAAATCCTATGGTTTGGGGTTAGAACCAGAGGTTCTAAGACTCATGCCTTCAGTGTCCAATGCAGACAGACACAATGGTATAGAAACTTGCTAGGTGGGGCTAGGGAGATGGGATAATGATTATACAAAAAGACTTTTAGTGCCTGAGGCTCAGACAGTGACCTTGGTTCAGTCCCTAGCACTACCATAGACCAGACTTTAAATAAATAAATAAGTATAAAAAATAAACTTGCGGGAGTCGGGCGGTAGCACAGCAGGTTAAGCACATGAGGTGTGAAGCGCAGGGACCAGCATAAGGATCCTGGTTCAAGTCCCCAGCTCCCCACCTCTAGGAGAGTCGCTTCACAGGCGGTGAAGCAGGTCTGCAGGTGTCTGTCTTTCTCTCCCCATCTCTGTCTTCCCCTCCTCTCTCCATTTCTCTCTGTCCTATCCAACAACGATGACATCAATAACAACAATAATAACTACAACAATAAAAATGAACTATCTACATGAAAACATAAGTGATGGCCTGCCTCACACCACAGCCAAAACCTCATTCTCGTTGTATAAAATACAAAGTACTAAACTTCTAGAAGAACTTTAACAGTATAGTACTGTGCCCCTTAGTGGGAAAAGTTTTTATTTTTTATAGAAACAGTACAAATAAAAAATAGAACATAACAGTAAATTGGACTCCTATTAATATTTGATATTTGGGGGTTGGGGAGGCGACTCAGTTTTGGGTTTGATCCCAGGTAAATAATGAAATGGTGCTTTGTTCTCTCTCCCTCTCTCTTTTTCTCTCTCCCCCAAAATAGTAGTCAGGATTATCAGCAGACACCTACAACAAAATGAAAGAGCAAAACACCAACTGGAAGTGTTGGGAAATTGTGAGGATGTGGTTGAGCTCAGCAGGGCTCACAAAGCACCCTGCATTCCTGATACTACGGGCTATTGTTTTGTCTGAAAGATCCCCACCCACTCCATTCCTTTGATCTATCTTCTTTCTATCCTCAAGACTCTCCCTGCCTACAGGGTAGTATTAAACTTACCAGTTAAAACCCTCGCAATAGTTGCTAAGGAAGTTCCTACCTTTCCAGCCCATTTTGCCTTTCTCTGCCCCTTTCTTAGCCATTTCCATTTCCGACTTGCCACTTCCGGGTCTGCCCTTTAAAAGCCTCAGCTCTCTGATTAATAAAGATTTACATTGCCTCGAGGCATGAGCTTGGTTCATGAGTCATCTCCCTCGCGTTGCTGAGTGAGTAGCAGCTCAGGCTGACTCCAGTCGAGTTCTCTCCTCTCTCCAATCCAGAGAGTACGCACCCAGGAAGAGGCATCCCCACGCTAGCCCGGCATGGAAGAAAATGACTGTAAAATACTTAAGTCACAGATGATTACTATTTCAGAATATGTGGACACTGTTGAGTCTAATCTTTCCGAGAGGACAGTCTATTCTCCAAAACAGTCATTATCAGGCAAAGGAGAAGAATTAGGAGTTAATTATTGCACAAAAACTGTAGGACTGCCTTTATTTCCTAAGAAGAATGTGAGGAATTCACAGAAGCTAGCAAGCAAATGAAATTGTAGGGCCTTGGTCACTTGGGTAAAGAAAAATGGTTCATTGCTTCCAACCTAGTAGGTTGGTTCATGCTTCCAACCTAGTAGGAAAGTGCTAAAGTGGTTAATACTTCAGCTTCCTTTGAACAGCAGCTGAGAGTTGCTCAGCAGGAAGGGAGCCAAGTCCGCCAAGATGTCCTGAGACAGCCTCGAAGGGGTGCCAGATATGGAGACCACCCTTCAGGTAAAAAAATGTTTTGGATGAGTAGAAACAGCAACTCTTCTTGGAAAATGTTGTGGACTCAGGAATTTATATTTCTTTGATCCCTTTGCCTGCAAGGATATTATGTTGCTTCTTAAAAGAAAGAAGGGAATTGTTAAAATCTGCATTGTTTTTGCTGCTAATTATACTTTACTCTCCTTTATTCTCCTCTCACACACTCCCTCTCTCCCCGTTACCTTCTCCCCTCTTCTTCTGTTCTCTCCTTCTATACAGTATCTGTGGGGGATAAGCTATTTTAATGTGGGACTGTGTGAGAATATGTGTTGTCTCACGGGGTTTCACTGCAATTACTACCTTTTATGAAGCTTAGAAAAAATGAATAACATCCTATTTAGGAAAATTTGTTCTAAGGCTTGCTTTCTTCTCTAGAATTCTAAAAAAAAAAATTCTGATCACTTTTGTGTGAAGGAAAAAAGAGTTAGTAGAACCCTACCTAGTTTTTTTTTTTTTATTATTTTACCCCTTCTCCTTTATTTTTATATCCAGGAGTGAGTGGAAAAAAACCAATCCTTTTCAAAATCACTGCCTCTGTGGCAGTTCAGACATGCTCTGTTCTGTGTATATAAAGCATGTCAGGACTGATTAAATTATCTAATTAAAACAATGACCACAAAGAGCCTGTTTATGTTGGCTGGAGAAGGTCAGTTTGGGGTTTTATACTCTGTCCTGCTCAGGGTCCTCCCCTCCTCACATGCACTCTTCCCAGAAGGACCATCAACTCCACTTCATTCAGTTTGCTCCAGAAACTTGAGGGTAGGTCAGGGCTCACTTTGGCTGGGACTAAAGATTGTCCTTTTGGATACTGGAGATACTTGCCATGTCAGTCTCTGTTCACTGTAGAGACTTCAAATGTGAAATATCAAGCAATTCACCAAGTTGCAGATGCTACCATGATCCCAACCTGACTTCCCTGGACAGACAACCTCATCAATGTGTCCTGAAACCCCACCTCCCCAGAGCTCTACCTCACTAGGGAAACATAGAAACAGGCTGGGGGTGTGGATCTACCTGCCAACATCCATGTCCAGTGGAGAAACAATTACAGAAGCCAGAACTCCCACCTTCTGTACCCCCAAAATAATTTTGGTCTATATTCCCAGAGAAGGGTAAAGAATAGGGAATTTTCCAATGGAGGGGATGGGACACAGAACTTTGGTGGTATGAACTGAATGGAACTGTACCCCTGTTATCTTTATAATCTCATTAATCATTAATAAATCACTGATAAAAATTTTAAAAAGTCAGGGAATTATTATAATCCATCTATTTGGCCAGCTGAACTGTTTGTAGTGTGATGGCTTGCTCCTTGGGATCTTAGAGCTTGTTTACTAGTCACAACAAAAATGCCAGGAAAATTGCAGCTGCTGTTCAGATTCTCCTGAATCACCATTTGGTAATGGACTAATTTGCCATCTCTCTTTTTTGTCCTCATGCGGTGGAGACCAAAGCAAGGCACAACTCAGAGGGCAGTAGTTAATTGATCCTAGGTCTCAATCTGCCTCTCGAGGATAGGATATTAGTGATGGTTCATTATAGTCAAGCCGGTTCAGGTTTCTCTGGCCTGGAGTAAAACTTGGAGCACATCATAGAAATGTGCTATGCATGGTTTCATTTCAATGCAGCCATCAGGGAGAACACAGTCTGGCCTGGGCTGTGAGCCCAGCACAGGGTGTAAAAACATTTCTGTGGGAGTTAGATTTGTTCTGTGGGTCTCACAGTCATTCAGTAAAGTGCTCCCTTTGAGGATGTTGGTCCAATATCCTATAAGTCCTTGGAATGCAAGCCAAATATTCAGGCTCATTCTTATTACTTTTTTTTTTTCCTACCATGCCCAGAAAATGAAGGGCTGCTGAATGGGCAGTGTCTAGAATGAAGGGAAGATTTTTTTTTTTTTTTTTTGCCAACCTTTGAGGGCATGGTAGTTCTTGATAGTGAAAGGGGAAAGTACAGTAGCCGTCAGTGCCCACAAGATAATTGAAAATGGACTCCACCACTGTCTGATGCTTCTTTCCATCTCTTTCTTCTTTCTTCTTCCTGAATTTGCTTAAACATTAACTGTCAACTATGAGACATCAGTGTTTACATATTGAATATTTTAAAAACATCTTCATTCTTTTTTTTTTTTAACTTTTATTTATAAAAAGGAAACACCAACAAAAAACACAGGGTAAGAGGGGTACAACTCCACACAATTCCCACCACCAGAACTCCGTATCCCATCCCCTCCCCTGATAGCTTTGCTATTCTTTATCCCTTTGGGAGTATGGACCCAAGGTCAATGTGGGTGCAGAAGGTGGAAGGTCTGGCTTCTGTAATTGCTGTAAATTCTGTAACTGAACATGGGTGTTGACAGGTCGACCCATACTCCCAGCCTGTCTCTCTCTTTCCCTAGTGGGGAAGGGCTCTGGGGAAGTGGAGCTCCAGGACAC